>NC_084487.1:44925871-45234621 GCF_030035675.1 Rhineura floridana
ATGATGGTGATGTGCGCAAAGTTTTACTGCAGGTAATGGAGTTCTGTCTTTGGAGAAATTAGGCATAAATTGGTAATCCTTTTTCTTGCACCACAGGGCTGGCCCCTTTGGATGAGGAAAAATAAGTGATAACATGCACAAACTGGCACCATGCTGATGTTCTGTGTGCATTTTATTTTATCTATTTAAGGAATTTTAATACTGCCCTTCCATTAAAAAATATGGTTTACATAAAAAGAAAAAGAAAAAAAACCAGACGCAAACAATCATAAAAACACAAGAACTGAAAGAATCAGATTAAAAACAATCAGCATGATTAAAAGTACATCTAAAAGGCCTTTGCCTGGCATTGAAAGAACAACACAATTGATGCCAGTTGGACCTCTCTGGAGAGTGCAGCCCGTAACTGGGGTGTCACCACTGAGAAGGCTGTCTTACCTGGTAGCTACCTGCCTTGCCTCAGTGGAGAATCTTAAAGTACAGACAGGCATGAATGTTGATGTATCTAACATTTCTGAGTGGTACCAGCAGCAGTGTTCTTCTTGCAACCAGAGTTGAGAAAGACTTTCCTTTCTCAGTGCTGACTTGTTTCATGTGATTTTTACCATTCAGAAACTGCCCCATGTAGAAGGTCTGATGCTTTTGAGAAGCAACAAAGCACCAAGCAGCATTCAGATGATTGCAATAGAGGGGACTGATGACAAATCCAGGGCTGGGAGTAGAGGAGCCTACCAGGATTCAGGGGCCAAGAATCCCTGCAAAGTGTGAAGTTTTAGGGGTGACACCGGGAGCTCCAGCAAGGAGTGGTTGGGCGATTCAGTTGTGGGGACAAAAATGTTTAGCATTCATATAGGACATTTACATTTCCAAAGTGTATTGTATTCATTATTTCAGTAATCTTTCAATAGAGGTAGGCCAGTTTTATCTTCTCCTGTTACAGATGTGGGACTGAGGCAGAGAAATAAGGGCCATGTGGTGAGCTTGTGGCTGAGGAGAGATTTGAACTAGGGGCATCCTGGCTTATAAATCAAACTCTTGGCCACTGCTCTACCCCATGGTGGTGTATATCTGCATACAATGGCAATCTTGTTGGCATTTGATAGTTGGGACAGGTAAGAGAGCCTGCCATGTGTAGGAGCCTGTAAGACCAGGGCAATCTCTTAACATTTCTCCTTGGCTGGTGAAATGCATGAGGCCAGCCTTCACACTTTTCCCTAGTGTTCACTTTTCCCTAGTGTTTCCTTTGTCAAAGCAGTGCAGACAGCTCTGCATCAGGCTTTCACTGCTCTTGTTCTGCTGGATCCAGGGGTTGTAGAGGGGGGGAAAGCAGCACTCTGATCTGTGAAACTGTCATGGTGGGTGCTTGGCACAAGCAAGGAGCTGGAATAGTGAAAACATTTTAGTGGTAAAATTCCCTTTGACTTGAGCACAGTAATTTTAGCCCATTCTAGGAACCCCTGAGAAGTTCTGAAGCATTATGCGTGAAGAAATATGTTCGGTAGATTCCATGTACCTGGAACAGCAGTTCAAAGCTTGTGTTCTAACTCATTATTCTATTGACTTCCTTCTGGGGCTTCCTCAGGCTTTTGATGTGGTGGAAAGGAGTTTTTTGGAGTCCATTGATGATGCACTGGCAGAGAAAGCCAGTCTCCAGTCACAGCTGCCAGAGGTAACTTCTCTTCCTAGCCTTAAAGAACCATTATTGAATTCAGGGAGCATTAACTGCATTTTCTTTCTGGAAAGACCATATAGTCTGCTGAATTATCCTGAAGGGGTGAGAAGGGAACAGTCTTAGCCCCATTTCCACTGTTTCATGTTTCAAACTGCTGCTTCCGTTGGTGCTGTTTGAATAACAGGTGGTGGTCTCAGAAACAGTGAGCAGAGCAATTAAAATAGGAACTTGCCAGAGCTGATGTGATTCCTGCAGGCTGGGGTGAAAGACAATCAGAGCAGGGTACCTTGCCTGGTCATTTTCAGCTGTAGGCACAAAACTGCACTCTTGTAACTCTTCATTATGCGGAGTAACTGTTTTTATTATAAATTATGTAAATTGCCCTGATGCATATATAGAAGGTGACCCCTAAATTAATAATTAAATGACAATAATTGAGTAATCCAGAAGGGATGCAGTCTTTTGGTTTTCTGTGTTCCTAATCACTAAAGTGAATTTCAATCCCCATTTCACCCATATAAAGCGTGCCTTGAAAGAAAGAAAAAACATCCATTTACAGCCCTAGTTGTGAATGCAACAAAAAGTGGTTAAAAGTTTTTACAGAGGGACTGATCTACATTAAATGAAATATGGACTGTATTGTTTGAGTCTCTCCAGAGCCTGTCAAATGCTGTACAACTGTTGTTTTAATTGTAGCACTTTAAAAACTAGCACATTGATTACAACACAGGCTTTTGCAGAGCCCACTTCATTGGATGCATAAAGCTGGCAGATAGCTGTACATCTGGGTGTAGAAGGGGGATGGAAATGTAAAGAGTGGAATTAAATGTTTTGGTGTGTGTATAGAGAAGGCTCCAGAAATTTTGCACCGATAATTTTTACACAGGCTTCCACAACCCTGTGTTCTAGGGGGTCCCCCATCACCAGCTGCCTCCTCAGTACCAGAAAATTGTGGAACGGCTGAAGGCTGTAGAAAAGGAGATCTCTGGAGGGGCCATGGCTATTGTGGCAGTCATTCTTAACAACAAGCTCTACATCGCCAATGTAGGTGTGTTCCTCTTCCATGGTGTTTTTGATTTGGGCATTTCGTGAGCGCAACACTGAGAGATGACAAGTTAGAGCAGTTGCAGTCGGATTATTTCACCCTTTCTGTTTGAGAGAAAGGCTTCACTGGCATCCTTACAGGGCCACTGAATCTGCATGGATCTGCTTGAAGTAATAGTTTCCTAGGAAAATGGAGGAGAGATAAGACACTGGCAGTCACAAGTGCTGCTTCAAGGTTGTAGTGGTGGATTGCACAGAGAATGTGTGTGTGTGTGTGTGTTTCCAGGTGCCTCATTTGTCCCCCTTTCCACCTTTGCAAAATGCACTCCTTCTCCACAGGAACAAACCGTGCACTCTTGTGCAAATCCACAGTAGATGGGTTGCAAGTGACGCAACTCAACATGGATCACACCACGGAGAACGAAGATGAGCTGTTCCGCTTCTCCCAGCTGGGTGAGTGTTGTGTTCTTAGCGCAGCAGAAAAGTAACTCCAGGGAGGGATGGGCCTCAGTGCACACCTGAGCCAGTAGAGTGGGGGTACCTGTGGCCCGCCAGATGTTATTGATCTACAGTCAGCCACAGCCAGCATGGTTAAGAGTCAAGGATGATGGGAGTTGTATTTCATCAATGTCCGGAGGGCAATGGGTTCCTCACCCCTACAATAGGGGGAGGCATGTTTTTTCATGGTGATTCCCCCCCCTCCGCAAAGCATCACTATTGTTGGTGGGTTCTCTGGTTGGTTGCATCAAGCCAAAGATTGTCCAAACGAACCAAATCATGATGTTAATCTTCCCTCTCCAGCCAGTATATACTGGATATCAGAAATGATTAATTACTGATGGATGAGAAGTTACTTTCTTTTCTTTTTTTTCAAACTAAATCTGCAGCAGGGACTCAGGATGGGTAGCTATTAGAAATGCATCATCAAAACAGAATATCATCTTGCATAAAGAATCCAGTCCCCCGGGAATCTCCTGCTCATCTCTGGCCCGCCTCAATTAAAAAGTCTTGCATTGTTTCCAAAGATACACAGGCTCAGGCATTTACTGGCCTTTGAGGAAAGGGAGCTCCAAAGGTAGGAGGGGGGGGTGACCCTCTGCATGCCCATATGGTCCAGCTTTTGTGCCTGGAGGGAATGATCAAGAGGCTGATCTCTGCTGAGATTCCAAGAGGATAAAACAGGGATGAAGAACCTGCAGGCTTCCAGATGTTGCTCAGCAACAAAAAACGTCATCTGACCATTGGCCATGCAGGCTGTGGGAGTTGTCCAGCAACATCTGGAGAGTCATAGGTTCCCCATCCCTGTGATAGAGGAAGAGAGCAAGAAGATGTTTCTGTCAGAAGAACATCTTCTCAGTTTCAGTCAATCTCTGGGTGTGTTTGGAAATAGGTCTGAATGCATTTTTTAAGGTGCACACTGCGATGACTTATTATTCCTGCCCCCTCCAGATAGCAACACCGCTTAGTTTGACCTGCACGGGCTTCCTTATTTCCCAGGCTTCAGGAGGTGGGAGCAAATTTTTGTGCCTCCAGTTCTCACCTGACTTTTGACATGGCCATGCCTCCTGCTTGACTCCTTCAAGCGCCGCTGGTCCCTTCCTTGTTCTTTGGTTGATACAATTCAGTCAGCATTTGGCAAATAGCATCTACAATACCATTGCCTTTGTTCAGTGCTGGTATTTGAAAAGCGTGGTTAACAAGCTGAGCTGGGCAAGCTGGCTGGCGGGTATGCAGAAGCCTTGGCGTTATTGTCCATCGCAATATGCAGCCAGAGACCACTGTTCAGTACAGTTTAGCCTGTCAGGGTGTTAGCTATGTTGATTGCGACAATTCATCCTCAGACTACTGTAGATTTCAAGCCCGGTTCTATTGCTGTTAGGGGAACACAGGAAGCCACTTTGTACTGAGTCAAACTATTGACCCATCTAATCCAGTATTGTCTCCTCTGACTGGCAGTGGCTCTCAGGTCTTAAAGCAGAGGCTTTTCACATCACCTCCTACCTGGTTTTTTAACTGGAAATGCTGGGGATTGAATTTAGGATCTTCTGCATGGAAAGCATGTGCTCTACTACTGAGCTATGGTCCATCCCCCTGAATGGTGGGTCTCTGCACAAATTAACTTTTGAAGTCTGATTCAGAGGCCTGTTTTGTGTCAGAATGAAGAATATGGGAATTCTTGGACTGAATTCAGCATGGAATGTATTACCAATCATTCCAATATTTCATACTAAGATGGAATCAGCAGTCAGTTTTTTCTCTGTCCTGTTTCCTCCTCCTGGGGACATAAAATTAGTTTGCCTTCTAGTTTTTGTTCTCTTATCTACCCCCTGCTGCACCCACTAAGTTCTCGCTTATCACTCAGCTTCATACACAACTTGGCATGAAGATTTTAGATCGCACGAGTGATCCTAAAATGATTGATCAGCTGTTAGTTTTTTTAAAAGAGAACCACAGTGGCGTGGTGAAATCAAATATCAGTATTCATCCTGGGAAACCAGAGATCAACATTTCTGTAGTGTTTGTTCTGAAAATCAGAACCCTGCATATAGAGAGTAATACTCTGGGCTTGGATGTGAGCAGTTTTAGTTCACTGCCCGTCCACAACGCTGTCTTGGATAACCCTAGGCAAGTAATTGTGTCTGTGTTTAATCTGCTTTGCAGGTTAAAACTGGTTAGGCTGCTGCAAGGTAGGGATAAAATAATACCATGGTATAGTGTGGTGTAGTGGTTAAGGTGCTGGACTACGACCTGGGAGACCAGAGTTCAAATCCCCACACAGCCATGATCTCACTGGGTGACCTTGGGCCAGTCCCTGCCTCTCAGCCCCAGAGGAAGGCAATGGTAAACCCCCTCTGAATACCGCTTACCATGAAAACCCTATTCATAGGGTCGCCATAAGTCGGAATCGACTTGAAGGCAGTCCATATCCATATATATATATATATATAGTAGATTGACTCAAAGCTTTTCCGGGTGGGTAGAAAAAATGCATCTAACAAGAAAACAAATCCATGAGTTGGTGTAGCTTTGCTCTCCTTGCTATGTGAAGAGTGATTAGGATGTGGATTAGAAAGGACTTTGAACTGCTGTGTAATTAATAATGGAGCAAATCTGCCCCAGTTCAAAAAGCTTTTCCCCAATTCATAGTGGGCCCAGACCCCATCAAGTACAGACCAGTCTTTGTTGCCAGCCAACCCTTTCTGCCAGTGTTACACAGAGACTCTCTCTTTCCCAAGCAAAAACCCTGAGCTTTCTTAGTTACCCCCTCCCCTTTTTCAACTGTAGGGGTTTTAAGGGTGTCTGCTTGGAAGTAGTGGGCACTGTTGGGCAAAGTGGGGGGCACTTCAAGCTCTTTAAAGAACCTGATGGCTTTTTTGGCAGCTCTAGAAATGTTTTTTGAGGCAAGCCAAGGGGAGTTCACCCATTACTATAACATGACAGTCATGAACTGTTATGCTTTAACTGCCCCCTAGCGGGCAATCTGTTAATAATTGGTTTGTTCTTTGAAATATGAGGGCAGTTTAGCTGCTCAACTCCCTGATTGTTTTCTGCTCTCCAGGAAATTTTGTCATCTGCATCAGGTTTTGCACCAAATGTTGGTTAAGAGACCCAACCAGCGCCAGTTTTGATGGAGTCAGTATGTATAGCTAGACTGAAATGCTTGTAGCCATGTTGGCCCAACAGAGGAAAAAAAGATCCAAACAGGAGCAAGAGAGTATTACTTTTGTTAGAATCAACCAACAGTTGCAAAATTGAGAGCTTTCTTTCAAGTTTCACCAATACACCCCCCCTCCCAATCTTCTTCAGGATCGGTATTAATCAAACATAGAAATTAGGAGCAAGATTGTAGATGACACTGCTTATAAAGGATATGGTAGAAGCCCATTTGCAATATGTGGAAATCTTACAATGAAACAACAACAGAGCAGGGGTGGTATGATTGGGCTTCTATGGAGAGTCCACACCCCAGCAGGACCTCCAAGAAGGGTCCTCTGAACTTTCTTCTCTTAACCATTACAAACTGCTTGATCATCTGCATCTCACTCTGGTCTAGCCAATAGTGGAGCAGTAGACAAAGGAGGAGGTTCCACTGTCTGCTTGCTTGCTTATTGGCTCTCTGCAGCAGCAGCTGGTGACACTAGCAGTGAGCAGCAAGACTCACTGTAGGAGGCTGGGCCATGGAGGATGTCTTGCCCAAGGCCCTCTGAAAACTGGAACCAGCACTGCAGCAGATTCTTCTGGCATCTTAAAAACTAACACATTTTAATGGCCTAACCTTCCATGAGTGTTCACTTTGTCATATGCATGATGTGCTATCCTTCCTTAACAGATATATGTGCATGGGGGTTGGAAAATAAAGTGATGCTTTTTTATAAAATCCACCAGTTAACTGAGGATAATAACGCATCCTGCATCTGATGAAGCGGACTCTAGTCCATGAAAGCTCATGCCAAGATGGCAATTCAGAAGAGCCTTTCCTGGCTAACTCAGTTTTTACCAAGTGCAAAAGATCTCAGGTTACACCAAAGCACACTGGTGCAAAGATGCAATGGCCACTTTTGAGTGCATGCACACACTTCCTTTCTTATGAAAAACTGCAGGAGAAAATCTGCTCTCTGTCCACCACACACTGAGACATTTCTGTCTTTCCTCGATGAGCTTTTTCTCTGTCTCGACATGTCTGTGTAGCTGGGGGAGGGGGCATTTTTCTTGCCTTGGGATATAGATGTAGGACACATCTAGTATATGCACCAAAGACAGTGAGCTGGTTCTTTATCTGGCAGGTTTGGATGCAGCAAAAATAAAACAAGTAGGAACCATATGTGGGCAGGAGAGTACCCGGCGCATTGGGGATTATAAAGTCAAATATGGCTACAGTGATATTGAACTGCTGAGGTGAGGCAAGACCTGATATGTGGTCTTACTTTTCTTTTCCAGCTTTTATTTTGAGAATGTAAATCTGTTGCTCTGTCCAGTACTAACTCAATTTTCCCTTTTGAAGCACTGCAAAATCTAAGCCAATCATAGCGGAGCCCGAAATCCACAGAGGGCACCCGCTAGATGGAGTCACAGGCTTTCTTGTTCTGATGTCAGAAGGGCTCTACAAAGCTCTGGAAGCAGCTCATGGGCCCGGGCAAGCCAATCAGGTAAGAGCACCTGAGCAATTTTAAATTGCCCTTTGAATCTTATGAATGTCCTCAAATTGTGTCTGCGTAGCCTGCTTAGATAAGGTGTGGGGAACCTTAAGCCCTCCAGATGTTGCTGAACTACAACTCCTATCAGCCCCAGCAAGCATGGCCAATGGCCAGAGATGATGGGAGTTGTAATTCCACAGCATCTGGAGGGCCTAAGGCTCCCCACATCTGACTCAGATGCATGGGCCATTAGATTAGATCTATCTGCCCTGGATTGTGTGAGCTTCCTGTGCCCACAGTGGGAGCTTCCTGTGCCCATGGAAAGTTCTGGGTAACTCTGTGGCTACAGAGATGAGCAAAACTAGTAACTAGAGGTACATAAAATCCAAAGCACACGAGAAGGCAGGAGAAATGAAGAGGATTCACAGGGCCAACATTTTCAGGGAAGTAAAACACTATCCCCGGAAAAAGTGTCCCCTCCACTTTCCATCCTCGTCCCCGCACACACAGAGAGACAACCAATCGTTTTACCATAGAGGGATAGGGAAAAGGTTTTGATCTGCTACATCAGTCGGACGATGATCCAATAGTTAAACTTCCATAGTTTAACTGTGGCATTTGGCCCACAAGAAGTAGTGATAGTCCCAAACCTGGATTGCTTTAAAAGAGGATTAGACAAATTTATGGAGGATAAGGCCCTCAGTGACTGCTAACCTTGATAGCTGTGTTCTGCCTCCATTGTTGGAGCCAGTACGCCTCTGAATACCAGTTGGTCGGAATCGCAGGTGGGGAGAATGCTGTTGCACTCAGGTCCCTGCTTTTGGGCTACCTATGGGCATCTGGTTGACCACTGTGAGAACAGGATGCTGGACTGGATGGGCCCTTGGCCAGATCCAGCAGGGCTCTCTCTTCTTGTCCTAACAATCAGGTCTGCCACAAAGAAATGCTGGGTTCTCCTTTCCTCCACTTCCAGTTGCATCACAGGGAAAGGAAAGGGCAAGAAAAGGTACTATTACTTTAATTCTGCTTTTTTTCAATTTTTGTTTTAACGTTGCAACCCACAAGGTGGATGCTGCTGTGAGCTTTTCCTGTAGGAGTGCTATGAATGCTTTCTGTACTGAAGTACAATGTTTCTTTCAAGCAGACAAAGGCACCCTAAGAGGTTACCTGTGACAGCCTTCCCCTTTACATCAGTTATTTAGTTGCCTTTCAGATGCTTTCCCAGCTCTTTGGGAGCTGCTTATCTGTCAGCAGTTTCCATGTGCCTATGAGAATATTTAGAGGACCCAACTGTGTGGACAGGAGTTAATTGTGTCGTTCTTTCCCATGAAATCAGTTAGCCCAGGCATGCTCCACCTGGTAGGATTGAGCTTCAGTAGTTAAGACCTGCCCAGTGTCATTTAATCATTGCCTCAACTGCACAGAACCTGCTGCTAAAGGACTGGGAAAACATCTGAAGCAGCAATTCCATTTCCCCCCCTAAAAACTCTTTTCTTTCCAGGAGATTGCAGCCATGATTGCCACTGAGTTTGCCAAACAAGCCTCACTGGATTCTGTGGCTCAAGCAGTGGTAGATAGAGTGAAGCGCATTCACTGTGACACGTACGCCAGTGGTGGTGAACGGTCCAAATTCTGTGCTCGGCATGAAGACATGACACTGCTGGTGAGGAATTTCTTGTACCCACTGGGTGAAATGAGCCAGCCCACACTGACTCCAGCACAAGGTATGGGGAAGGTAAATGTGTGTGGGGGGGGTGGAGAGAGGGAGAGAGAGCACTATGTCCCTGCATGTATGGTGAGTTTGTGGTTGCTGTATGGTGTGTGTGCATGTGTGGTCTGTATGTGTAGTGACTCTGTCTGTCTGTCTGTGCTCATGGAAGTGTACAGTGGCCATGCCCACTGCTTGAACGTGTCCCTCAGAGGGCTGGCTGACCATTAACGTGGCCCTTGGGCTGAAAAGGGTTAACCACCCATGCTGCATCCATGGTGACCAGGGAAATTCCTCTCAGTTACAGAGTGACACATGCATTAGGGTTTTCAAAGCGTCTTGCTCTTCCTTGTGTTACGATGTTTATTCTGCGTCTTCAGGAGGCCGGGTTTATCCTGTATCGGTACCATACTCCAGTGCCCAGAGTACAAGCAAGACCAGCGTAACGTTATCCCTTGTCATGCCTTCCCAAGGTCAGATGGTCAATGGCGCCCACAGTAGCTCCACGCTGGATGAAGCCACTCCCACCCTCACCAAGTAAGTGCCCCTTGCGCAGACCGTGTGTCATTTTGTCCTCCTTTTTTGGTCATTTTGTCCAACCTTCTGCTTTCCCTGTCAGCTGCTTCTCAGGCTGAACATGGGAACACCTTTCCATTTGTAGCACTTCTAACTCCATGCAACAGAGGTGGGCAACCTGTGGCCTCATTTTGTGCAGCTCACAGTCTCATTTCAAAGCCCTCTTCACATGATGAAATAGCCTCTGGCGAGAGTGTTCTGTCTGTCCCCCCAGCAGCCTGCTGGATGGCAGGGGTGGGGGAGAGAGAGAAAAAAAGAGGTGGCTTGCCCCACCACCGACATTTGTGCCCCACAGAATACCACGCCCTGAAGGAATGGGTCCTCAACAGAAAAAAGATTGCCCACCCCAGGCCATACGGAGCAGCTACCAATCTGTGTATCTGAATCTGTTACCTAAATCCAATCTCTCACCTGTGCAGTTGGATGTCATTGTAGCTCTTTCAAATTAGTGTGACTCTCATTTATCCTAACACCAGACAAAACCAACATTTGAAAGACTCCCAGTCTGTTCACAAATGAGGTGTTGCACTGGAGGGTAAAGCAAATCTGGTGTGTGTGTGTGGGGGGGAGAAGGGTATTGTCAAAACAACCACCATCCTCCACAGTGTCGTAAAGCACTCTTTGCTGGCCTGGTGCCCTCCAGAAGTGTTGGACCACCACTCCCATCAACGCCAGCCAGCATGGCCAGTGATCAGGGATGATAGGAGTTGTAGTCCAGCCGCATCTGGAGGGCCACAGGTTTCTCATCCCGAGGGTAGAGAGAGGCCTCAAACTGTATTTCCTGTGCCATTTGTGCTGATTGAAGTGAATGGTTGCCTCTTTTTCTTTCCCTCCCTGGCCACATCTGCAGCCAAAGCCCCACCGTGACCCTCCAGTCGACCAACACTCATACCCAGAGTAGTAGCTCAAGCTCAGACGGGGGCCTCTTCCGTTCTCGCCCTTCTCATTCTCTCCAGCCGGATGAAGATGGGCGTGTTGAGCCTTATGTGGACTTTGCAGAATTCTACCGCCTCTGGAACATGGACCACAGTGAGCAGGGGGCACTTGCCGTGTAATAAATGCACCAAGATCAACCTCTGTGAACTCCTGTCAGGTGGGAGAAAATGGAGCCTGGTGAGGCAGGAACAGTTCATTGTCTAGCTGGTCACCTTCTGCCGTAAAGAGATGAGGTTAATGTTGCGACTGGTCACTGATAACAGTTTTTCTCATCAACTTGTCAGGGCATGTTATGCTTACCTTTTCTGATGGTCCCTTCCACTGTGAAACCTTGCGGGCATGAGAGAGTTGTGAGCCTTCCTGCACTTCCAGTATTATAGACAGTTGGCTCTGTTGTGGAGAAGACAACACAAATGTCTGTCAAGGGATGTACATTATGTGTATATATGCAGCGGTTTGAGATTCAGGTGTGCAAATGATGCATCATGATACTGATGCATTAAGTTCATGAAATATACCTCTGTTCTGCAGAATAAATGTTAACTTATAGGGAGCCCTTTTGCCTTTTGTGTGATATGGATTTACGACCCGACGTTACCTTCAGCTCCCTAAGGTTGTAGGACTCCCAATAGTTTTCAGTTACCTTTTGGGCTGAAGATGTAGAACCACCTTGTGAGCTTCTCAAATGCTTCATCTACCGGTGACTCAGATGTCATTTCTGGTTCAGTCTTCAGAAACAGTTTTGGAGGAAGGCGATCATCTTCTGCTTTGGTACTCAGGATGCAGCAGCCACTGTTACCTACTTCATTTGTGCCGAGGTTTAGTGTAGAGAGAAACAAGCAACATCAGAAAGACTTGGAGCTGGATCTGAACTGCCCCATGCCTCCTACCTGGGTATGTAGACGATTCCTGTGAAGAACTGACATACAAAATATTCCCTAGAGCACTGCTTGGGATTATAGGCAATAAGTCTTTCCAGATGACATGTTGAGAACATTAAGCAGGGAATAAAACAATTAGTCCTTGTCATGCGAGATAAAGGATATGTACCATCTCCTATCCAAATACCCTCTTATATCTGTAGTAGGTCAAGATTTGCCTTGGATTGAGGCATGGAGAGTTCAGGACCTTGATTTTCACATAGGGCCAGTTCAAGGCATTTCACTGCAAATAATGCCCCTGCATTATTTCATCATTGCATTATCATCGTATCACTGAACACTACAGTCAGGATCATTCAGACCATGGTATTTCCTATCTCTATGTATGGATGTGAAAGTTGGACAGTGAAAAAAAGCGGATAGGAGAAAAATCAACTCATTTGAAATGTGGTGTTGGAGGAGAGCTTTGCACATACCATGGACTGCAAAAAAGACGAATAATTGGGGGTTACAATACATTAAACCAGAACTATCACTAGAAGCTAAAATGATGAAACTGAGGTTATCATACTTTGGACACATCATGAGAAGACATGATTCACTAAAAAAGACAATAATGCTGGGAAACACAGAAGGGAGTAGAAAAAGAGGAAGGCCAAACAAGAGATGGATTGATTCCATAAAGGAAGCCACAGACCTGAACTTACAAGTTCTGAACAGGGTGGTTTATAGCAAATGCTGTTGGAGGTTGCCGATTCATAGGGTCACTATAAATCGTAATCGACTTGAAAGCACATAATAGCAACAACAATGCCCTTGCCTCCCCTAAAAAAAATCATGGCCATAGTACCCAAGGCTGCCAAGTTATTCTGGCATCCGAGACAGAAAATCCCTGGTGTGCCTCTTGCTGGAGTAAAAATACAATAAAAATAAAAATAAATTTTCTGCCCTTTCATAACATCCAAAATAAGCTGCTTGAGGCAGCTGCCGCCTTCTGCCTAATAGCAGGGCCAGCCGTGGCAGATGGCTGCAGTAGAAAATGCTGAATCCACTGTTTTAGGACCATCAGAGTAGTTGCAGTGCAGACAACAGAGTCCAGCCTTCATATGCCTACACACAACAGGATAATTCAATCAATTTTATGAACTTGAAACTATTATATGGGCTCCTACTGGAAGGAAGGGCAGGATATAAATTAAATAAATAAATATATTAATGGGACTTAGTTTCTGGCTATGCGTGATATTGGCAAAGAAATCTGGTTCATTTCAAATAGCATATAGGTTTGAAGGGGGTGTCAGAGTAGCTCACATGAGTAAAGCTAGTGAGCTCCAGTGAGATATAATGCAGTGCATCATCTACCTGTGCTCACATTTTTTGGGGTAACCCTGGCATATATGTGGTGCCTATAACATTCCCACAGTCTCATTCCTGCTTTTCTTGACATTACCCGGATGATGGGGGGGGGATTATATGGTCATTTATATCCAAGAAAAGTTTGGCCTATAAAAAGCAAGTGAACAGTACAGGAGTTCCTGCATTGAGCAGGGGGTTGGATTGGATGGCCTTATAGCCCCCTTCCAACTCTATTATTCTATGATCCTATGGGCTACAGCTCCCGTCATCCCTGACCACTGGCCGTAGTGGCTGGGGTTGTTGGGAGCTGGATTCCAATATCTGGAGAGTACCATGTTGGATGTCTCTGAAATACGATATTATTAGCAGATTGGCTAGAGATGAGAAGAACAAGATGTGTTACGCTTGCTTTTTTATTTATTTATTTAATAGATTTATATCCCGCCCTTCCTCCCAGTAGGAGCCCAGGGCAGCAAACAAAAGCACTAAAACACTCTAAAGCATCATAAAAACAGACTTTAAAATATATGACATCTTTAAAAGCATATTAAAACAAAACATATTAAAAACATATTTTTAAAAAAGCTTTAAAAACATCTTAAAAGCAATACCACCGCAGACACAGACAGGGATAAGGTCTCTACTTAAAATGCTTGTTGAAAGAGGAAAGTCTTCAGTAGGTGCCAAAAAGATGACAGAGAGGGCGTAATGCCTGCTTAAAGGCTAAGAAAGGTGATTATGAGAATGCTTGTTATGTTCTTCCTCCATAGTCAGAAGCAGTCTGCTTCTGAAAACCAGTTGCCAGAAGCCACGGTGAGAGAGTGCTCTTGCACTCAGGTGCTGCTTTCAGGCTTCCCATGAACATCTGGTTGTCCACTGTGAGAACAGGTTGGTGGACTAGATGGGCCATTGGATTGATCCAGCAGGCTCCTCATGTTCTTAAGGGTGCCTTTTACAGTGGTGTAAATTGTATGCCATTCACTCAAGGGCTTGAGTATTTAGAGAAGATAAGGAGACTGCTGCCATAATAGGTACAATGTATCTAATTTAGAGAGGTTGTATTGGATAACGTTTGCCTGGCTAGAACAACAACATAATTCATAGCCAGTGGTTACGCCTAACATCAGGAAACCTTGAAATCCCTCTGCTTCATTCATAAAGTCTTCCAATGTTCATCTGTGATTCTTTAAGGTGATAGAGGCAGATCAAGGTTAGATACAGATGCAATTGATAAACCAGAAGCTATCTGAGTACTTGGAGGTGGTGGGCTGCTGGGATCTAATACACAGCTTTGGGGCCTTATTGGGGAGATACTTCCCTTTGGCCAATATTGCAATTGTTTTATTTTCTTTCTTTAAAATAGTTATATGCAGTGCAGCTTCCAGAGCATTTGCAAAAACAAGATATATAATGCACAAATAAAATATGACACATTTAGAAAGGAAAATACATTTAAAAGTTTTGGAGAATTAAAAAGGTCTTTGCCCGGCATCAAAAGGATAACAATGTCAGGGCTAGGCAGGCCTATTGGGGGAGGACATTCCAGAAATAGAGTGCCATCATTAAAAAGGCTCTCTTTTTCTGGTTGCCATCCACCTTTACTCACTTGGCAGGGGAGCTTCCAAAGATACCCTTGGTGCACAGACACGTAGGGCTTTATAGGTAGCATCAGCACTTTCAATTGCGCTTAGAAGTGGACTACAAACCAGTGAAATGTTTAAATACTAGAGAGCTGTGTTTCCATTAACTAGTCCCAGTCAACAGCCTGTTGGCTGTATTTTGAAGTAACTGAAGCTTCTGAACAGTCTTCGAAGGCAGCCCCACATACTATGTGACACAGTAGTCAATCCTAAATGCTACCAGAGCATGGATAACTGACCAAGCTATCTCTCTTGCAACAGCTTAAGCTGAAGAAAGGCACTCTTTGTCCTAGAGGCTACCTGGGCCTGCAGTGACAAAGCTGGTTCCAGGATAGCCCCCCCCCCAGCCACAAACTTGATCCCTTAGGGTGGTTTCATGTCAATATTAAAAGTGTAGGGGACAAGATAGAACCATGTGGGATCACTTGGTGTAAATGCCATGGAGCCCAGCACTAGTCCCCAAGGCACCACCTTCTTTAATCACCCTCCAAGTAGGAGCAGAACCACCATATCATCATACCTACAACTCCCAACCCAGAGAGCGCATCCAGAATGCCATGATCAATGGCATCAAAAGCCAATGACAGGCCCAGGAGAATTAGCAGGGTTACTCTTCCTCTGTCTTTGACAGACTGGGCCATCCATCAGTGTGATCAAGGCCAGTACCAGAACCAGGTCTGAAGCAAGAGCTAAATAAGCCTAGATAATTGGTCTCATACAAGAGTGCCTGGATTTGGGAAGCCTCTCCAGTACCTTGCTTAAGATATTAACGACCAGCCAAAAATTGTTCTAAATTGTTACAAATAGGGTTACTTTAGGAGCAGCCTCTCAGCTGCCACTTTCAAAGCAGCCACCCTCCTCTATCAAAGTAGCTTCAATCACCTTATGGATGCCTGGACAAAAAAGAGATGCCACAAGAGATGGGAGGACAGGAACCAAAAATAGAAGCCAAAATTAAAATAGCTTCAGGAGTTCAGGATCAGTTTATTAATTCATATGTTTCTATATATGTAGTAGCTCATCTTTGGGAGCATAACAATGGATGGAAACAAAACACAGAACAGATCCCTCTTACCTGCTTGCACGCACAATAGAACCACCAGATTCTGGCTTAATCCCAGCCATTCTAAGATAAATCAAACAGAAAGATCTTGCAAATGTTTGGACTTTGGCAAACCTCCAGAGGAAGAAAGCAGCTGTTCAGGGCACATCTCTGTATGGCTTTGAGTGATCTTGCTGGTAGTGGGAGTAAAGGCTTTGGGCAGAGACTCTTGTGCTCTGTCAAGTGTCAACAATCACACTGAAGGTGCAATTGTCATTTTAAAAAAAAGTTTCTTAGATATGGAAGGGCTAAGCCTACTGGCAGAAACCAGACTCCCATCTGATTCATCGTTATATACAGGTTTTAGAAATGCCTTGCTGCTGTCAGACAGTTCCCAATAAGAATTACTTTCAGGAAAGAAGGTTAGTAGTCTCACCATGCATGCTAGTTAAAAAATGAATATTGAGGGCAATTATTGTGGACTTTATGGTACTAGGTGAAGATATTCTTATTCTCCTAGACTTTTTAGAAACAGTTTTTATTATTCCTTAGATATATTACAGCTGTTGTTACCCTCTGTTGTTGATAAGGATGGGGGAGAAATTTGTTTCACTTCATATTTAAAGGCAAGTCTTTCCGAAACAATCTGAGAACCGAAAGCCATCCTTCGAAACTCACACTTATCTGAATTTTGCAATGCAGTTCTCCAAACAATGTGTACAAAAAGGCATATGTTATGTAAAATATGCATAAAAATGAATATAATATACAAATATCCATTATATTAGGAGAAATTGCTTGCAAAAATATGTACTTTAGTCAAAATTGCATATAAAAATGTGTGTATCAGGAGAAATTTGCACTAAAATGCTGAAGAATTTTCAGGATTATTTTTTTAAAAAATTGCTAACGGCTGCAATTATGTGAAGAACTGAGTTTAAGATGGGAAAAATGAAAAACAGAGAAATCTGACACTGACAGATCCTTCCATCCTAGCTGCTGGTTTGTTCCATGCTGTTTTTTAAATTCTGCTTTAGATTTTAGGTATGGTTCTATTTTATGGTTTTCACCTTGATTGCAGCGGTGGCTAACCTGTGGGCCTCCAGATATTGTTGATGGACTTCTTGAGCCCCAGCCAGCATGGCTGAGGGTCAGAGATGATGGGAGTTGCAGTCCAGCAATGTCTGGAGGGCCACAAGTTCCTCACACCTACTTTATTGTAAACTGCCCAGGAACTTTGGCTATTGAGCAATATGTAAGTGTAATAAATAAACAAAATAAAACACACACAAACCACCCCCCTCAACTTTGTATATCTTTCAGAGAGTGAAAGCCCAGAGATGGCACTAGTAAAGTATGGCGAAGCTAGATTTGATGCAGTTTACAGTAAGGCTAGAGGTTGCTTTAGCAACACCTGCCTGAAATACTGAGGGAGTGGGTGTTACTGGACCAGAATCAAGAATATTATAATAAGCAGCACGTGCTGCAAGCTCAGGATTGCAGATGAGTGGGCTGGACTCAGCATAGCAAGCAGCGCTACATTTCCATGGTGGCGATATACAAAATAATGTGCCGTCATTGCCTGTGTGGGTGGCAGTTCTTGTGGGTGCCAAATATGGACACAGTTGGCTGCATCTTGCTAAACTTGGACTTGTTGGTGTGTGCGTGTATAGATCATACAAGGATGGAATCCAAGAGTCGCATAGAACAGGAATAAGCCAGGCCAGGCAAGTTTCTTGTAAGAGTCTTTACTAGGCAAAGACATTAGACACAGTTCTCTTCACAGACAGCTTTTCCCCCACACTGAGCTTTTCCAAGCATCCCACCTTATCAGGCTTCCCAGCCAGCTACTGACCTTGGCAAACCTGGCGCTCTGTTCTCACAGCTTAACCCTTCTGCTTCAGGTTTCACTCTCTCCACTAAAAACCCTGTCTGTGAGTCTCACAGCCTGCTTCACTGACCAACAGCCCCCACCTGAGACTCACAGATTACAAAACTTCATTGTTCATTATTACATTTCTACAATATTAACTTTTTCATTACAATACATATCAGTACATGGTTTGTTTTCTTACAGTTTCTATTTACATTTTCAGTTCAGTTCTTGTTTCTTTATTTCTTTATTCACACAAGTTTTACAGAGTCATTTTTGTTCACTTTTATTTGATAACACATTTATATTTCATTCCTCAACACAAAACTTCCACATGAGATCCATTGTTTCTTTATCTATTGGTCCTTCTTTTTCCCATTCTACTGGATATTTATCTGTTTCATTATTCTGTTGTGTTACATTAAATGTGAATCTCTGAGGTGGTTGACCTTTCGTTTTTCTTTCTGATCTCCTAACATTATCTATTTCCATTTCTTCCTCACTCTCTATTTTACTTGGACCTGCACCTGTTCCTGCACTTGTACTTGGCATTTCTGTATCTTGCATTGCCATGTCTTCACTTCTCAGCCTTTTTACAGTACGTTTGCCACCGTGTATTAGATCAGTCAATGCAGTTCTTAATGGAATTTGCTGCCCAAAAGGAACATCTGCTGCTTCCTGCTTGCTTGCACTATCAAGTATAACTGTTTGACTGTCTCTCCAAGGTTTATCTATCACCTTTATGCTTCTGCTTAACACTACTTGTTGTTTCTCAGGCAACCAAACTCTATAATATGAATTCTGAAATCCCAAAATGCGTCCTGCCTGAGCTCTTGAGCCTAATTTACCATGCCTTTTCTGTTTTGCAACATGTACCCAGCATTTTGCCCCCAAACGTTCTATGTGTTTCACCCTGGGCTTTCTTCCAGTCAGTTTCTCATAGGGAGACATGCCTATTGTTCTGTGCATGAGACGGTTCTGAATATAAACAGTGTACAGAATACATTCACCCCAATAAGTGTTATTCATATCTGCATCTGCTAGCATGGCTCTCATTGAATCCTGCAATGACCGGTTCCTCCTCTCTGCAGTTCCGTTGGAGGATGGGCTGAAGGGAGCAGTGAGACTCTGTATTATTCCCTTCTTTTCCAAATATGTTTTAAATGAATTACTGGTAAATTCCCCACCTTGATCTGATCTGATATTTTTGATAACAACCCCATATTGTGTCTCTGTTCTCTGTATAAATGCCTTCAATTTCTCTTCTGCTTCACTTTTCTTTTTCAATAAGAACACATGTGTAAATCTGGAGAAATCATCCACAATCACTAAATAAAACCTTGCTCCACCTTTTGAGCACTGGAAAGGACCAGCCAAATCCACATGTATGAGCTGATAGGGTTCAGTGGTCGTGCTTTCACAGCTCTTATTTACCGGAGTCACAGTCATTTTTGTTTTATAGCATACCTCACACTCATCCACATGCTCACAATGTGTTAATTTCAAATCTTGACTATGCTTTGGGGTGTTTTGTACCTTTTCGAAATGTGCGTGTGCTAATTTTCTGTGCCATTCATGTAAACAATTATCATGTTTATCTTTATTAACTCCTATCCAAGCACACGTGGGTTTATCAAGATTGCACTCAACCATAAACATTTGGTTCTGTAATTTCCCTTGCATGCATATTTCACCATCCTTTCTCACAAAACATCTATCCCCTTCAAATGTAACTTTACAACCTATTTGAGCCAATTTTCTTACTGATAGAATGTTATATTTTAAACCAGAAACCAATAACACATCTGTTAATATAGTTCCCAAATTACTCAACCTGAGCGTGCCTTTCGCAATCGCGTCCTGAGTCGATCCGTCAGCCAGATAAATCTTCTCCTGCGCCGGCTTTGAAGTGTAAAATAAACTAGAGTCTGTGATTAGGCAATTAGACGCTCCACTGTCGAGAAGCCACTTAGAGTTAATGATTTTATTGTCCTCCTTAGTAACAAAGTTCACGCTTGTTCTCTGACTTCCAAAGTCCCTGTTATTTCTCTTCTTTAAACAATGTCTCTGTATATGTCCACGGGACCCACAAAAATAACATATTTTATTCTCTTGCCTGCTTCTTTGATTTTGTTGTTGTTGTACAGCCACAGTCTCTTTTAACTCCGTTTTCTTATTCTCTTGTCTTCTATTCCACTCTTGTTGAAGTTTCTGTTCTACAAAGTCCAAATTCAGATGTCCGTCGGGTAAAGTTTCCAGACTAGAGACCATGACATCCCATTTTTGATCAAATGAAGATAACGGTATATAGACCATCTGAATGTCACTATGATGCACTCCTCTATCTTGCAGCTCAGCATTTAATCTACGGAATTCAGCCAGATGCTCTGTCATAGTCACTTCATCTGTAAAACGCATCTGATAAAGTTTCCGTGCTAAACACAGCCTGCTCCCAGCAGTTTGCTGCACATGAGCGGCTCTTAGCTTCTCCCACATCTGATTAGCTGTCGGCTCATTACTCACCAGCAACAGTTGAGAATCAGACAGCCCCAGAGTAATAAAAGCCTTCGCTTTCTCATCTTTCTTCAACCACGCTGCTGAAGGAGCTGCCGGAGGGGTTTTTTCTACAACATCATTTAAATCTTCTTTAATCAGAACTGCTCTCATTCTCCATTTCCAGCTGGAGTAGTTTACAGCACTCAGTCTCTCCATCGGCATCCCGGATGACAGGTTTACAGCCATGTTGTCCACTCTTACTTGCCTCTTACTTGCACTTTGTTTCTCTCTGCACCAATGTCACGTCAACGGCTCTCGAACCCGCTACCTTGTATGATAAGCTAGGCCCATAACCCCTGTTGGTGTGTGCGTGTATAGATCATACAAGGATGGAATCCAAGAGTCGCATAGAACAGGAATAAGCCAGGCCAGGCAAGTTTCTTGTAAGAGTCTTTACTAGGCAAAGACATTAGACACAGTTCTCTTCACAGACAGCTTTTTCCCCACACTGAGCTTTTCCAAGCATCCCACCTTATCAGGCTTCCCAGCCAGCTACTGACCTTGGCAAACCTGGCGCTCTGTTCTCACAGCTTAACCCTTCTGCTTCAGGTTTCACTCTCTCCACTAAAAACCCTGTCTGTGAGTCTCACAGCCTGCTTCACTGACCAACAGGACTAGCCCCAATGCTATCACTCATGGCCTCTGATTGCTTTTGCTCACTCATTTTGACTCAGTCATGTTGACTCTCATTGTGTGGGACCATGCATGCTCGGACTGATTCTTTGCTAATTCTTTTGAACCCCATCAGGAAGTGGGTTTGAGAAATATAGTGAATTCCAAACAGCATGGTGATTAACCAATCATCAGACTGAGCCATCTTGGTGAACTCCCCTCAACAGAATTGTGTGCTCAGGGCCAAATTGACAGCCAAATTATTAAGTATGAGGGCTGCACAATTTGGAGTTTTCTATAATTAAAAAGCTAAACCAATAAAGCTAAGCTTTGAACTGCTTAACATTTGCATTTTCAGGGTGCCACTTGTGCACTCTCCAGTGGCCATTAGGTTAATTGAGAACCTTGGTATGTACTTGTTGAAGTACAGCAGAATAAATATTTGTTCACTGATGGAGGAGCTGTTAAAAGAAGTCAGTTTCAGCCAACAATTGCATGTTGGACGTGTGACAATCAGCCCTCCCCCTAGCAAAGTTGTCTAACTAACTGGTGTCACCAAAGGCCCTAAAGTGCTCTGCTAACCCCCCAAATTCCAGATTATGAACCAACTTCATGAGTAGATTAGATAAAACAGACAGACCAACGGATGTTAAACATAAGAAGAGCTCCTGCTGGATTAGACCAAAGGATCAGATCAAAGGCCCATCTAGACCAGCATGCTTTTCTCACAATGGGCAATCAGATGCCTATCAGAAGTCCACCAGCAGGACACGTTGCATTCAGTTGGTTGTGGTCGTTAGCAGGATACAGTCAATCACAGAAGTTTCCCGGTAATACAGCAGCAGCTGCAGAAGGGATTTGCTAGTGGAAACTATGAGCTGCCACTATGTGGCAATGAAGATCAGAAAGCAGTGGTGGAAACTTCCCATTGGGACCAGATGCAAGCTTTATATCCATCGCAAATAGGTGTGAATGGGGAGATTCCAACTGGAACCATGATGGAGGCTAAGGGTTAGAGTCCATCTCTCTCCATGCCATGGTCCAGATCTGGTTTGGCCCCCTCCCATGCAGGTGATTTGTTTTTTTAAGAAATCAACTCTGTCTGCAAGGACAAACGATGTGACACACATCATGTTTGGCCCTTAAATCCAATTTTGATATGGATTCACTGGGTGGCCTTGTGTAAGGCACCAGTGCTTGGTTCATATATGATTCTACACCAGGCTTAGGTAACCTTTTTCATCCCAAGGGCCACTTTGCCTTCTGGGCAACCTTCTGAGGGCCACATGCCAATGCTGGATGGGACCAGAAGCAAAAGTGGGTGGATCAACAAATATAAATTTCACCTTTGTATAGTAGGCTAGTTTCTACACATACTTACACATTCTTCTCTATTCTCCATCCAGGCACGCAAGAGGAATAGTTAAAGTTCAAGGACGCATTCCAGTCAGGTGAAAACATTTGCATTGAGAAGCAGGGCCAGTTGGTAATATGATCTGGAGAATACAGGAAGGGCCATAGCATCTGCCTTGCATGCAGAAGGTCCCAAGTTCAATCCCTGGGATCTCCAGGTAGGGCTGGGAGAGACTCCAGCCTGAAACCCTGGAGGGCTGCTGCCAGTCAGTGTGGACAATATTGAGCTGGATGGACCAATGGTCTGACTCATTATAAGGCAGCTTTCTATGTTCTTAGCTTGGGGAGAGTTCCAAGGGCCAGATAGGGAGGTCTGGAGGGCCACATTTGGTCCCTGGGACTGAGGTTCCCCACCCCGTTCTATATCAATAAGAAAGAATAACTGCCATCTAGATAAATCACTCAATTTTCTTGGTAAACTATACTAGGAATGGAAAGCATTTAACAAACTGGAATAGAAATGGTTAATGCATATGACAGCTGTTTTATCTAACAGCCACAATATCTCAAACCTCTAGGTTTTTTTTCCAGGACTTGCATAACCCCTTATTGTTTTGTACCATATTGTTTACCTTGATGATGGGCCACAGATTTCTGTAAAAAAATCAATCTGAGGTTGGATTCTATCTGCCGCACCAATGAGGAATAGCTTTCCAATATAGAGAGGTACCAGTATCCATGTGGTTTTCATTGAATTTTGGCTTGTATTCATTCACTGCCAAGCTTCCCAAAATTGGCATTATACAAGCGCCAGATGTTTTCACACATGCATGCTTCATCTGCAATGACCAATCACACTGCAGTGTAGTCTTTGTAGACCACAACTGTTGCATTCACAGTTTATTCTCGCCTGTATAAAATCAGCAAACATGAAACTACACTGCTTGCGTAAAGAACAATTTTGGTAGAGTACAAAAGCCATGATGCAGTGCAACTATGAATGCATCAACATATTTGAGCTTTTTTGTCCAACCACAGTGTAAAGGAGATGATCCAGAATCTGATGGAAACCACACAAATATCTGTAATGCACCCCCCCCCCAATTTTGGAAAATTGTTTTCACTTAGTAGAATACCTACGTGTATCAAAACTCACCAACAATCGTGTCACTTCCCCTTGGCCCATGCTATATTTACCTTTGTCCTTGTCAAAAATATTCTGAAGTCTTTGAAGCATCAAACATTGCAATCAAAGTAGGGAGGCCACTTGCACTACTAAAAAAAAGCATCATAAAAAAGGGGCAGATTTGCATAAAATTTACATATCCTAATTTATTTGTATAAGTGCACATTTAGAAATAGTTACTATTATTTAAATAGAAACAGAATACATCTCACCACAGTGGGAAAGACTGGAACCAGGTGAACTGAACTGTGGGCTTGCTCAGTCTGCTGTCCAGGTGCTAACTGTTGATGGACACCTTAAAGGCCTCTGATCTCCCTTCTTAGAGTTCTTTATCTATAAACCAAATTTGGCCCAGATAGCTGTTCAAACAGAGGATGGCTTCCTATAGAGAACTCTTCCCATGCTCCTTCAAACAGAGGGCTGTCCTCTATAAAGTAGGTGAAATGGGCATCCTAATTTAGAGTAATGTGTGCAAATAAAATTATTTAATGACTTACATAATTTCTTCTGAGCATAGATCTGCAATTTCCTTTTCATAGCATTTGGACACCTTTTATACCGAAAACTTTCCCCCGCCTCCTGGACCAGCCGTTCATTAGGTGTGTTGCTAATGACTAATTAATGTGTCTTATTTTCACTTTAGCCCACTTACCCATGAAAGAAGGCAGCCGGTGGTTAGCAGTTTTGGAGACAAGGTGTAAGAACTGTTAAAACACAGAATAAATGAGAGTCAGGCTACAGTCACTTCTTCATCATAATTGCCTGCTTAGTATATATAGGCATTAACATAGCTGCAATAACAGCATGAGGACCTGCACTGATGTATTAATGTCACTCTATGAGAAGAACAAGGAGAAATACCACTTTCTTTAAATGCTACAGAGGGATTTAGAAATCTATATAATGGATCGGCCCTCTTATTCTGAGCTTGAGGAACATAGTGGATTTTGAAATGGAAGCGTGCGAAGAACTGGGCCCATCGTACTTGCCTCTGGTTGAGTTTTCGTGGCCCCAAAGGGAGGGCGTGGGTGAAGTGTGGCAAATAGGACACTGTAAGTCTAAATATCCGTGTTTTAATATCTTTCATTAGAGAGGTACAAGAAGAGGCCAACTAAAGGAGCGATCAGATTTCCATATGTGATTTCAGAGACATAGTGGCTATGTATCAAGCACATAGGCAGATGGACACAAAACTACAGTACGATCCTGGGGAGTCCGGAAGAAGAAAGCCCCATAATGCACAGTGATGAAATTCAACTCCACTGAAAGACAAATGTCATGCCTGGGAAGGGAGAAAAACAAATGGCACAGCTGCACGGTTGGCGACAGCCTTACAAAGGCTTTCAAGAATGCGCCGACTAAATGGGGAGCATGCAGGGCCATGCAGGTACAACAACAACAACAGCCAATGCTTTCCTTCACAAACTAGTTTCAAACCATGTCCAAATAGCCAAGTCAGTAACCTCAGAAGTGTTGGGGGAAGGTGGTTCTGCTGCTTTTTGAAATAAAGCCCGGAGAGGGGGAAAATGCAAATTGATATGAGGATCAGAGATGGAAGTACTAAATGTTTGTAATCTAAACCAGATGCGGCTGGAGGGGGACCTTAGTGCTAAGATAAATGGCAATCTCAGAACACCTTGAGGGGGTGGGTATAAATCAAGAAAAGCGATTGCTCCCAGACGTCCCTTTTGGGGACCACGAGGCCAAAAGAATAATGTGCCCAGAGCATAAACAATGTTATGGGAATGTAGATATATGAAGATGGATTATTAAAGAGCCTGGGACACACTTTTAGATCCGGGGGGGGGGGAGGATTTAGCTGCAGATGCTTGTTTGTCACACAGCATCTCTCTTAGCACAATGAGCTCATCTCTGCAGCCCCCAGCTGCAACTCAAGCTGGGTCCAAAATCAAGCAAGGACTTGAAAGAGCAGCTTCCCCTCTCAGTTGACCCTTAAGCGAATGTGAGCCCCATCATTTCAAGGTATAGATTTGCTCGACTCGGGTAGTAAGAATGGGAATTCATTGTGTCTGTTGGTTTTGTATTGTGCCTTAAATTAAGCAACATTTTAGCTTTGATACAATCCTGCACTGTAGGTCTAGGCCCACTGAGTAAGCCTCATCATGACTGAGAAATGATTTGACCATACTCTACTCATTTCATTGGATCTCTCTTTTTGTTAGGAAACTGCCATCTAGCACAGTATTGTCTACACTGACTGGCAGTGGCTCTCCAGGGGTTCAATCAGGGAGTCTTTCCCAGACCTTCTTGGAGATACTTGGGACTGAACCTGAGACTTTCAGCATGCAAAACGTGTGCTCTACCACTAAGCTATGTCCCTTCCCATATTATTCCCATAGGGCAGGGATAGCCAGTGTGGTACACTCCAGATGATTTTGGACTCCCAGCTCCCATCAGCCCCAGCCAGCATGGCCAACGGTCAGGGATGATCAGAGCTGTAGTCCATCAACATATGGAGGGCACCTCGTTGGCTGTAGGGACAAAATGATGACCTCATTGCCAATTCTCCACCATTGAGATCAGCCAGGCCTAACCCTTTCCTCTTGGGCAGAGTGCCTGTTTGCGTGCAAAAGGTCCCGGAGTCAATCTTGTGGCATTTCCAAGTTTGGATTAGGGAAAAACCCTACCTGAGGGCCAAGCTACAACAGCCTTAATCACAGAGTTTGCTGTTGAGTGTTCAAATTTTCTTTCAGAAATAACCAGTGGGCAAGATAGAGTGGATTAGCCCTTTCCTTCCCTCCACCCCCCCCCCTGCAGCAGTCCCAATCTGGACCTCTGTCCCCCAACCCATGCCTGCAATTTACATGGGAGGAAAGTTCCCATACATTCCAGCAGGAGCTCCCTGCAACTGCAGGCATCCAGACTGGGACCATAGCAAAGGGATAAATCCCCTCCACCTACCCCAAGGTTCAGATGGGGTGGGGGGATGCTGACTATTTGTGAAAGAAAAATTGTGCACTCAAAAGCAAAGGAAGTGCTCAACATCACATTTGACCCTGAAACCCTGAAGAGCCGCTGCCAATCAGTGTAGGCAATACTGAGGGAGATGGACCAATGGTCTGACCACTTAGAAGTAGGACATACAACAAGTGTTGTTGTTGTTGTTGTTGTTTTAACCTAAAAGATGCTCTCTGGGTTGCAGGAGGCCCAGCGGAGTAGCCTGAAAAGACTTCTTGCCAAACCCCTAGAAGCTGAACGCAACCATGTGCAGGTGAGCCAAAGGCTCACAAAAACAGCAAGGGCCTAATCCCAGCAAAGATGGGCTCCAACACAAACAGAGCGAAAAGTCCTAAGTGGTTTCATTTGAGTGCTCCCACCCAGGACTCTCAGGTCCAAAATCAATATACAAATAAAACAAAATGCATGCACTCGCCTTTCAAAATGCTAAATCTCTTTCTGGAGGAACTGAAGTTCAACAGTTCACTTGTTCTGGAAGCCAGGTATTTGACCCGGCTTCCATCTATTTCATGGTTTAAGCCCACTGTGATGGGGGTGGAGGGAGGATTTTTCTTTTTTTCTTTTGGCCTTTTTTACTGGAAGAGAAGAAGAAACTTCTCAAGCTCCAAATCAGATTGCTTGCTTATTGTTTTTGAAGGGGAAGTTCACAAAGACCACACAATCCAGCTTGCCTAGCTCTGTAACATGGTAGGGCTTTGGAACTTTGTGGGTTTTTTAAAATAGCACACACACTCTCTCTCTCCCTCTCTGTGCCACAGCGTCTAAAATCAGGCTAACAGCAAAAATAGTCTGTGTTATAGTAGATGGTCTTCCAGGCAAAGACCAAAAGAAAAAGAACAAAGAAAAACTTAACTGCACATTTGTACATCCTTGGTAATCTTGCAAATAAATTGGGCAAATGATACACTCTGAATTAGTTTTGTGTGGAAGGGATGCAAGCCCCTTTGAGAGAAGATGGTTGGTGCGATGTTCCCAGCACCGCAAATATTAGCATGGAAATCCCATCAACGTTAACTCAAAAGATGTTAGAATATCATCTAACACATGGCTATTCAAGGAGAGGAACGGTGTCATCATGGTCCCACTTAGAATAGCCCTGCTAGATCAGACCAAAACTCCATGTAGCCCAGCACTGATTTTCCCTTAGTGATCATCCAGGTACCTCCGGGAAGCTCACAAGCAGGGCATGAAGGCAACAGCCCTCCTGTACGGTTGCTCCCCAGCAAATGGTATTTGGTAGTGAGCTCCTGCCAGAAGGAAGGGCGGGATATAAATCAAATAATAAACAGATAAAATAAATAAATATACTGCCTGTGAACATGGAGGTTTCATGTAGCCATCATGACTGACAGCCATTGATAGATTTGTCACCTTCTTTTCACCGGAGCAGCATAGTGGATCCATATTCAATAACTGTTCATAAAAGGCCCTCATTCATACTTTCAAAGCATTTATCCTGGGGTCACCTGCTCTCAGTTTGTGTTTTGGACTGCATGGCTTGATCCACTGCAGGGATGACTGAGTGAATGGTCTTGGATCCTCTTCCTGTTTTATGTGTAATCATTTATCTCTGTGCCAGAAGAAGTTTCACTTTTCTGACTGTCTTTGTGTTGAGTTTCTGTGAACAGCACAGGAGCCAGGCCAGTAGGATGAGAGGGCAACCCTAGTCAAACTTGATCGCCTAAGGCAGCCTTTGCTTAACTGGTGCCTTCCAGGTGTTTTGGACTACAACTCCATTAGCTCTAGCCAGTGTGCTGGCCAGGGCTAATCGAGTTGTAGCCTATAACAGCTGGAGCTCACCACGTGGTGAAGGGTGGCCTGAGGTTATATGTCTCATCTAGTGTCATTATGGTTTCTAAGAAACCTGGCCAGGGTTTCTTACAATTGTCTTGGTCCCAGAGCATAAGCGACAAACTGACTTAGGCAGGAACTTTGATAGAGTATGGTCAGTGTTGGAAATAATTCGTTACAAAAAATAAATTACTTGTTAATTTATTACTTTTTTGAGGAATGAGCGGGTAATTTCTTTACATTTTGACGGTAATAGAACGAGGAGTAATTTTATCATTTTTGAGGAGTAATTGTAATGTTTCCAGCATTACTTTGGGGCATTACTGGGGGGGGAGCAGGGGAAGTCTTGTGCTCCTCTGATTTGTGGATGAAAATCATGTGCCTCGAAATGGGCTTCTGTGCAGCATCACTCTTCCCTCATGCTCTGTGGGTGTTTAGGAGGCGATGAGGGAGGAGGTGGAGAACAAGGTGGGGGTGGAGTGGAGAAAACAATTGTTTAAAAAATGGTCGATGGTGAAGAACAACGGAGTGGAGGAAGAAAGGAGCCAGAGGGCAAGAACATGGATAAAGGAGAAGGAGGCAGCAACAGAATGGTGGAGATAAAGAACTGTGGAGGTGAGAGATGATGATGTGTATGTGTGTTACTACTGTGTTTGCACTTGGCACACAAAATGGCCTCTGCTGCCCTCCCTGGCTACTTTGCTGCATTTGCAGTGTTGTAACTTTTTTGCACCCCAGGGGAAACTGTTTGCTTGGGTGGGTCTGCCTTAGTTGGTGGCAGGGCAGGGTCTTGGAGAAGGTTGAGTGAGAGAGATGACACTTTCTGGCTAAGTGTGTGTGTGGGGGGTTGCACTTGGTTTGACACACAAAGATCTGAGCGGTGGCCTCTGTCTCCCTTCCTGCCTCCCTTTCGAGCGGACAGACCACCACGGCTATCTTATGGATAAAAAGAATCATTCTAGTTTGTGTGTTTATTTATAATGTTGTTGTAGGCTACTTAAGTGTGCTGCAGCCAAGGCCAACCCCTTGTAGGCACTCTTAGTTGTTTTTTTTTTAAGTAACAACTGCAATTGTAGTGATTACTTTTGAATAACAGTAAAGTAATCAGTTCCTTTCAGACCAATTGTAATTGTAATGGTAGTTTATATCTTTTTGGGGCCATGTAACAGTAACTGTAATTTACTCCTTTTTAAAAGTAATTTCCAAGCTCTGTGTACGGTGAGGCAAAGTTAAGCATTTACTTACAACACTTCCCAAGCAATACACCTTGAGATGAAGCATGTCTTGGAAAATCAAGCCACAGTATTGGCTGCACTGCACCTACCACTTTATGGCCTTTGGAGTGGGTAGACTCTGTCCAGCACTGAGGTGAGAACACACACACACACCTTTGCCAATATTTGGCCAGTGACATTATCTCAATGACGTGGATACACCAAAAATCCCCAGCAAAATCTGCAGTCCAGACACAGGACAATCCCAGAAGCATCACAATTGCCTAGAAATCATAGTTTCATCCTCTGAGTACAGAAGGGCAGGACCCTGCAAGTCAATATGGACTGGGCCAACCTGCAGATGCAAGGAGGGCAGTTGACCAGTTCTAGGAGGTGTTGGGAGAAAACTTTTTTTTTTGTTTACTATACATTGTCATATCATGTGTCTCTGGTTTTGATCCAGAAAAACAAATTGTGCCCCAGGTATCAAGTGTCTGGGAAGTGTCAGTTCATCTTCCCGTAAGGTGTACCATGCATGTGTACCATACCTAGATTGCAACTGACTAAAGAGCAGACCAGGATACAGCCTACATTTGTGGGCTGAAGAAATGAATTTCTTCACTAGTGAGTAACAGTCACATGAAAACATACTATCATGGTAGTTCGGGACAAGCAGTAGGAAGATTTTTAGCAGGTGCCTAAGAAGGTGCAAAGCAAATCCTGACAAACTGGTTAGCCAGTGAAGTTCAACAGAAAATGACAACGGTGTGTGCCATGGGCTGGCTGCGTGCGTGCAGTGCGTGCATCCAGACAGAGTGATGAGTCAGCTATGGAAGTGTAGTCATTGCATTTTGGACAGATGTACAATCACCTCTTGCTGGATTATGCTGCGGAGGAAAGGACTATGCACAGGCCTGGTTAGCTAGCCCTTGTGTCAACCACAAAGTCATCTCCCACGTTCCCAGTTTCTCAAGTATATATAAAAAAACAAATCTGTTTTTAAATAAACCACTGAAAAACATTTGATTAGATAAACATGGAAGGTGCTTGCCTGAAGCAAGAGGATGAGGCCACTGGCATTTACTGTGGAGGCTGTAGGTAAAGGTTTGAGGCGCAGAGGTGTAGGCTGTGTGTGCAGAATGTGGGAAGAGAGGAAGCTGCCTTATACAGAGTTAGATCAATGGTCCTTCTAGTACTGCCTACACTCACTGGCAGTGGCTCTCCCAGGTTTCAGGCAGGGAATCTTTCCAGCCTTAGAGATGCTGGGGATTGAACATGGGACCTTCTGCATGCAAAGCAGATGTCTCCAGGAATGTCTCTACACAGCTAGCATCAAAGAAAAATAACCAGCATTTCCACAACTCTGAATCACCTACATGGCCTACAAGACTTCACCAGGGCATATAATGTTAAAACACAGGGAGGCAATTGCACAGAAGCACAGATAGCTGCAGGCCTAATTACAGCTTAAGGCAGGGATGGGAAACCTTTGGCCCTCCAGATGTTGCTGAACTCCAGCTCCCATAATCCCTCACCATTGGCCATGGAAGCTGTAGTTCAGCAACATCTGGAGGGCCAAAGGTTCCCCACTCCTGATCTAAAGGCCCCTCTACACTGGTGTTTTATTGCAGCTGTATTCTGCAACATGTTCTTGACATAACATTGCATTCTTTTTTTTATCATTAATTTTTATTCAAATTTTCAAAGACAAAAAACAAAACAAAACAAAAATAATTAAACAATAAAATAAAATGTTGACTTCCGATTTGTCGCAGATCAGTTATAAGTCTACAATATATAACAATCCTGTCTCCTAAATTATATTATAAAATCACTTTCCTCCAGTAGTTATCTTAATTAATCATCAAATCTCATAAACATTACTTTATTCTTTCCACAAAAAGTCAAAGAGAGGTTTCAGTTCCTTGAGAGATATATCTTTCAATTTTTCTCCAAATAAACATGTCGATTAATCCATCTCGTTCAAATCTGTTAGGTCCAATAATTTCAATAGCCATTCTTCCATTATCAATGTTAATTCCATCTTCCATCTTCAATAATCCTGTTGTCCAGTAATTTCAGTAGCCATTCTTCCATTATCAATAATCCTGTTAAATCCAGTAATTTCAGTAGCCATTCTTCCATTATCAGTATCCCATAATAATCTTGTTGTCATAGCCATAGTCCAAATAAACATACAGATTGATCCATCTCATCAAACCTGTTAGATCCAATAATTTCAATAGCCATTCTTCCATTATCAATATTAATTCCATCTTCCATCTTCAATAGTCCTGTTCAGTCCAGTAATTTCAGTATCCATTCTTCCATTATCAGTATCCCATATTAATCTTGCTGTCATAGCCATAGTCATATAATAAGAGTCTGATGGGAATTTCCTTTATCACAAATATTTCCTTGCCATCAATTCTGAATAAGTTGCTGAAATATTGTTGTAAAGTCATATCTCTGTTCTTCTTTTTTACAAAATGCACTGGCTCATCTCTTAAGAATTTTTTCATTGTCACATATCTGTAGTTAATTCCATAGATTTTTTCTATGTCAAGCTCCATCACATCATTCCAGTCCAAAAAATTATCCAAGACATTGATAACTTTATCTCTAAAATCTTCATTAATTTCTTCAGAGACAACGTTGAATTCCAAACAGTAAACTTTGTTTCTAATATCCATAAACTCCAGATCTTTTTCCAATTCCACATTTGTTCCAATCTCCAAGGCTTGTATCTTCCCTTTAATTTTTCTTTTCTCAACTCTAATCTCATCAATCCCCTCTCTCACAAGATCCCCTATTTCTTTAAGCTCCTGCGTCATTTTGCCAAATTCAATTTTCATCTCCTGTCTACTCTGTCTCAGGGTTTGTTTTGTTATCTCAATCTCATCCATTATTTTCTGAAACATAATTTCTTCCATGGTCTCAGCCACTTTCCTGATTGCCATTCTTAAAACCACAAAAACAAAAATTATTTCAGCCACAATTGGGTTAATATTCCAGGCTTGATGACATCACAGTGTAGACAGTACAGCCTGCCTTATCTCTTATATGTTCAGGAATACAAAACAAATTTAGTTCCCAGCTTCAAAACAGTTAGTGGCGTCGTGAACAAGTAGATTCGTCAAAATGAAATAGACCAAAAAGAAAATAGTCCCAGACATATAATACTCCAAAGTTCATAAATCAAATTTATTTATTTTTTCCCTCCTCGAAATAGAAATCCCTCTTCCGTTTATATCTTTAGAATGCACTTCCAGGGCAGCTTTTTGCAATAAAAACAAAGATAGGCTTTTTCAATTTCTTTCCTCCTTAATTTCGTGAATAAAAGAGAAGAGTTATAACTCACCCAGAAATTCTTTATAGCTGATTCATTGACAAATCTCTTTTTGCTGCAACGATTTAAACCAAAAAAAAAAAAAAATAGAAAGAAGGATGCTTGCCTGTTAAAGTCCGTTTTTCTTTGAAGAAAAGATAAACGTGACAAAGCAAAAGTAAATGTAGACTTTAACAATCATTTTATAAGACGTCCTCTGTTGAAAATATGGAATAGATATAAACCAAGGTTTTATTCGAAAATACCATTATGTGTCTCAAGTCAAGAAGCGTTTTACAGAAGAGAAATGGCTGGAAAAGAGAAATGGTTAACTTATCAAGAACTATTAGAAAATGTACATGGAAAATATATAATGAAAGAGAGAGAACAACTGACAAAGGAAGGATATAGTTTTCAGTGGTTTGCCTATTTACAATTGTTAGAAAGATATAAAATAGATAAGAAAATGTATGGGTTTGAAATAAGTAAATCTGATTTTGAAATAGGATTGTGTACAAATGATGAAAATATAATTGCGAAAATGTATAAACTCTTATTGAAAATGGATATGGAGGAAGAACAAGTAAAAGAGTGTATGGTAAAGTGGGCAAAAATTTTTGGTTATAACATACAAATGGATCAATGGGAAAATATGTGGAAAAAAGGCTTGAAATTTACACTATGCTATAATCTTAAAGAAAATTTTTATAAAATGATGTACCGTTGGTATATGACTCCAGAAAAGTTGTCAAAAATGTATAGTAATGTTTCTAATGTTTGTTGGAAATGTAAACAACAAGAAGGATCATTTTATCATATGTGGTGGCTGTGTAAAAAGGCAAAATCATTTTGGGCACAGATAGGTAGGAAGATGCAAAAAATTCTAAAGATAAATATTCAATCAAAACCAGAATTTTTTTTATTGGGTTTTATGGATAAACAAATAGAAAAGAAATATGGAAGAATAATATTATATATGATTACGGCAGCAAGATTATTATATGCACAAAAGTGGAAAATGGAATCAACACCAACAATGGAAGAATGGCTATTGAAATTAATGGACTTAGTAGAAATGGATAAATTGACATGTTTACTTAGAGAAAAATCGACAGATACATTTCTTAAGGAATGGAAGCCTCTCTTAGACTTTTTGTTGAAAGATCAAAATAAAATGATGATATTGGGATTTGACGATTAATTAAGACAGCCTATGGAGAAAAGGGATTCTGTATGTATATATTAAGGGACAGGTTTGATGTATATTGTATACTTATAGCTGATCTGCGACAAATCGGAAGTCAACTATTTTATTTTTTATTTTTTGTTGTGGTATTGTTATGTTTTTTTGACTTTGTTTTGTTTGTTTTTTGAAAAATTTGAATAAAAATTATTAATAAAAAAAAAAGAAAAGATAAACGTGTTGCTTAATCAGTTAGAGCTTGTTGGAAGTCCGTCCGGCATTGCTGGCTGAACCTTCTCTCATAAATTAATGAAATCCAGTCCTCCCAACAAAAACAGGCTTTTGTGGTTAATCTCTACGTTTCTCCCTGCCCGGGAGAAAATCTTTACCAGTCAAAAAGAACGTTCTGACTGATTTTAAAACTGAAAAAGCTTCTTCTGAGACGAGAGCTCGTCTCAAAAAGCAGGCACAAGCGAAGTCACCCTTCCCAGAAGTCGACATAACACTGCATTCGTGGTGGATGTATTCTGCTTTATTAATTGCTCTGTGATGCTTCCCAATAGCTGCCATGCTACTGCTATTGGGAGGAGCTACAGCGCAACAAAGGTAGGACAAAAATAAACCAGAGCATTTGAGGTATAAAAAGTTACGGGATTTTAGTAATGATCTGGAAATGAAGCCGTGGGATCATGGACGATGCCCTAATAGGATCATGAGCACAAATTGTCATGAATGCACAATAAAAAGGACATGTGGATGGGGCCCTTATTATATCGGTTTTATACCTGTTCAGTTGTCATGGATTTCTAGAAATAATCCTGAGACATGGAGGATAAGGCTGTCAGTGGCTACTAACCCTGACGGGTAAGTTCTACCTCCACTGTCGGAGGCAGTATGTGTCTGAATATCAGTTGCTGGAAACTGCAGGAGGAGAGTGATGTTGCGCTCGGGTCCCGCTTGCGAGCTTCCCATAGGCACCTGGTTGGCCAGTGTGAAAACAGGAGGCTGATGGGCCAACAGCCTGATCCAGCAGGCTCTTCATATGTAGTTTGCAGTGACTGAGGAAGGTGCCATAAAATCTGTTACAAAGTATTAACCCCCACTTCTCCACCCCACTGCTGGCAGAACTACAGTTCCCTCGGGCTAGGGCTAGGGAATGACTTGACTACTAAACCAGTTCCAGCTACGGTAGACAGATACGCCTTCCGTTTCCTCTCCGTCCATCCTTTCTCGAGGGTTTCAGCTGCTCCCAAATATGTGCCTACTGTGTTGGAGGGGAGAGAGATTTTTGAAAGCCTTAAGTTCTCTCACTTGCTCCTCCCAAGAACTGTTTAGCAGCTAATCTGAACTCTGTGTGTGTGTGTTTAGCAGGGAAAGGGTTTGGTTTTGCTCCCACTCTGCAAACCACAGGAATTTCGCCATGGGGCTCTATGGAAATAACACCTGCCTCCCTTGATGCAAAGAACAGAAACTGAGAATGATGATTTAAGTTCAGAAACATAGCAGGAAAACAATAAAAAAATGGAGAGTTACCCAATGAATCCCAGTAACAGTAAAGACAGCCAAGGTTCAGAGTTGAATTATATTGAAATAAGAGTCCTTATCCACAAAAGAAGGAAACACTCTGGTGTTTCAGCTAGTCATCCCTGCTGTCTTGGGTCACTCACTGGTTGCATGCGTTTCTCCAGGGCAGTCTTTCTCAATCTCTTGCTTTCCAGATTTTGCTGAATTACAACTCCCATCATCCCTGACCACTGACCATGCTGGTTGGGGGCTGATGGGAGATGGAGCCTAAAACATCTAGAGGGGAAGGCTGCTTTAGGGAACTATGATCCCCACGCTTCTGAAATAACAATTACTTTTGTTTACTTGATCAAGAGATGTAAGAAAAACGTGCTCTTGGGGGGGTTGGTTTTCTTTCCACTCCACTCAGTTTGAGGCTTGAATCAAAAGTCAGTGCTTTTATCAGGTTCCAGTCTTCTTATTCAGCTTCAGGCTTTCATTAATCCTTTGAATGTAAATACATCAGAGGTGGAAATGAGGCAACGGATCTTATCCCAGGATTACTTATAGTGTAATAAGTAGTGTAGTGGAAAATTCAGAGGTGCAGGGTCCCTTCATGTTAGCGACAGCCACACCCCTTTTTTTGCTGCAGGGTTGAGAATGAGACCCTTGTTAATGCTTTCTTCCACAATAACAGCCAATAAGCATGAAAGAGGAGAGTGTAAGCGACTCAGAAGAGTTTTCTCTGTGGCTGACTCACCTCCATTCACCCTGATCAGCAGGAAAGGACAAGGAAACATGTTAGAAGACACTTCTCATTGGCTAACACACTCCCTTTCATGCTGATTTGCTTGTAGGATGTTGAGAATAAGGACCCAGCTAGGACCCTGCTCCCAAAAACGTAAGGGGTCTAAGACCCCCTGAGGCCCAGGATGTCTACACCCCTGAATTTAATCAAGTTCATAGCTGTTCAAATAGAAACAGGCTTATAGATGAGTGAGGTAGGGAGTCAGGAAATAGACCCCTAGCTCCGCTAGCAAGCAACTAGGGATGGAGAAGATGTTCGATTCATTTCGCACTGAAAGGTGAACCTATGTAATCCACACTTTTCAAAACAGTATGCAAACTGAAATGCAGCCATCCTTTGAAATTCACACATAGCCAAAGTTTGTAATGCACTTCTCCAGTCAAATAATATGTACAAAAATGCATATAATAGGGCAAAGTGTGCATACAAGATTCATTTTTCATAAAGATAACATACAAAGCATTAGGAACGATTGCTGTGCAAAAATGTGTATAATAGGCAAAATTGCATTATCAACATGTGTATATCAGGAGTTATGCACACAAAAACGCTGACACATTTTCATGAGGACTTAAAAAAATCACAAGCTGATGTAGAAATGTGGAGAACTAAAGACTGGAAAACTGAGACACTGAGAGAAACCGAAATTGATACGTTCGCCCACCTCCAACCCACTGAGCCTCTGTGTGTGTGTGCTCATTTTGTTGCACTACGTTTTCCAAAATGTAGATTGCATCCATTGTAAGAGTACTTCTTGACAAGAGTTTATTGTGGAATCACTGCTGCTCAAGCCCACATGTTTTTCCCAGCATCCAAACAATACCATCGTCATCACAATGCCAGTTTATACTTTGTAAACATTTAATCCAATTTCCCCTTGATACAGAAAAATAGGTAAGGAAAAAGAAACCCATTATACAACCACAGTAACCCCCCTGATGTGGAAGCTCCTTAGAGTGTTTTTTTTGGGGGGAGGGGAGTTTGTTATGTGTGCAGTGACATTTTGGTGTGTGGCCTTAGTCATATGCCTCATTCCATCCACTCCTCTCCAGAGCAGAAGCCAGCCATTTGATTACTTATAATGATAAGTAAAAATAATGATAGGTGCATGCCTATTTCCACTGATTGCTGCATTCTGAAGGCATATAAGTCTACAATTATTTGTAAGTAGACAAATACCAAGGAAATCCAATATAGCCACATTTGATTTCAGATGAAGAAACTCCCCCCTGAAAAAGAGATTTGTAAAAAGGAAGTTGAAAGGGAAAGTCAAATCACTCCAGAATGCATTTTTCCTGCCTGACACCTCACTTCCTGAAGCCGCACCCCACAGGATCAATGCCTCTGCTCAACAGCTGTTGTGTTGAGGATTTGATCCTGTGGGGTGCAGGGTGCTCCTTCACAAGTGTACCTTCCCCACAGAAAGCTGCACAGAAACCCTGCAGAACTGTACCCTCGTGGGAGGGAGATACAATGTCTCAGGTCCCCTTCCTCCTCTTGACTGTATGTTGTTTAAACCCTCATTGAACATTAGCCCGGCTTCCAAACTCATTTGGAATCAGATACAGGGTGGGAGGTCCCCAGGATGGCCCGAGAAAGACTAATCTGGAGGCCCATGGATCAGGGTCCTGTGCTCAACCCTAACAGAAATAGCTGCATGCATGCCCAGAATGGGAAATGTAGGGGAGGATGAAGAAAGAATGACTGAGGGGAGGGGCAGAGATAAACACACCCGAGATACATTCTGGTATGGATGGCAAGTGGCGGAATAGCGATGAAACAAATGTGCCAGATGCACACACAGAAAAGCTGAATCTTTATGACCTGTTTGCAATTAAGGATAGGGGAGAATTTCAATTCAGTTCACCTTTAAAGCTGAATTTATCAAATTTGCACTTTCTGAAACAATATGAGAACCAAAACATGGCCACCTTAAATTTGCACTTATCTAAATTTTGCGATCCAGTTCTCCAACCAACCACTATTTACAAGAATGTATATATTAGGGGGAAATGTGCATAAAAGTGAATATATTAGTGAGAATAACATAAACATGCATTATAATAGGAGAAAGCGCTTGCAAAAATGTGTTTAGTAAGGGAAATTTGCACTAAAATGCTGACGAATTTTCATGAGGATAAAAACCTGCAAATTGCTGTAGAAATGTGAAGAACTTACTTTAAGATGGAAAAATGAGAGACTGAGAGGAGTGAAATTGACATATCTTTCCATCCCTATTTGTGATATAAGGGCCCCATCTGCAAGCGCTGTTAAGTAAAGGCACAAGAATTGCGCTGCTGGCTGAGATTGAAGGTCAATTTATTCTTGCCTTTTGTCTCCAAATGTGGACAGGCAGATGTTCTGAAGTTAAATAAAAGATGACATATATTCACTTATACTTTTTTTAAGGGAAGAAAGCACCTACGCCACCCAAAATGTACCTCATTATAATTCTCATTACTGCATCTTAAAAAGACTCACTACATCAAGGGATGGAAAATGATTTTAAAAAGAGAGAGGGACTGCAGCTGAAAAGGAAAAAGAAACTGCTGGCGCAGACTAGGACCCAAAGAATCTCAAAGGTATTTGATGCCTGAATGCTTGAATCAAAAGCCATTGTCAATGGCCAAGCAGTCAGAATCAATTATTTATTTAAACATGGAACTGGAATGTTACTCAAGTTGTCTCCCAGCCAATAGCTATCAATCTGCCAGGAAATTTTGATGGGGATAAAATCCTGCATGGGACAAGAGAGAGAGCCCCTATGAGAAATTTCTATCTTACAATTATTATTTTCAATCAAATAAAACCTTGAAACATTTCTAATGCATCCATAAAGACCATGCTTTAAACCTTGGGAATTTTGAAATGTTTAGTTTTGTCAGATAATGTCATGGGCCCTGTGGAGCATTCCTGCAGTGATCAAGAGGAAGAGGAGGAAGTCTGGGATCCTGGGAAGGGGCCCAGGGGGTTGCAGCAGGAGGGGGCTGAAACAGGAGAAGGCATCAGCACTTTTGACAGTCACAGTCAGTGAAGAAAGGCTATCTGACAATGAGCCAGCCCCTTTTCCTCCCAGTTGCCCAAGTTGTCACCTCTTGTGCCTCCTCTCAAGAAGGAGGCTCAGAGGCTGAACCAGAGGCAGCGTCTGAGGAGGATCTTGATGAAGTACCGCTGCTGCCAAGGATGCACGGCGCATACACGGGTGCTCACAGATGGCACCAGCTTTTCAACCTGTTCATAAGAATGCCAGAGTCCCCACACAAAGAGAACACCCGCTCGCCCGAGTCTATTTCAAGAGTTTCAAGGGGCATGTCTAATGGCTACGACAACATCGTAGCTTGAGTAGTCATGCCCAGTTATGCTGTGTAGAGATACAGAGTTTTGTGTAATCTGTAATCTGATCTATGAAATGCTGTAAAATGAGATTTCACATTTGATTAAACATAATGGAGAAAAACACCAGTGAGTCTGAGATCCAATGGAGTTGGTCAGGACAGATAATATCTTTTCTCTTTTCTTGACAGCCAGTGTTCTGTAGTGGTTAGAGTGTTGGACTAGCGCCTAGGAGACCAGGATTCATATCCCCACTCAGCCATGAAGTTTGCTGGGTGACCTTGGGCCAGTCACAGTCTCTCAGCCTAACCTACCTCATATCATTATTATGAGGAATCTGTGGCCCTCCAGACATCGCTTGACTCCAACTCCCATCACAGCCAGCAAGGCCAGTGGTCACGGATGATGGGAGTTAGAATCCAGTAACATCAGGAGGGCCACATGTTCCCAATCCCTGTTTTACAGTTACAACCCCTGTACTGTCTGGTTGTGCCTGACACTTTTTTACTTGAAGTCCTAATCCTACTTCTGATTGTATACCCAATGCCAATAACCTCCCTTCTTTAACAGCCACCAGCATAGTTCCACTGATATAATTTTTAATATTTTCTCTTGCTGTGTCTCCCATTCAATGAAAAAAAACACGCTATGGCTTTCTGATGTTATATGTTTGAAAAGGAAAGTTAACCTAACTATTTCAGCTTGGGAGGAGAAAACAAGCGGAAGCTTGTGACCATTTGTAGTCCTCTGCGGTAGGCATCTCTAATGAAATGGTGCTTCACGTCTATGTGCTTGGTTTGTGAACTCACCCCTTCTGATTCCATGAGTCCAACGCATCCTTGGTTGTCTTCATGCATCACAACAGGCCCAGGTATAGAGATGCCTAAATCTTTGAACAGTTCAAGTAGCTATGTCAACTGTCTGCTTGCTTCAGAAGCTGACACATACTCTGCTTCTGTGGAAGAGAGTGCTACAGTCTCTTGTTTCATACTTGCCCAGCTGATCACAGAATCTCCGTAGTAGAAGATGTTTCCACTGGTGGATTTTCAATCTGTCTTCAGCCCAATCAGTACCTGCATATCCCACTAGTTTGGGATCTCAGGTAGCCGCTAACTTCAGTTTCATGGTTGCAGTGCCCTATAGATAACTTGCCACTCTCTTGATTGCTTCCCAGTCCTTTTTAGTTGGTGAGCTGTTTTTTTGTCACAGGTATCCCACTGGTAACACCACATCTGGCCTGCTAACAGTGAGAGTCAGAAGTTTTCCGATGGCTTGTCTGTAGCTCTCATGGTCTTCCCATGGTTGTTTGTTCTGGTGTGGTTCCAGGTATTCTACTTCCATTGGAGTAGGTGTTGGATGTGCATCCTTCAGTCCTAGACTCTCAAGAAGGGCTTGGATCTTTTGTCTTTGACTCAGCAAGAAGGATCCATCATCTTCTGTTTCAATTTGTATTCCAAGGTAGTGAGTGATATCACCTAGGCACTTCACTTCAACCTCCTTGTTGAGATGATTCACTTGTTGGTTTTCTAGAGGGTCTTGATAAGCTAACAGTAGATCATCAACGTAAATCAATAAGTAAGTCCATCTGTTGTTCTTGGATCTGCTGTACAGGCATGGCTCTGCTCTGCCTTGTACAAAGCCTTCCTTCAAGAGCATTTTCTCAGTTTCTCATTCCAGGCTCTGGCAGCCTGTTTAAGTCCATAGATAGATGTTTGAAGTTTACACACTAGGGTTTCTTTTCCTGGAACTTCAAACCCTGGTGGTTATTGCATGTAGATTTCCTTTTCTATTTCTCCATGCAAGAATGCTGTTTTTATATCCATGTGCTCCACCTGCATTTTCTTGTTAGCAGCAACATTCAGAAGATTTCTGATAGTCGTGTGTTTAACTACAGGAGCAAATGTTTGATAGTAGTCTTGTCCATACTTTTGAGAGTATCCTTTGGCTACTAGTCTTGCCTTGTATCTCTCAACATTTCCTTCAGCATCTGGCTTTTTCTTGAATATCCACTTGCAGTCTACAGTTTTCCTTCCTTGAGGAAGCTTGGTCAGTGTCCAAGTTTTATTCTTGTGTAAAGCTTCCAGCTCTTCCTTGGCTGGCTGCCTCCACCTCTCAGCTTCAGCTTTGGGTAAGGCTTCAATTTCTTTCCAGGTGTCTGGCTCTGGAAGTTCATCTCTCACGAGGTAAGCAAGTCTTTCTGGTGGTACACCTTTGTTGGTACGTTCAGACAGTCTGGGTGCTGGCTCTTTGGTTGCCCCTTCTGGCTCTGATGCCTCTTCTGGCTCTGATGCCTCTTCTGGCTCTGATGCCTCTTCTGGCTCAGACTCCTCATCTTCCTCTGCAGGTGTATTATTGTTATACCTTCTGTTGTGGAAGAATAGCTCCGTTTCTTCTGCCATTTCACTGTCATCTGTTTGGTGTGGCACCCCTTCTGGTTAGTGTGCACACTTTCCTTCATCAAAGTGGTCAGCTCTGTATACTCCAACTTCACCAGTTTTGGGATCTTTTACCTGGTATCCCTTCTGCGTTGAAGAATATTACTTCCTTGGCAGTGTTGTCAAATTTTGACCTGTTTTGTTTCAGGATGTGCACAAAGGCCTTGCAGCCAAATACATGAAGGTGACACACGCTTGGTGTCCGATCATGCCATAGCTCAAAAGGTGTTTTGTTGGCTGCAGCTGCTGGAAGTCGGTTCTGCAGATAGGTGGCAGTAACCACTGCTCCCTCTCAGTACCTCTGTGGTAACTGTGCATATTCCAACAAGGAAAAAATCATCTGTCCAAGAGTCTGGTTCATGTGTTCCATGACCCCATTTTGTTCCGGAGTATAGACAACTGTAGTCTGGTGCTCCATGCCTTCCTTAAGTAGAAAGTCTTGCATAGCCCTGGACACAAATTCTGCTCCATTGTCAGATCTTATAATTTGTGGCTTTCTGCCAAATTTGTTGGACACAGTTCTGACATAGTCCTTCAATTTTTGAAGTACTTGACTTTTCTCTCTCAGTATGTACATTGTAGTATACCTCAAGTAATCATCTATGAAAGTCAGCATGTATAAATTTTCACCCTGTGATGGCATTCTCATGGGTCTACAAAGGTCAATGTGAATTAATTCTAGAGTTTTTGTAGTTTTCCTTTCACTTTTGTTAGGAAATATTGGTTTCACACTTTTTGTCTTTATACAACATTCACACTTTTCTGTGCATTTACACTGTCCCATTTTAATGCCTCTAGCCAAATTTTCCTTCTCCAGAGCACTGATTCTGGCTAAGCTGGCATGTTCCATTCTTCTATGCCAAACATCTTAACATACAGAATACAGGTTTCTTTGACTGTATTTGCATGCATAGTTTCAAAATGTTCCAAATGCAAAAGTCAATTTTTCAATTTTGCAGTACAACATACTTCTCCTTGATCTTTTAAACTTTGCCACTAAGATAAAGTTCATCTCCAAGCTCCATTATTTTAGTGGCACTTATTAAATTATCTTTAAATGCTGGAACAAATAGGCAATCTTTCAGTTCAAGCCCTGTGGCTCCCTCTGGTGTTTTGCAAAGTAGCTGCACTGTGCCAATTCCTTGAGAACAGAACATGTCTGCAGGCAAATCATTATATTCTGAGTATGAGTTTTAAAATTCTTAAACAAATTTTTATCATTTATTAAATGTGCAGTACAACCACTGTCAATTAAAAATCTGGTTTTATAATTATAATCAGATACATGGTAACTGGAATGCTTCACTTTAGTCTGGCCATGTGTTTTTCTTTCAGCTTGCCTTTGTTTAAAATCAACTCTTTCTCCTGTCTCCCTTCTATGGCAATCTCTTTGAAGGTGATTAGGAGATTTGCATTTGAAACAACTCTTCCTGTGTTTTTCAGTACCCTGCTGTAGCATCAAGGCTGCATGACTCATCCCTCTATCCTGCCTTTGGTTGCCGTTTCTGCCCACAGTAAAATTTGCTGTTTCAGACAGAACTTGTTCCTGTCTCTCTTTATAGTCCTGATATTTCAAAAGCCATATGACATAATCTGATCCAGGTTCTAATCTGTCTGTTCTAGTATGCAAGCAGTTATATAAAGTTATTCATTCAAAGAGGCCAGGAGAATTACTTTTTGTAAATCTTAATCTAACAATTTTCCACATCTTTCTAACTCTCGGAGCAGACTTGTAAATCTCTCCAGATGTTGATTCAGATCTAGAGTGCTAGACTGTTTCAGCCTGTACAGCTACTTATAGAGAAACATCACATGATTTTTAGATTTTTGGTGATATACATTTTCAAGCTTTTTCCATATTTCCTTCACATTCCTACATCCCATGCAAACATTTATCTGATAAAGCAGAAATAAGAAGAGATTTCACTTTGGCTGCTTCATCCACTGCTGAGGGTTCAGAATCAGTTAGAACTCCATGCAGATTCTCCGCTTCCAGAAGTGTAGTCATTTGGAGACTCCAAATTGCATAATTATCCTTCTCCAGCCTTGGGATGCTTGTCTTCAGTGTTGATTCTTCAGCCATGGTTTCCTATCTTTTGTTCTGCTTTTCTTTCTCTAACCTAGTCTTCTTTTTGGTCTCTTTGTAAATCACATACAGTACTTAGCCTTTTTAGCTTTCAGGCACAACTTGCAATTCAACTTAGCTTACTGGGCACCAATAACCCTTTGTTATGGAAATTTGTATATGCAGAGATCATCAGCGATCTGAGATGTGTGTGTGCCAGTGTGTGCATGTACCTAAGTAGCAGGCTTTTACCCGGCATTTAGATCACCTTGACTTAAGACTTAGTAAAATAAGAAAAGGTACTTTATTTATAGAAATACATAGTAGATAGGAAAGGCATACCTAGTTCTAACTAACTAATGGAGACGCAATGCCCAGACATCAGTATTGCCCTCATGGCTCAGGAGAGAGAGCAAAAACAAAGATGTCTCCTCTCTCCTCGGACAGTTGAAGAAAAGAGCAAAGGAAGGAGAGGCAGGTCAGCTTCCATGAGCATATCAGTTTACAATGGAAGGAAGTTAGGTAGAGAACAGCACAGGTAAAGGTAGGCAAGCCTAGCCAGCTGGAGGACCCTAACTCTATCTTCCTTCTGGAATACAAACAAAAGAACCCAAACAGGAGTTGCTCTTGCCCCACTTCCAACATGCATGAGCTGTGGTCCTGCTCCTGCTCCACACTTAGGCAGGTATATACATCTACACTAGCCTTCTCTAACTGGAAGCTCTCCAGATGTTTTGGACTATAACTCCCATCAACCCCAACCAACATGGCCAATGGTCAGAGATGACAGCAATTGTTATCTGAAACATCTGGAGAGCACCAGATTGGAAAAGGCTGATCTAGACTATGGCTCAGACTTACTTAATAGTCATTCTCCCTTTCCATGGAACCCTTTTTTTGAGATGAAGTAGGAATCTCTTAGACTTCCTCACAATCTCACCAAACTAGTTTATTACAGTCACTGAAAGCAAACTCTGCTATTAAAATGTGGAAGAAAACACATGAAAGGCGAAATGTGAAACAAATCCCTGCTTGAATCACACAGTACCAAGACTGGTTTGGAGCCTATTGAGCATCAGCTAATCCTCTGTTCACAACATGTAGAAAAACAAAGGCAAGCAAGCATGGCCCTCAGCTAAAGTTACTTCATGATGCATCCAGGAGACATACTGACTACCACATCAACCTAGATGCTAATCTGAAAACTTTCTGCACCTGTCACTCCTTTGTGTCGTCACAGGAAGAGACAGATCGATATAAGAAATAATGGTTAGAAATTACAAGAACATAAGGTCATAGATCTCTTTGATGGATTTGGGAAAAATGTGATAGCCAAGGACATCTTTAGATTTTTGTTGGCAGCTCCTCATCTAACCATTGCAACTTACTGGAAAACATTGGACAACAATATGACAGAATACTGGTACCAACAAATCTGGGGTACGACGTTAATGGAGAAACTACCAAAACAAACATGGGCACTTCAAAACCCATGTTCTAAGGACATGTTTTTATGAACCTGGTTTTGCTTTATTAAATACATAGCCTGTAAGAAGCTACATTCATTTTTACTTGAGAGCCAGTGTGATACAGTAGTTAGGGTGTTGGACTAGGACCTGGATGACCTTGAGCCAGTCTCTGTTTCTCAGCCTAACAGACCTCACAGATTTGTTGTGAGGATAAAATGGGGAGGGGAAAGCCATGTACACCACTCTGAGCTCCTTGGAGGAAAGGTAGGGGGAAAATATGAGAAATAAAATAATAAATAGAATGCCAAGGCACATCAAGTGGAGCCAGTTCAAAATTAGTAGTGGAAGTGGAGGGAAACCAGATATAAAACAATGGGTAAGGCAGCCTTTCCCAACCAGTGTGCCTCCAGATGTTGTTGGACCACAACTCCCATCAGCCTCAGCCAGCATTGCCAATGGTCAGGAAAGATGGGAATTGTGGTCCAACAACATCTGGAGGCACACTGGATGGGAAAGGCTTGGCTAAGGGGATGGAGCCAATTAGCTTTCACTCCCCATGCACCACATCATTTGGATGTCCTGCCTATGCTAGTATAAATCTACATCCAAGTAATTACACCTAAAGCAGTGGTGGGGAACCTTAGTCCTGGAGGGCAAATGTGGCTCTTGTGGCTCTCTATATGGCCCTTGGGAGTCTCCTCAGAAAACACCTCCTCCTTAGCAACATCCAATCTCCCCAAACCACACCCCTCACCAGCCCTGCTTGGCACCTTCCTTGAGTGTTTTTGCCTAGCTGGAATGCATTCTTTGACTCCAATGCCTTTTGCTTGCTTGGATGGAGGATAGTGAGTACACGAGGATGCGTAAAACTAGCCCACTGTACAAAGGTAAAATTTACATTTGTTACCCTACCCACTTTTGACTCTGGCCCTGGACACTACTTGCATGTGCCCCTTGGAAGATTACCCAGACGGGAAGGTGGTCTTCAGTCTGAATAAGGTCTCCCACCTCTGACCTAAAGGAATGCCTTTCCCCATATGAACCTGTCCAGACCACCTGAGGACCTTCTCTGCATGCCACCTCTGAGGGAGGTCCAGAGGGTGATGATCAGAAGATGTACTAGCTCCCTCTTTATGGAATGCTCTCCCCATGAAGGCCCCCCTGGTGTCATCTTTGTCATCTTCTTGATACCAGGCAAATATATTTTTGTTTTCCTGGGCATTTGGAGAGCACTAATGATTAGATGTTTGTATTCTGCCTGTTTTTAACATGCTTATATATTTTATTTCTATTCTTGTAAATTGCTTTTTGTAGTGGAAAATGATATATAAATCATTTTATTTAAAATTATGTATATATATATATATATATATGATATATAAATCAACATAGCGACCCTAATCTAATCTAATCTAATCTAATCTAATCATAAACTGTAGCAAATTTTAAAGATGGGAGTGAAAAAGCCTATTTTGTGGTCGCTATTGATTGTTAAATAGCTAGGAGCCAGAAACCTGGCTTGTCTACTGCAAATGATCCAGCGATCCATCAGTAGATCCAAGTATACCCATCCCTGCTATACGACACCAAGAACCTCTACAAAAATAATTTTGTAAAGGCATCAGCATTTTTGAGAAAGCGTTTTAATGTTTATCAAGTAGTTATGCCATCATATAGCTGAAAAGTTGCTTTCCCCCCCCCTTCCTTTTCATTTCATAGCTCAAGCCTTGACGCGTCGGTTGTCAAGAATACCTAATATCGGTGGGTTGATGTGTTCAGCTCATCAATAACTGAAGTGCTGGTCCTTAAGGAGCGGAATACAAAGTAGGTTAAATAACATTCATTAGTGGACCAATTTAGGGTTATGTACAAAAAAAATTATGTGCCAGCTTTCAAGTTTCACAGGCCTCTCTATCAGCAGGAACTTAAAGGTATCAACATTTCAGGTATCATTTCAGCCATGGGTTGGAAAACATTTGCATTGCTGATAAACAGCTATTTACAAAGCTCGACAAATATACATTGCTGATAGGATAATTGCAAAGTTAGGCCACAAGAGGCTTAATTGCTGATAAAGGACTTTTTATATGACATTCAGCATTTGCCAACACAGTAGCGGAAATAGTCACAGTGACCCAGAAACACCTGGCCTGAAACTGAGCATTATCTTTAGCAATGTCAGGGCTGACTTCAGCTTTTTGGGGGGGCCTTAGAGCAGGCCTATAGCTGGAGGGGGGGAAATGGGGGCACCGCCACCCTCAAACTGTATTCTGTCCCCTAGGATATTTTTGGGAAAAGGTCTTTTTAATTTGTGAGATGACAGACAACAACAACCTCTATTTAAAGAATGATAAAACAAACTACCAAGCACAGCAATTTAAGAATAGGACCCTGTGAAAAAAATCAGTGAATAATGCAGGATGAATGCACAACAAAAGCTTCAGCTGGAAGTCTGCTCACTCAAGACTTTCCCTGACTGAGGGTGGATTTTTCATGATCACAATCACTCTATAATTACTTAATTGATCTGGGGGGGGGGAACGCAGCCTGTACCCAGGACCCTGGAAGAGTTAATTATTAGAACTTTGTATTATGGGCTACAGTTAGACTCTACTGCTTGGACTTTCCTTTGCTCGGCTTTTCAGTTTTGGTTGTGCTGTCTACCCAGCCAGCAGTAAAGGAGCATGTTTGTTTGCCTGCAATAAAAAGTAAGAGTTTGTTTATTTTGCAATTATTACAATGAGTAGAGCAAGACTGGATGCTTATTGCTAAAGGGTGAAATACAGAGATAACTTAAGTTATCTGAAAAAATGACTACCCTTACTCTTTTAAAGCACTCCCTATACTCACAATCATAGTGGCTATTTTTTCTTCCTTTTCTTGAGTACTTGATGGCAAAGGATGAAAATAGCCCTAGAGGAATAGAAATATTGCTGTGTTCGCTACAGTTAGCTACTGGTTGGCCAGCCACTTAGGCTGTAACTGAAGCCTAATTTCTGATTTTCCCAGCTCAGTGTGAGGCCTTTTCGGGTTTCTGTACAGAAAAATCAATCCAGCAACCAGTAAAAAAAAAATCCTATTGCTTTCCACAATTAGATTCCAATTGCTTAGTTAGTCCTTTATATATTAGCCAGTTAAAAAGTTTTCCTGTGATTGTCCAACAGGAAGAAAAATCTAAAGATCAGGAACAAAACTAGGAGGAGGGGCTCTGAAGGAGGAGTTAATAAACACACCCTAAAGTATTTATTTTCTCTCTGCCCTTCCCTAAACATGTGGTATGGACCAGTTTGTTGTCAGGTGAAATCTAAAACTGAGATTCCTAATGCAGCATCAAAGCCAAGCTCAGGAGCTCACTATCATCACCAAAGTTCAGTTCATGAAGAATCAGAACACAGGGACAGACCACAGGTGAAAGGGGACTGTAGCTGTAGGAAAAGTCAAGCTTTTGAGTCTGATATTCCTGGGGATCTCTCAGAAAAGGTCGAGACAATTCAACAGATTAAACGTCATTTGTGTAAGTTAACACACTCTCTGGATGGAGGAGGAGTGAGGGGGAAGGTCACTGCCTTTCCCTTCCCCTGGCCTGGCCCTCACATCCTCTTCACCAGTGAGGGTGGGGGATTGGCTGGCACTATGCACCTCTCCCCACCAAAAAATGCCCCACCTAGAAATGTTGTTGCCCCAGCTAACAAGGAAGGCTGGCTACAGAGCTGCCTTGGATGGTTATTTCTTCAGGTTTCTTGGACAGGAGTAAAAGAAGATGTGGCCAAGGATGGGTGGGAAGGAGTGCAGAAGGTCAAATGAACAGTTGCCCTTACAGATGGAGGAGAAATTTTATTCAGTACGCATTTAAAACCGAATCTAGCAAATTCTCACTTTTCAAAACAATATAAGAACTAAAACACAGCCATCCTTCAAAATTCACACTTCTCCAGATTTTGCAATGCAGTTCTCCAACCAAAGAAAGTTTACAAAAATGCATACATTAAGGGACAGTGTGCATAAAAATGACTATATTGTATGAAAATAACATGCAACAATATGTTGATTGCAAAATTGTGTACATTAGTCAAAACTGCCTACAAAAAGGTATTTATTAGGAAAAATTTACAGGAAATGCTGAAGAATTTTTATGAGGATATTTTTGTAAGATTGCTGCAGAAAAGTGGAGAACCAAATTTAAGACTGGATAAAGGAGAAACTGAGAGAACCAAAACGGGCAGTTCCTTCCATTCCTCCTTGCAAGCTGATCACTCCTGTTAATACATAAACCTGCTCCTTGTAAAACAACTCAGAGGACAGCATCTTGCAAGTGTGGCCTGGGGGAAAGGCATGCCTTTGTCTGAGTCTGGAGGGCCAGAGAGAGTGGTCTGGAGGGCCACATTTAGGTCCTGGGCCTGAGGTCCCCCACCCCTGCTTTAACATCTGCACAGCATGCAGAGACCCAACCAGTGAAGGCCTTCCCCTTCTCTGCATTTCCCTGCTAGGGGAAGCTTCACCTGATTTGTACAGCCAAAGAGCTTGTGTCCACAATAAAGGTGGCAGCTATACCTGTCAGTGACCTCATGTTTCGGTTCTTCCATTGGTCCGCTAGTTATTCACGGCTATTGTCATCTGATAGCTGTTCATTGGCCTGTGTGAAATGAATTAGTGGACTTTGCTCATTGCCTAATAGGATTCATGTTTGCAAAACACAAACTACCAACACAATTAGACCTAATTGATTTCACTTACCAGCAGCCACAGACGAGCAGTCAAGTGTGAAACTGGAAAGACCATGATGACTAAACTTCGTCTTTGCCTTTCTATGGGCTATCCCCACTGAACTGAGTGAGCCTGAAGAGCTCTTAGTCTGTTAGGATATTATTTATTTATTTATTATTTCATTTATATCCCTCCCTTTCTCCCAGCAGGAGCCCGGAGCAGCAAACAAAAGCACTAAAAACACTCTAAAACATCATAAAAACAGACTTTAAAAACATTTTTTTAAAAAGCTTTGAAGACATCTTAAAAAAAGGTTAAAAAACATATTGTTTTTTTAAAAAAGGTTTAAAAACATATTAAAAGCCATTCCAACACAGAAGCAGAGTGGGATAAGGTCTCAACTTAGAAGGCTTGTTGAAAGAGGAAGGTATTCAATAGGTGCCAACAAGATAACAGAGATGGCACCTGTCTAATATTTAAGGGTAGAGAGTTTCACAGGGTAGGTGCCGCCACACTAAAGGTCCGTTTCCTATGTTGTGGATAATGGATCTCCTGATAAGATGGTATCTGCAGGAGGCCCTCACCTGCAGAGTGCAGTGATTGACTGGGTATATAAGGGATAAGATGGGTATATAAGGGATAAGGTATCCTGGTCCCAAGCTGTATAGGGCTTTGTACACCAAAACAAGAACCTTGAACTTGGCCTGGTAGCAAATGGGCAGCCAGTGCAATTCTTTTAGTAGCGGGGTGACATGTTGGTGATACTCTGCCCCAGTGAGCCGTCTCACCACCGCATTTTGCATCAGCTGCAGCTTCCGGACCAACCTCAAGGGCAGCCCCACATACAGCACATTACAGTAATCCAGCCTGGAGGTTACCAGTGTGTGGACAACAGTGGTCAGGCTATCCCGGTCGAGAAACGGCCGCAGCTGTCTTACCAGCTGAAGCTGGTGAAAGGCATTCCTAGCCACTGAGGTCAACTGGGTCTTTAGCAACAAAGATGGATCTAGCAACACCCGCAGACTACAGACCTGCTCTTTCAGAGGGAATATGACCCTATCCAAAGAAGGCAACAGACCAATATCTGAACTTGGGAACCACCAACCCACCGTGCCTCCATCTTGCTAGGATTCAGACTGTTTATTGGCCCTCATCCAGCCCACCACCGAGTCCAGGCTATAGAAGGTGTATGCAGGCCATGAGGTCCTAACATACCCTCCAACTGGTCTTACTTACCAAGAGCAGTTGCTTTTTTCTGGCACCTGTCCACAAAAGCTTATACCGAAATAAATGTTTTTGGCTGGAATCCTAATTATGTCTGCTCAGTTCAGTGAATTCCAATAGGGCTTACTCACAGGTAGAGATGGTGGAGAAATTCAATTTGGTTCACATTTAAAGATGAACTTCCCTAATTCACAGTTTCCAGAACAATAAATGAAATGAAACACAACTATCCTTAGAAATCTGCGCTTCTCTGAATTTTACAATGCAATTCTCCAGTGAAGTAACTGCAGTAAAAGTGTGTATAAAAATGTGTGTTTTAGTGAAAATAACATACAAAAATGCTTTATATTATGGAATATTGCTTTGTAAAAATGTATATATTAGGCAAAATTGCATACAAACATGTATATATTGGGAGAGATTCACCAAAAAATGCTGATGAATTTTCATGAGGAGTTTTAAAAATTCACAGATTGATCTGCAAATATGGAGAACTGGATTCAAGATTGGGAAAAAGAGAAATGGAGAGAAACCGAAATTGACAGATTTGCCCATCCATACTCCCAGGTAAGTAGGGTTAGGAATGCAGCCCAAATCTTTAACCACAACTCACTTTGTTGTTTTTCCTATTTTCTGGTGTCTGTCCCTGGTAAACTACTGTCAGTATTTTTTCCTTTTGGAGATTCATTTTATTATATTTTTATTCCATCCTTCCTCCAATGAGCTTATGATGGCATACATAGTTCCCACATCCCTTCAGGAAGGGTAGGGTGTGACATAGTGACTGGTCACATGTCACCCAGTGATTTCATGGCTTGAACCCAGTTCTATGCCAACACTCAAATCACTACACTACACTGGCAAGATACCTTGCTAAGATTTTGTGAGGATGGGTGCCTAACATTATCATCCCACACGGTTCAGCTCCGACTTCAGGATCCTAGAGCAAGGATGGGGAACCAGAGGCCATCCGGATGTCATTGGACTCCAACTCCCATCATCCCTGTCCACCAGCCGTGATGGCGGAGGCTAATAGGTGTTGGAGTCCAATGACATGTAAAGGACAACAGGTTCCCTACACATGCTCTAGAAGTTAATTCTCTGAGTGAGTGAGTGCTTCTTGTCTCTACTGCACATCTAGGTAAAGGCATGAACATAGATCCTAAGACACCATGCACAGCCTGCCATTTCACAAATTGCAACTGGAATATTTAGAATTGTTGATAACCTATTGCAGGACAATTTATATTCTGTTAGCATGTATTTACTTTTGCTGTGTCTAAACGGCTGTCCTGCCCAAACAGGTCAAAGACAGACTCAGACATGTGGGCGTGCTTTTCTTTAATAGATTTAATAGAAAGTTTCAGTTCAGAGTGCTTCATGAATCACCTTACAGACTACGCAGTATTCATTATCATGACTAGGAATAGCGAGGCACGACTACACTGCACTAAAACGTTGTTGCAGCAGATAGATATGCCTCATTATCAACCTTAAGTAAGGAGTCACTTAAGTGTAGCTGTTGGGAGTGCGTGTGCATGCAAGTACTCCTTCTCATAGGGACAGTGGGAACTCATTGGGCCTGCTGGTGCCACAGCCTACGTGCCCGAGGTGAGGGTGATTAAACTACCTCAGCAAGAGGGGGGCTGCATGGCAGCAATCAGAGCTTGGAAAAGTTACTTTTTTGAACTACAACTCCCATCAGCCCCAGCCAGCATGGCCACTGGGCTGATGGGAGTTGTACTTCAAAAAAGTAACTTTTCCAAGCTCTGGCAGCAATGGCAGGGTGAGCGAGGAAAGGCAGTGAAGGGAAGGTGGAAATGCCACTTCCTAACTGGGCAGCACCTTATCAGTGGTAACTGGATCTACAGGGGTGGCACTGTCAGTGGCCTGCGTGCCTTCACGCTTGATTGCGTCTGGCGTCATGTCACTCGTTCCTTCCCTCCAGTCCAAGTCTGACTCCTCCTTGTCGTCTTCCTTCCTCCAGGTCCATTCCACAGGACTCTTGACAACGGCTTCTTCAAATAAATTCTCCAGAGAAATTGGCAGAGAAATTTTATTTGGGCAGGGAGACAATTTCACTTCATTTCTCCAGGGGCCTACTTCAGTCCAGCAAACTCCTTTAACAGATGCCCTGAGACTTGCACCCTGCCTTCGTGTCCCTATTGTTTTTCCTTTAAACCTTCTAAAGTCATGTATCGAGGTGCCCACAGACTGAGCAGCTAGTGCACAAAGCTTCTCGCCACCACACACCTTGAATGAATGTAGCACAAGGCCCACTGAAAGCAATGGGGCTTAATGACATTCCATCACTCCCAGGGAGAATTCACTTCTCTTAATCAATATATAATCTTCTCTTAATCAATATATAATCAATATGCAAAAACATTCTTTTATAGAGCAATGAAGCTATAAAGGCTCATAACATTTAATAGTTTAGTAGGAAGCCAGATCTTTTTCTTCTTACAGCTGTCTCCCTGACTATGCTGTTTGGTTTTTCATGTTTTGTCATAATATTTTGTTGTTTCACCTACTGCCCCCCCTTAATAGTTTCATGTTTTGCAATCAAATATAGACCTCAGAATAAGGCCAAATACAGACCCCGTAGATACCATGGACGCGCTGGAACGTCTTACTTACCAAGAAGTTTTAAATGAAGCTTATGGTCTTCATAAATTGTAATAGTGGTGCAGATTGTCTCTCTAATGTTCGCAATAGCACCAAAGAGGGGATTGTTGGCGTGAAAAATATTAGCGCCTTAGAAGCTATTTTACTGGATCTAAAAAGCTTTCCCTTTCTGACTTCTTTTCTAACAAAAGTGTTTCTCTCCAAAAAAGAAAAGACTTTCCCAGTGTTGTGCAAATTCTTTCGTAAACGTACTGGCAATTAGGATTCATTGAAGTGGCCTTCCTCCGTCTGGGGCAAAGGCAGAGGATGGAATGTGTGACTTTCAGATACGCATTTCAAATGGGTACTTGACCCTGGGAAATAACTAAACATGCTCTTCCACTGTATGGATCACAGAAGGGGTGATAACATTAGGGTAAGATCTAACAAGAACAGGAAGACAGAAAGGATGAGACTTCACCTTTTGTTTCTTTTGAATACGTATGTTCCCTGTATTACGTCTGTGTACATCCTCGTTTGATGACTCTGTCTTTTGCAATGTTTACTGCTTGCCATGCCATGTTGATCTATAAATTGTTGCTGCTTCCTGAATAAAGTTGTCTTTCTGACCAAGGCTGCGCTCTCTGTTGGACTGAGAGCTTCTTTGGGGTAGTTAGAACCTTTGATCAAAGTTCTATTGTGTTTGGATGTGTTTTCCTTCCTCACTTGATTCAGGGTCCAATTCCAGCTCGTGTCCTGCCTGGGGAAGGGGGCACAGCGAGATCAGCATTAAGATCTCGCCCAACACAACCATGTTTCTTCCACACAAATGTCATCAATTCCTGTCGCTCCCAGGGATTGTTCTATGTTCATTCAAGGCACATGGTAGCAAGAAGCTCCATGCACTACTAGCCACTCAAGATGGGGTAGTTGGATACACAATTTCTGCTCTGCTCTGATACTTACTAAACTTGCAGTTTGCCTCTTTGGCTTCTAAATCAGTGAAGGAAAGGCTTTTGCAGAGCAAGTGAATCTAGCCTGTAGCAAGTGTAGTAGAGTTGGCAGGAATGTGGGTAACAGCAGAGGGAGGGTGGGGCTCACAAAGTGATCCTTGGGATGAGAATTGGCATGCTACAAACATGTCCCTGTTTTCCCCTGTGATATGTTAGAGGGCATGGGCTAATAACAAAAGCCCTACATCTTCAGACAGATCCATGCATGCACACATATTTATCTAGATGCAACTTCTCATGGGCTGAGTCACAGCTAGGATTGCCAGTTTACCATAGCCTGGCAAGATATTTATTTCCTACTGATCTGTTAAAAGGTAATTGGTGCAGATATGCAAATACATAAAGGTTCAAGAACAACAATATTTTCAAATATGCTTCAAGAAAACAAAACCTAAATCAATATCGCAATGGGAAAGCAATAAATTTTCCAGATGGGAAGCTAAGAGATATTAGAACCATATACTTAATTAAAAAACGTTTGATACGTAAAAAAATTTAAAAAATGAATCTCTTTTGATAATTCTGCAGGGTGGGTTGAGATTACGCTTTTAAATAGATTTATTTATTTATTTGGAGCATTTTCATCCCAGTCATTGGTCAAAAAAGGCTCTCAGAGCTGCTTAATAATAAGACTTAAAATCTAAAAGAAGCAAAATAAAAGGGAAACAGGTTGCAAAGGAAGGTGGGAAAACAGCAAACAGGCATTAGCCAAAAGTTGCCTGTCTCTCAGCAGAACCGATGGAGTGGCCCTTCCTCTCCTATAGTGTGATGGAATAGCCTGATGCAAGGTGTCCATTAGAGGAGGGAGGAAAATTCCAACATATATGAAGGGCAAGTTCCAGAGCATCAGGCCCACAGCTGAGAAATCTTTCCCATCTGGGATACCCATCAAGCTAAAATGAAGTGGGGCTGTTGAGTCTCCCATTTAATGAGTAAATAAAAATGTTAAAGGGTCAGAATCGGTTGCTGGGTTGAGATCTGGCAACCACAGTAGCAGCTCAGGAGAATCTGAGCTTTTCAGAACCCGGTCTGTTAAAAAGAAAGGTGGAAGAGCTAGGTTGCAACCTGGCATCCCTATTTCCAACTGGACATTCATTGCCTCCACTGAAGATGATTGAACCTGATGTTGTGTTTGCTGATATGAAAGCTTTGTCTGTGGGGTTTGATCTGGTCAAGCCATTGCTCAATGTTGCAATTAATCGCTGCAGATATGTTTGTGAGGCCTTAATCAGTGGGAGTCGAGACATGCAGTAGAGGATGGTCCATTAGAGCTAATGGGGCAGTGCCCTACTAAACTCTGTCTGCCCTCCTCCAGCCCCCACCTGCCTGTCTTCTTACTTACAAGCAGTCCAGCGAGTGGCCCTGGCTGTCAGCTTCTTCCTCCTCAGTCTCACTGTTGCCCTTGCAGAACTCAGCACGGGGGAGTATGGGGGCAAATCTAGCCTTATTTGGCTCAACCAGTCATTGGCTCTGGCTCCAGCTACTATTGGCCTCCTTGCCTTCTGCCCTACCAGTCCCAATGGGCACCAGCCACCACTGGAGATAGGGATGGGTGAACGCGTCCATTTCAGTTTCTCTTTTCCCTCCCAATCTTAAGTCCAGTTTGCTGCTTTTCCCTATTAGTTATCTATTTTTTAAAAGAACAAAACAAAACCTCAGCACGAACATTTATATGCACCTTCATGTACATTTCTCCTCATGTGTACATTTTTGTATGCAATTATGCCTAATACACATTTTTGCAAGCTCTTTCCCCTAAAATAAAATGCATTTTTGGTACTCATATATGTGTTTTTGTGCGCACTTTCCCCTAATAGGTACATTTTATTGGTTGGAGAACTGCATCACAAAATTCAGAGAAGTGCAAATCTTGAAGGACAGCTGCATTTCAGTTCACACATTGGTTTGGGAAATGCTGGATGCAAATGCATTAAAATGTGAAGCAAATGAATTTCTCCCCCATTCCTAGTGGGAAACAGCGATTGAGGCTCAATGAGACTTAAGGTCTCCATTCAGAAATGCTCTTTACAAAACACCTTTTGCCAGAACCAAACGAGAAGCAGTGATGGAGGGTTTTTCTTTTCCCAAAGCACAGCATCAACAGTTCACTTTGAGGGCTTTCTCTGGCTATACATGGCAGAAAGGGTGGTTCAGGAGGCTTGGGTCTTTTCTGACGGATCCCAAAACTGCTCCTCTCCCTCACTTTTTTTTAAACTTAATTTTTTAAAAAAGTTGCATTCGGAACAGCTGGGTGCAGTGCAGCACCAAGCGCAGTGCTAGTGAGCATGAAATGAGGATTTTTGGTTTCTCTGGTCTTTGCTTTTTAAAATCCCTTTTTACCCTTTGGAGGCTACACATTTAGTTTATTTTAAAAAGTTCTTACTACATTTTTAACTATACAAACTGTAACCAACAACATAAAATAAACATCTAAATATTGTTTAACATAGTCAAAACAAAATGCATTTTTAAAATGACAGTACATCCAAAGTTTGAAGTGCTTAATTTGATTGTATGGTGGTGAAGCTTTTTGTTGTTCTTGATGTAAACTGACGTTAGATCAAAGCTGAGTACCTTTATAAAAGTGTAAACATTATATATAAAACATTAACTTAGGAACATGGGAAACTCCCTCATACTAAGTGAGATCATTGGATTATCTAGCTCAGTATTGTCTATGTTAGGAGTGGGGAAAAGCTCCCCTACAGACCAATTTTGCAGGTGGGTGCAACCAACTACCTGTCAATCACCTGACATCACCAGCAGGGCTTGAACTCACCACCGATCAGCTGACCAGCAGTGACTTCAACCTCTGCTTTTGCAGGGATTGGCTACCCTTGATGTATAGCTGATCCCAACAGGACTTGTATTTAGTGCCAAATTTAAAAATCACTGAATGCAAGCCCTGCTTGCCAAGGAACACTTTAAGGTGTTGTGAGCCCGGGGGGGGGGAGATGAGAATGAAGTGGAGGAGGAGGAGTAGAGTGGGACTCAGAAGGCACCCTAGCTCTGGACTCCCCTGTGGAGAGTCAACCTGACCAGCCGGTTGTTTCCCAGCCTCATGCTTCCCCTCTCCCTGCACCCGTGTCGCCAGCAGGCAGCCCTCCTCCCTCAGAGGGGAAAGATGGGATGGTGATGGGGGCTCCGCCTTCACCTCGTGCCAGGAGGCAAATGCGGAAGGAGATTCAACAGACACAGTTGAGGCGGAGTCTTCGCCTGCGCATGCGCTCCCAACAGTGACAGCTGGCACACGCAAGCTGGGTGCCCGCCCAGCCTTACTTGAGCCGAGCGAGGGGAGTAGTAGTTGCTGAGTCAACGTCTTAGTGCCATGAAATTATGCCTAGTTAAACCTAGAGAGATGCTGAGTTCTGAGTAAGCCGTAGGTAGATTCATGAAACGCATTGATTTGAAACTGTCTCTTACCACAATAAAAGAAAAAACCACAGCCGTGTCTGAGTCTGAGTTCTTCAAGCTGGGATATCATAGATAGGTTGGGGAAACTGCCTTACAGGCCAAACTAGGCCCACATGCCTAACTTGGCCTGTGGGTTGGAGGCTCCCAAGGCCTGGTCTACAGACAATTGTGGTGTTGATGGGTCAATCGTCTGACTTAGACCCCACCTGCACTATGCATTTAGAGCAGATGCATACCACTTTAAACAGTCATGGCTTCCCCCAGAGAATCCTGGGAACTGTAGTTTGTAAAGGGTGCTTAGAGTTGTTAGGCAATGCCTGTTCCTGTCACAGAGCTACACTTTCTAGAGTTCCCTAGGGAGGGGGATTGATGGTTAAACCACTCTGAGGCTGTGTACATCCCATACATTTACAGCATATTTAAAGCACATAACTTCCCCAAAGGATCCTGGAAACTGTGGTTTACCCCACATAGAGCTACAGTTGCCAGCAACCTGAACAAACTACAGTTCCCAGGTTCTTTGAGGGAAGTCATGTGCTTTAAATGTATGGTGTGGAATCAGCCTATGAATTGTAGCTTTGTGAAGGGAATTGGGTTCTCCTAATAATTCTCAGCACCCTTAAACTACAGTTCCCAGGATTCTTTGGGGGAAGCCATGACTGTTTAAAGTGATATGATACTGTTTTAACTGCAGAGTGCAGATGGGACCTTAGTTTCAGGGAGCTTCATATGTATTTATTGTATTTAATCAGGAGATCTCTGGATGTAGTATTAGGGTTGCCAGGTTTAGGGCCTGAGAGTGATCCTGTATCTTTAGGAGAAGAGAAAGTCAGCCAAGTGCAGGTGTTCTTGCAACGCTGCAATGGGAAAAACCACAAGGTGGAATTCTCCCCTCCGGCCTGCACAACTTTTAAAGATACAGAAGACCTCTTAGTTGCTAGGCCCGGCCTCCAAGAGGTCTTCTGTATCTTTGAAAGTTGGGGAGGAGGGAGGGAGAATTCCACCTTGTGGTTTTTCCCATTACAGGGTTGCAAGAACACCTGCACTTGGCTGACTTTCTCTTCTCCTAAAGATACAGGATCAGTCTCAAGCCCTGAACCTGGCAACCCTATGTAGTATGGTTTGTCTGAATCTATTCCTTCACTTATGCCCACCCCCACCCCTACCCCTACCCCTACCCCTGTTCCAAAACCACAGAGCAGTGGAAAACCAACATGTTATTACAAGAAAACTGAGGTAGATCATTGCCATCATGTCAGCTGACACATTCTCCCTTCCTGGCCTCTTATGTTTCCATGTACTGTATCTAAAGTAATACAAAACCATAAAGGAAGGAACTGATGCTGCCTTTCCTCCACAACCTCCACTGTCTCACCCCTCACTGGACCTCTGTTTTGATTATGCGTTTGTAACCAACAGGATCTCATCCCTCGCATTTTATGTTCCTTTATGCAGTGGCTTCCCCTTGGAGTGAGAAGAAAAGAAACACAAAGCTAAAAGAGCCTGTTTGCATTTTAAGGCCTCATACAGGGAAGACAACAAACCTAGTTCTGTTCCTGGCTCGACTTTGCACTTCTGTTTTTGTCTCACATGTTTATTTGCGGCTGGGTCTCAACTTCCTTTTCTATAATATGGCAGTAATAAGAAATGATTTGTCATTATAGGAAGATGGGTGGTGGCTTTCTTTCTTTCTTATTTATATTGCCAAAAAAAAAAGTAAGTTGGTTACTAAAGAAATCAAATATTTCATCTATATATGTGAACCCTAAACATAAAAATAAATTTCATAATATCATATATTCATATACAAAAAGTCAATTAAAATTTGATGAGTGTGGCAGACACTTAGGTGTTCTTGGCATATCTACAATTGTATTTTAAGCAGAATGTCAAATTATATGCTTGAAAATAATATATAAGGTTAGACTTTGCCTTGGAATATTACATTTCAATAATTAACAGACTCCATTTTTCAATGAATTTATTTGATTCATGTCTTTTCAGTATCTCTTTTATAATATGTATTTTTTGTCAACAATGCTATATCCCTTATGTTTTTATACCATGACATGTTGTCAACTAGTTCATCTGATTTCCAATTTCTTGCTGTGACTAATCTGGTAGTGATCATAGTTGTTGCAAGTTCCAAATCTTTCTCATTTACTATGCCTTTCACTTTCAGATGTCCCAGCAAAGCATATTTTGGTTTTAAGATTATGTTGCCAAGAATTTAATTTATAATCCTCACCACTCCTTGCCAAAAGTTTATAAACATAGAATGGAAATGGTTTTAACTTCAAGTCAATTCTGACTTATGGGCGACCCTATGAAGAGGGTTTTCAGGGTAAGTGGTATTCAGAGGGGGTTTACCATTGGCTTCCTCTGAGGCTGAGAAGCAGTGACTGGTCCAAGGTCACCCAGTGAGCTTCATGGCTGTGTGGGGATTCGAACCCTGGTTTCCTAGGTCGTAGTCCAACACCTTAACCACTACGCTACACTGGCTGAGTTCTGAGTAAGAACATGACCAAAATATGTATATCAGCTCCTCTACTTTTGCATTTCCAACAGTTGTCTCCTTGCATATTATAAATGTTCATTAAATGGTCTGGTTTAAAATATCAATTATATATACTTTTAAAAATACTTTTCTTTTAGAATTGTTAATTTTTGTTGTTTATTGGATCTGTTTATATGATTTTGAAATTTTTGTACATTTTCCCCCTGTTTATCTTTGTTACTTTTGTTCCCTGCTCTGGGATTGAAAATATTCAATGAAAAGCAGGCAATAAATACTGTAAAATAAGTAAGTAAACAAATAAATAATGTTATAGGAATAATTCAATAGTAGGCAAACCCTTGCGGTTTAAAAATGTACCTATAAGCCAACAGATATTTCTATTAAACTTTTAAAATCAGGGAAATTGGGTAGCTATAGTGAATGTACAAGGGGAACAGGAGACTTGACCTTCTCTCTGAGATATTGTACTGCCCTACAAAAATCATCTTCTTGACTGTAAACCCTGTAAAACTCTCTCCCTGCTTGCTGGCCTCTTTCCACCTGGCCTGGAAGGGTGGGGCCTTGACTGACTGCAGCTATAAAAGGTATCACTACCTGAAGATGCCAAAGACCACCTTGACACTGGGGTGTTGTTTAGGGGCTTCTGTTTGGGTAAAAAATTAATTCTGCTGGTCAGTTTTTTTGTTTTGCTGTTATTGGGATTATGCTCTATTTTATTGTTGGATCTTATTAGGAATTATAAGGGTGTATCAATTTATTGTACATTTCTTAATTTGTTTTTGTTAACTTATTGACTATTTGAATTTATTTTCTAACAGTGAATTGTGTAACCTTTTTTTCATGTTGTGAGCTGCCTTGAGCATAGATTGCTATGGAAAGGCGGCATACAAATAAACAGTGATGATAACGATGATAACGAAAAATGCAAACACAATTTGGGTTGGTTTTTTGCAGTCTAATCCACTTCCTGTGCAGCTTGGAAGAATTTGGTAACATCTGCCTCTGAGCATATGGTGAGGGGTGGCAACACCTGCAACCAGCCCAAATAGCAGAAACAAGATATGTGCTGTGCTAATCTTGTTTTAGCAGGGAGGAAGCAACAATATTAAGACAATTGCTATAGTTCAGAAAGTCACTTTAAATATGTTTGATTTACTTTGCAATTTTAGAGAAGTTTCCTATAGTAAAATTTTCTTTTGCTTCTGTTTCTGTGAAGTGAATTGGACTGTGAAAGATCTACCAAATTGTGTTTGCATTTTGACAAATTTGTAGAGCAGTACAATAAGAGGAGATCAGATCTCCTGCTTCCCTGGTGCATTCACTATAGCTGCCCAATTTCCCTGCTTTTTAAAGTTTGATAGAAATATCTGTTGGCTATAAGTATGTTCTTAAACTGCAAGGGTTTTTTTTGCCTATTAGTGAATTTCTCTGCTTTTTAATCTGGGAGATAAGAAATGGGATCCTGTAGGAGTTTGCTGAGAATGGATTGATCATTTGCATGCTTATTGAGTTCAGTGGGATTTACTTCCCTGCAAGCATGTTTAGGATAGGTGAAACTGACCATGGGAGAGGGGGAGGGGAGGAGAGGAGGATGGGAGCAGGCGGGAGGTGGAGGACTCTCATAACTGTATAATACTTTTGCTACATTATATTATATTATTTATTTAATTCTATTTATATCCTGCCCTTCCTCCCAGCAGGGGACCATTGTTATTATTGTAGTAGTAGTACTTGGGCTACTAGGACTGCAATATTTAATCAATTAATTGGTTAATAAATGAAAATGCTTTTAGGCTGCAATTCTATACCCACTGACTTTATGCATTAGATCAGGGCAGTGGTGTCTGTTGGCTCCATGTCAGTGCGGCAGTAGATTCTGCTCTGGGTTTTAGTCCGAACTTTCAAGGAGCTGAAGGAACTTGGACAGCAACTTGAAAGTTTGGATTAAAACCCTAAGCGGATTCCATTGCTCCACTGATATGGAACCACCAGTCGCCACTGATGGACAGCCAATCTAGTACCCTCTCATATGTTGCTGAATTCCATCATCATACCTGACTACTGACCATGCTGGCTGGGGCTGATGGGAGCTACAGTCCAACAATATCTGGAGGGCACTATGTTGGCTACCCCTGCTTAGGTTATAATGCCCTGACTGTCTCCTTGTAAACTGAGATGGTATACCCACTTACTTAGGAGTAAGCTCCACTGAACTGAATGGGACTTTAAAGAGGCATTCTCCCTTCACACAGAGGAGAAATCCGTCTTCTAAGACAGAGGTAGGAAACCTGTGTACTTCCAGATGTTGTTGGACTCCCAGCTTCCATCAGCTGCAGCTAGCATGGCCAATGGCCAGGGAGGATGGGAGTTGTAATACAGGAACATCTGGAGGGCCACGTTTCCCACCTGTAATCTAAGATGTTATGTGCTATGACACAAGTGTACATCATTTTTAAAAAACCAAAGAATATATGCTTGTTGCTTCAGAAAAATTGTTTTTACACATATGCAAATGTGATTGACAGATTAATTGACTATAACTCGATTAAACTAAAGTTTATATAATTGGGTTGCAGCTGTTATTATCACTATTTCATTCCTGAACCAACTGTGTTGCATATGCATTCTAACTGGAGAGCCCATTTTGTAAAAGCTATGTTTGGAATGTGCAGTGAAGCCATTAAGTGCTTATTTGTATTGATTAATCAATTATCACTTTCAGGCTGGATACCCAGATTTGCACAGTACCACCAATGACAATAGAACACAGAAGGCCCGAGTGCCATCCATCCATAAACTCCAGTGAGGAAAATCTCTGTGAAGTGCCCAAGCAAGCATTTAATTGCATCCTGGAAGAGGCGGCTGTTTACAAACACTGCATTTAGCACAGATAAAAAAGAAGAAAATAGAAAATGCACTTGGTCCATCCAGCAGTCAAAGAAAAAAGGGAGCAGCTGCACATCCAGCACCATGGCCAGCCTCATGGCAGTGGAAACTAGTAGCCCCAATGTCAGAAGGGCAGTGAATCCACTTCAGGTTTTGAACCTTGAACGTTTGGACTAAAACCCCAAGCAGATTTACTGCCCCCCCCGGACATTGGGGCCACTGGCCTGCACTGCTTCATGGTCCACAACAGCCTTTCTCATCCTGGTGCCCTCCAGCTGTTTTGGATTGGTCTGCAACTTCCATTAGACCCAGTCAGACATTTTTCTTAGACTAAAAGGTACTGGCCCTTTCCAATGGGGGGCATACAAACAATTATGCATGTCTTATTGCCATAGTCTTGCTGCCACATATTGCAAAGAGCACTCAGGTAACATCAATGGGAAGGACATGAAGCATGCTGGCACCTTTCTGCCTGAACACGAAAAAATGGAAATGGTCTGCCCTCAAGTCGACCCCAACTTATGGCGACCCTATGAATAGGGTTTTCACAGTAAGCGGTATTCAGAGGGTGTTTACCATAGAATCATAGAATAGTAGAGTTGGAAGGGGCCTATAAGGCCATCAAATCCAATCCCTTGCTCAATGCAGGAATCCAAATCAAAGCATTCCCGACAGATGGCTGTCCACCTGCCTCTTGAATGTCTCCAGTGTCAGAGAGCCCACTACCTCTCTAGGTCATTGGTTCCATTGTCGTATGGTTCTAACAGTTAGGAAGTTTTTGCTGATGTCCAGTTGAAATCTGACTTCCTGCAACTTGAGCCCATTATTCCATGTCCTGCACTGTGGGACGATCGAGAAAAGATCCCGGCCCTCCTCTGTGTGACAACCTTTCATGTACTTGAAGAGTGCTATCATATCTCCCCATTGCTTTCCTCTGAGGCTGAGAGGCAGTGACTGGCCCAAGATCACCCAGTGAGCTTCATGGCTGTGTGAGGATTCGAACTCTGGTCTCCCAAGTCATAGTCCAACACTCCAACCACCACACCACACTGGCTCTTCGTCTGAACATGATGTGCTTTGCAAAATGCAAGCTCTAGCACAAGAAGCAAACACTTAGAGCAGGGGTGGGGAATATTTTTCAGCCCAGGGGCAGTTTAAAATCATGGGCATTCTTCTAGGTTCCACATGCCAGGGGTGGGTGTGGCCAGAGACAAAAGTAGGTGGAGCAACTAATGTGACTCTTGCCTTTGTAGAGTCAGGTACATTCCAGCTATGCAAAAGTCAGGGGTTTCTGCACATGTCCACATCCATGCCTATCTTGCACTCTCCATCCAGGGAAGCAAGAGGCATCATCACATATCAAGGACATGGTCCAACCAGGCAAAAGTACTTGAGGAGAGCGCAGAGAAAGGCTAGAGAGGAGTGTGGCATGGAGACAGCCTTGAGGGCTGGAAAGAGAGGTCTGCCCCCAGCTCAGGCCTGAGGTTCCCTGCTCCTGATTTAGAGATGTGATCTTCAGCTACAGGTTTTGAATTATTGAAGGCAAAATCCAAGAGTTTTCACTTAAGTTTAGTTAGGAAAAACAGAAGAGGATGTAAAATCTGGCATTATCAGCAAATAAACACACAAAAAACATGATAGCTGACACATTGTTCTAGCAGACACATTGTTCTAGGGTTAAAGGCGACTGAAAAGGACATGAAGATCTGCATTTCTAGGGTCCAAAGGAAGTTATTAATCACTCAAGGAGACTTTTGTTCAGCCAGACAGAAAGTAAAAGTGAGACTCTCTGTCCCAAGATGCTGCTGATGCAGTCAAAAAAGCATGCAGGACTAAAGGGCAAAAATGAAGAAGAAGGGTAGCCAGAAATATCCCTTTTTATTGAAAAAGAGTTTTCAGAGAGTGAGGATCTTATGACATTGCAAGCCCATGAGATTTAGAAACAATCGAAGATCATTTCAGTTACATTTCAAGATAGGCAAAAGGCTCAGATGAAAAGGCCACTGTAGTCCAATTCAGGCCTTCTTCAAAACTGTGTGGGAATAAGTTTTGCTGCCACTGTGCACGGGGTGAAGGAGGCTGGCTCTCAGCTTCCTCCTCTGAGAGTTGTGGGCAGTCAGCTTGCTCAACCATAGGAATCTGCAGGGCACCTGGCCAGGGAATGTCAGGTGCAGCAGGCGGTGTCTCTGCCATGGGCGTAGGCGCTGGGTGTGTGTGTAATGGAGCAGTCTCCAATGGGACAGTCTCTGATAGTTCTGGTTGCACTTCAGCGGGGGGGCAGTGAGTTGAGATGTCAGTGACAGGAGTTTGCACACTCTGCGGTCTATCTCTGCTGCTAGTCCCCTTCACCAGCTCATCTTCCCAATCCTTCAAGGCAGAGTCTGGCATCTCAAAGCCTCCCCTCCCAACCTGGGTCACAACAGATGCCTCATACAGGCTCAGACCTTTGATCCATCCAGTTCAGTACTGCCTACCCTGATTGCCAGCAGCTCTTTAGTATTTAATAGAATCACAGAGATGGAAGGTAGCATGGAGACCATCTAGTCTAACCCCCAACTCAGAGTAGGATCTGTAACATACGATGCAATTACAGCATCCCTGACACAGACAGCCATCCATCCTCCACTTGAATGCCTCCACCAAAGAAGAGCCCACCACCTTCCAAGGCAGTCCATTGTCAAATCTGCTCTAAATATTAGGAAGCTTCTCCTAAGGTTTAGCTGAAATCTGTTTCTTTGCTATTTCCACCCAACAGTTCTTGTACAAAGTCTGACACAAGGTTTCTCCACCTTAGCTGGAGATGCTGGGGACTGAACCTGGGACCTTCTGTATGCAACGCATGTCCTCTATCACTGAGCTATGGCCACTTCTAAGGCTGAGAAACATACCCACCAGTTGGAACACAAACCCAAGCCATATGACTGACAGCCTCGGTGAATAATTTGTTAAATAAAATAAATATAGTACTACTGGCACTGGACTGATGCTTGTGAGTTTATCCCGCAAAGATTAAAACCTGGTTCGAGCATGCTTTTGACTGATTTCTGGATAAGTCCCTATTGTTCTGAAGCTTCCCATTCCTATCAACAGAACACAATCCTATGTTCATACAGACTCATAATGGTAGGCCATAACATCATCACTTGCCCCCATTCCACTGCAAAAGTACCATTACTATTAGGCATGCATGCTCCAGCTTTTAAATCCCATTGATTTAAATGAGAATGCAAAATGTGTACTGATTGAGATGAATGGGGTGCTTAATTTTAGTTGGATCTACATCTTTTTCTTACTTAACTTCTATAACATTTTAACTTGAAGCATGCTGTCCAATCTCTCTCTACAAGCCTTCCTATGTGATCCCTCAAAGCATTCTTCAGCTGCATTTCCCCCTCAATCTGTAACTGGTGTGCCATTTATGGCATACAATTCTCATGGGAGTGAATGTGCACAATTGCATACCAGAAGCATTGATAAATGGGTTGTTCCCTTAAGGGTGGGGAGTTCTTTGGCTTCTTGCCATTTGCCACACCTACTGGTTCTTTTACTCCAAATCAAACTATACATGCAGTCTATTGTGCAAGCAGGTGTTTGCACAAAGGTTAACCAACATTCTATTAGTGCTGGCATGCTCTTTCCACTAGGGCTGTCCTTACCCAAACAATAGAAGATGAGTTGTAGAAAGGGTTAGAAAACTGAGTAGGGAAACCTCTAGCACACAATCTCCTCTCTCCCATGATGCCACCAACATATTCCACTAACAACCACACACGTATCTGAAAGCAACAGAGAACTGACTTAAAGACTAACAACTTAAAGAGTAACAAATATGCCAAAACAAAAAAATAACTTATGCCACAATATATAAGGGAAGCAATGGCTATTATTTGTTTTATCTCATATGACTACCTTTCTGGGATTTAATATGTGAATTTATGTCCATATGCCCACTTTTAATATTCCCGATCCAGATCCTTATCTATTTATTATATTTATACCCTGCTGTGCTTCCAACGAGGTCCAGGCAATACAAGTTGTAAAAGCCCAAGAGGCACGACCTTAGGCCAAGCATGATAGCTTTAGACGACTGCTCCAGCCAGGGCTGGCCCTACCATTAGACTAAGTGAGGCAATTGTCCCAGACAGCAGATATTGGGGGGCAGAGCTGTGGGGCCAGTCCCCTGGCTATTCCTCCTAAGCCACCCAGCCATTCCCCTCTGTTGAAGAACAGAGAAGTGTATGTTCCACAGCGTGTCTTGCCCTCCACTCCAAACAAGCTTGCCCTCCACTCCAAACAAGCTTGCTACCTCAGGTGCAGGAAAAGATGCCATCCCATCACCTGTGTTAAAGTAAGATTCAGCTGCCAGTCCAGTCAGCTTCTGTACATGGAAAGGGGAGGAAGAAGCACCTTGTCCTTTGCCTCAGGCAGCAAAATGTTTGTGGCCGGTCCTACCTCCGGGACCAGAGGCAGCATGCCTCTGAATAGCAGTTGCTGGAAAACAAGAAAGGGAGAGGGGAGTTGCCTTAACGCCCTGCTTGTGGATTTCCTAAAGGGACCTGATTGGCCACTGAGAAACAGGATGCTGGACCAGATAGCCCTTGGGTCTGATGCATGTTTTTCTTAAGAAGATTGATCCATGTGCAGAGTTAATGAAGGATGATGTTGGTCAGACCCTGCAGGGCTACTTCTGATGCACACCCACAGAGCAAACATGTTCAGATTGTCCAGTTCAGTTTCCTCTCTCTTCCCTATAGATTCTTTCCCTTTTTGTCTCTTGGGAAATGTCCCATAAGCACAGCAAAAACACTGGAATGAGGAAGTGGGGAGATATGCAAGGCCCACTAACAAATTCAAGGAACTTTCTGAACATACTATTTGTAGTTCTTATTTATCTTTGTGTGTGTGTGTGTGAATAGTGTTTTATTGAGATTTCTAGTTACAACAAACAAGTAAAACAAAGTACAATAAACATGTCACTCTATATCAAATAGAAAAAGAGTACATTCATCAACAGAAGCTTTATATATAAAATAGAAAGAATACCAGAAAGCAGAATAATAGAATTAAAAAGCAGGGTACGCATCCCACCAAAAGGAAGTTAATGATGAGGGTGGTCTCGCTTCTGCCCCATCTTTGATAAAAAAAATGTAAATGTACTGCCTTCAAATCAATTCCGACTTATGGCGACCCTATGAATAGGGTTTTCATGAGGCTGAGAGGCAGTGACTGGCCCAAGGTCACCCAGTGTGCTTCATGGCTATGTGGGGATTTGAACCCTGGTCTCCCAGGTCGTAGTCCAACACCTTAACCACTACACCACATCTTTGATAGCATAACATAAAAAAGGGATACCATATTGGAGTAAATTTATTGGAGGATGTCTCCCCCCAAGCTTTTTTCCGCTCTTGAGTTAATTTTTCATCTAATGCAAGTTGCCAAAGTCTGGTAAATCAATTTTTTATTGATAAACGTTCTGCCCCCTTCCAATTTTTGGCTGTTTCAAGCCACTCTGCAAGTAGGAATCTGAACAGGAGAGACATCTGACTTTTAGGAACAATGGAACCCCCTTTAAGGAAAAGAAGTGCCAAGGCGAGATCCGGGATAATTGTAGGTTTAAGAACCTTACTAGCAATTTGAAAAACATCACTCCAGAGTTGTCTCACTTTATTACAGTCCCACCATAAATGTAAGAAAGAGCCACGGATCGGGCATCCCCTCCAGCACAGAGGGGAGAGGGAGGAGTGGATATAGTTCAGTTTGACCAGAGTGAGGTGCCACCGATGTATAACTTTCAAAGCATTTTTTTTTATGAGGGCTGAGGTGGCTCTTGAGTGTGGGCCTACCCATATATCACTCCATTCCTCTTCTGTGATGCCCCTCCCCAGAACTTTAGCCCAAGCTTTATGTGCCAAATTTTCTTTTCCATATTTAAACTCTAATAGGAGGCTATAAATTATAGAGATAGCGCTTTTTTGGCTAGAAGTTCCCTGTTACACAGGGATTCATAGGATGTCAAAGAATGTGGCAAACCTTCTGCTTTGTAAATTGTGTTTATAAAGAAGGATACTTGTAAGATTCTATACCAGTTGACTCTTAACCCAGAGAAACATTTTTCTAATTGAGAAATAGTAAAGGACGTCCTTGATCAAACAGATCTTGCATCATTAGCAATCTTCTTTGCTTCCAACCTTCAAATTGCCTATATTTGTCAATATGATGAAATTTGGGGTGATCTAGGAATGGAAGAAGAGGGGACAGCCAAGGCACTAGTTTGCAGACCCATTGAGTCCAGATTTTCAAGGTAGTGTTCAAGAAAGGGTGCATGATTGAGGAAAGAGCACATTTAGACAGTGGTAACAAAGGGAGTGATTTTGTTGACGGACATTTCACTTCTGAAGTAATTTCCATTGAAATCCAAGGTATACTTAGACCAAAACCTCCCTTATTACCTGAGTGGGTGCAGAACTGCTTTACTTAAGTGTGTACCGCTGTTACAGAAAGAATCAAGCATTTGTTGCCATTTCTGTAGGAGTATCTCAGGGAGATAAATGAGGAGAGTTTGGAAGAGGAAGAGGAATTTGGGCCATTTTCACTGTAGCCACTTTGCCAAGCCAAGAAAGGGAAAGGTTTTTCCAAGAATAAAGCTCTGTTTTAATAGCTTGTATTAATGGATCGAAGTTACGCTTTTTAAATTGTTTTAAGTCTTTGGTAATAGTTACCCCTAGATATTGAAACCCACCAAACACCAGCGGGAGACCAAATACATCACTCAAATGACCCTGTGCTCATAAGAGGAAATTCATGCAAAAAAGTTGCAACTTCCTGTAGTTGGTTTCTAACCTCACCACTTCTTTAAAATTAGCTAAATGGGTTTGCAGCCATGCGAGTGCATCATGAGGTTCTTGTAAAAATAGGAGTACATCATCCACAAAGAGGTTGATATGGTGCTCTTGGCCATTAATAACCAAACCTTTAATATTGTCTGCTCTAAGCTTATTGGTCAGTACTTCTATTGCAATTGCAAATAATATAGGAGATAAAGTGCATCCTTGCTTGGTGCCTCTTGTTAAATTAATAAAAGGGGAATGAAATCCATTGATACGAATTGTCACTTGTGAACCAGAATAAAACTGATGACTGACGTTAAGATACTACACAGTATACAGTATACACAGATACAGCCGAGAAGCTGACGTTAAGGAAGTAAGGACCAAAATTTAACAGTTAATAAGCGGGGCAGGAAAGGCCATTCGAGATGGTCAAAGGCTTTGAAAGCATCTAGGGAAAGTAGCGCAAGAGGAGCGCCTGTTCGTGAACTATGATGGACAATATTAAGAACCTGTCGTACAGCATCTGAAAGTTGCCACTTAGGAATAAAACCTGTCTGATAATTGCAAATGTATCTAGAGATAAAGACATTCAGTCTCTGAGCCATTATTGAAGTAAGTAGCTCAGCATCTTGATTCAGGAGAGCTATTGGGCAATAGGACCCCAGAGAACACAGATCTTTATGAGGTTTAGGGATGACAACTATTCTAGCTTGTTTCCAGGTCTCCGGGATCCTATTTCCCTTCACAATTCCATTCATCAATGCTTGTAGATGAGGAAAGAGATTTTCACTAAATGTCTTATAAAATTCTGCACCAAAGCCATCAAGACCTGGAGTCTTTTCATTTTTCACATGTTTTATAGCGACTTCTATTTCATCAGAAAGAATAGGACTATTTAAGTATTCTCTATTCCAGGCTCAATGGGGGAATTTGAAAGTCTGTTAAAAATGTGTCAATAGAAAAATCTTCTGGTGAGTCTGCACCATACAGGCTAGTGTAAAAATCAGCAAAAGCAGAACTAATATCAATTATGGTACAACATGTTTTGCCTTCGCGAGAGACCACACTAGAAAGAATATTTCTCAGTCTCTGTTTGCACACTGCATTGGCTAAGAGTTTAGAGTTCTTGTTTCCAAATTCAAATGAGAGACTTATGAATAGTGTCTATGTCATAAGCCTGCAGCTCTGTATGTTTTGCTGTTAGCTTGCGGTATATCTTAGAGCCACCTTTGTTTTTATGGGCTGTTTCAAGGGCAGAGATTTCTGCAATTAGAGCTGTTCTAGCAGCTTCCCACGTTTGTTTTAGTATGGAAGCTTCTTTAATACACAAACCTTTCGTTACTGATTTCATAGCATCCCACACTGTCGCCTGGGTGAGACTGGGTGAGATGTTGAACTTAAAATATTCAAAGAGCAACTCCATAAGTTTGCTAACCAAATCTCTTTGGTGTAGGAGGGATGTATTGAGTCTCCAGGCAGCAGTGTGGGAGCCATTTTGCCTCAAATCTACCACCAATGACAGAAGGGCGTGATCAGATATTAGAACTGGACCAATGTCTACATCAAGAACAGCAGGGAGCAGCATTTTGGAGATTAGGAATATATCTATGTGTGAATAAACCTTATGCCTTTTTGAGTAAAAAGAGTAATTATGTTCTGTTGGGTTACATTCCCACCAAATGTCTATTAAAGCTAATTTATCTACTACATGGGAAAAATCTGAGTTAGGACAGGGTGCGGGCGATTTGCTCCACTCCTATCTTTACTGTAGTGCAGAACATCATTCAGATCACCTCCAACAATAATATCACCTTCAGCAAATGTTTCAAGATGAGTTAAGGTGTCAAGCAGGAAGAAGAGTTTTTGAGTGTTCAGGCAGTAGATAGATCCCAGAGTTATTTCTGAGTCTCCTATAGAACCATGAAGAAATAAGTAGCATCCTTTAGGTTCCAAAACAGATTCTGCCATGTGGAAAGGACATCTAAAAGCTATAACAATGGCAACTCCTCTGGATTTGGGTGATCCACAAGCTGTGTAATAATCACCTATCCATTGACCTTTAAGTTTATTATACATCTTTTTTATGAGTTTCTTGCAAAAATATCAGAATCTGTCTTCTGTAATAAAATTCTGATTCCAGCATGCTTCACAGGAGTCCCCAATCCATTCATGTTAAGGGAAAACTGTTTTAGTCCAGACATTTCCTAAGTTTGTTATAGCTGGAGGTTGGATTGGTGAGAATGGGAAGTATAATGTGATTTTGAGAGGGCATGGAGTGACAAAAATCTTTTAAGAATACAAGAAGACCTAAACAACTAGAACAACTGGTCAACCCATATCATGGAGGAGACTTTGCAGCCTCACAATCAGGACATACATCCCAGGATTGCCCATGGGTTGACTTTGCCAACACTGGGATAGTGGCAGAGAAAGAGAGAGTCCAAAGTTAAGAAGCAACATTCCTCAGAATAGCAAACATATAAAAAGAATGCAGGTTGTCTGATAGAAAATTCAGTTGGGTTCAGAAGAGGAGACAGCAGTTTGATCTGCAGAAGGGCTAGGAGAAGTAGATTTAGAAGCACTCCACTTCTTTTGGCTAGACCATTCAGCTGAAGGTGAAAGTGTATTTCGGTTGTGTGGGGATTCAGAGGTAGGTTCGGGAGCTCAAGCCCAAGATAGTGTAATAAAACAGATGTTTGACCTATCGTTGAAGCTGTATAAAAATGGTCTCCTCGATGAACCATCAGCTTGAAAGGGTAACTCCAGCTGTAGGGGATGTTAGCTTTTTGCAGAATCTCAGTGAACAGCCTGAAATCTTTGCGGTGCAGCAGAGTATCAGGGCAGACATCTTGAAAAATCTGTAATTCAGCATTTTCATAGGAGATCCGTTTAAGCTTTTGCAGTGCAGCATAGATTAATTGTCGCTTGTGAAATCGTTCAAAGCGAATAACAATGTCCCTAGGGGGACCACTGTGATTTACAACGCAGAGCACGGTGAGCCCTTTCAATATCAGCTTCTGCTACAGGTTCTGTGCGGTGCAGTTGCATAAGTAATTCAACAATAAAAGAAATCATATCTCCTTTTTCAGTCCCTTCCGGGACCCCATATATACACAGATTCTGCCTGTGATTATGATCCTGCTGATCTTCCAATTTAATTTGGAGATCTAGTACTTGATCCGTTAACTTGGCTGTTCTGATCTTTTGTCTTAAAGCTGGTTCAAAAGCTTTATCAGTGGTTATAGCAATTTCTGCAACTTGGGGGGTCAAATCCTTAAATGACTGTTCAAGGGGTTTGAGAGCAGCTTGCCATAAGGTTAATTTGCATTTGTTGCATTTGTGCAACTAAATCTGCTAGAGGGAGTACAGCAGGGGCCTTTGATAGTTTTCCCACCTTCACTTTATTAGTTGCCATTTTGAGCATGTCAGTTTCACCCCACCCCCCTTGAGCTGTCAAAAGTTGCAGCATAACAGAACAGGGATGTTAAAAGCTAGGAGAACTAAAATTAGAGCATTTGTGATCTCCTCTAAGTCCCCCAACTGAAGCTACTCACAGGCCATGAAAAGTATAGACAATCATCCGTTCACAGTAAAAAAGAAATGAGGAATATCACTGAGAACCACGGTTAAGCAGCCATTTTGGCAGTGGGCTAGCCACTCCCCGTTCTTATTTATCTTAAATATTTTCATTGCAAAATAAGTAACTCACACTAGTATTGATAAAACACAGTAGTGCATTTGGGTAATTTTAGGCTCCTCTTTAGATGGTAATTCACTTACTTATTTCAAATTACTTTTTATTTCAAAACTGTGGTAAGGCAGTTTGTGGCCCCTCCTGCTCATTCTGTTGAGATGGGCCCCGGACCGCTGCCCCCAAATTGTGTCCTGATGACATCACTGGTCAAACATCAATAATACAGTATCTATCCCCAACTAACACGAGGGGCTTGCTTATAGGGGGGTATCTAATCCATACTCATATTCACTAAAAAAGCAAAACAAAACAGGAGAGTAGTGTATTCCAGCATTGGAGAGGCGGTGTGTGCAACTTTCAAAGAAAAAATAAAACAAATTAAAAGGGTTTACAAAACATAAATGAATTGCTAACCCTGCTAGCATTTCCCTTTTTTCTTTAATCAAAGGACTAAATACATTTGAATAAGAACTCCTCTAGTTGTATATGTAATTTGTTTTAAACTGTTTTTATGACCCAGCCCTGGGAGCTACTGGTAAAGGACAGGTAATAATAATAATAATAATAATAATAATAATAATAATAATAATAATAATAATAATACATAAACACTCCAGGGTTTGAATGGTACAGTAGAGAAGTTCCCAGCCTCTTGAAAGCAAACCACCTTGTAGGATTTTTCTTAAAAACTGCCAATTAGCTACCGGGATAAATTCAAGGTCCTAGCATTGATGTATGAAGCCCTATACAACCTGGGACCAGGATACCTAAAAGATTGTCTCACCTGATATACCCAACCGATCACTGCACTCTGCAGGAGAGGGCCTGCATCATCTCATCAGGAGGTTCATTTCATAGGAATTGGGTGTTGGTGTGGTGGTACCTGTGATGTTCTTGCTTGTAGGGTAAATATGGTAAGTGCTATTTATATAGAAGACATATGGTAAGTGGAGTGAAAGAGGAGGGGGGAGTACATGAGCAGTAGAATGCTGGATGATTGGCTGAGCGTTTGAATGGCTGGGAGTATAAATGGAAGAATGACAGTTGAATCTGGGTGGATGTTGGGAGTGTGGAGAAAGGTGTTTGAGGGTGGAGGTCAGGAGTGTGGACAAAGAGGGAGTTGGAGTTCTGATTAATAATAAGTCAAGTACAAAACAGGAATAGATGAAACCATACGCTTGTGAAACATTCTAAAACTAATCTTGTTATTTCTGATATTTAATAAATACTTATTTGGTTTACCAAAGGCCTGATCCTTGGCTGGGGGATATACATACCAGAAGGGAGGGTAAGGTAATTACCAAGGCTGAACAGAAACAGTATCTAATGGTGGCAGCGGTGAAGGGAGGAATAATAACAATTCAAGTATCCAGAGCAACCCAGAGTTGTATGCGTTATCTATAAAGATTAAGGGGGTGGGGAACAGCATAAGCACGCAGTCACAAAAGTAACCAGCTAGAGAGAGACTCAGGCAAAGTCTCTGGGAGTATTGGTTATAGGACGTGACTGGTGGTGCTGCCTAGCAGGGGGATCTAGTGAGATCTGTGCTAGAGCGGAGTGAGAAACCATATAAAGGACGGTCCGGACTGGTGGTATCCCTGGTGGTGCCTAGTGAAAGGCAGTAGCCACAAGCAGGTGGGAACCTGACAGGGAGAACCAGGGAAGGACGTCACATGTGGTGGCTGTAGTGGTGGGATTCGAACCCTAGAGTCCCTAAAAGTGGTGTGGCTAAAAGAAATAACAAATAAAGATTACTTGTGAGAGTGACTGGCAAAGAGCGTGTGGCAAAGTGCGAGTGAACTCCTAAAAACATGACTGAATATATAAAGATGAAAAGAGAGGAGCTGGTGGAGAAGTGTATAACATTCAGTTTACCTCACGAGGGTAAAGGGGTAGATGAATTGAGAGTAGCATTGATAGCATTCGCATCTGTTAAACAAAAACAACCTGTCAGAGAAGAGAACCCAGAAGGGTACTCAAGCAATCCCGCTTATATAGAGTATTTGATAGAGAAGTTAAAGTGGAAACTGAGAGATTGAGGATGGAAGGTGCAGAGAAGGAAAAATAGCAGGAGTTGGAAATTGAGAGAATGAGAATGGATACTGAAAGGATGAGAATGGCGTTTGAGGAGAGGGAGAAGCAACGAGCATTGGATGCTGAGATACAGGTGGAAAAGTTAAAATCTGAAAGAGAGAAGTTTCATTCTGATGAAACAAGAAAGGACAGAAATGAAACCAAAATAAAGGTTACACCAAAAGATTTTGCGGTGTTTGAACCTGGACAAGACCCACAGATTTACCTCAACACCTTCGAAAAGGCAGCTCAGATGTGGGGGCTACCGGAGGATAAATATATGCAATATTTATCAAATCTGATCAAAGGGGAATTAGCAGAGGTATACCAATATTTCCCCTCAGACAGGCCTGTCACATATGCCGAGTTTAAAGAGGCAGCGTACAAAAGATTCAGACTGGGACCTGACTGCTTTAGGAAGTTATTTCGAAACTGTCAGATCCAAGCAGGGCGGTCTTTTGTTGAACTGGGAGCAAAATTGATAGACATATTTGGAAAGTGGATGGGAAGTGCCAAAGCTCAGTCAGTGGAAGAGGTGAAAAGCCTCATGATACTGGATCAATTATACCATCAGTTACCACCAGAAATAAGGCTCCTGGTCAAAGACCGTTCCCCTACATCTGTTCAAGAGGCCGTAGAGTTGGCAGATCACTTTGCCTCCAATAGAACTGGCTGGGTGGGGAAAACATCAGGAGAGTTTAAACCCAGACCATATAATGGTGGCAGAAAGGATGTGGTACCACAGCAAGTGAGTCCTCCAATAAAGTCTGAAGGGCACAGGACACCCCAGAGTGGATCTGTGTACCCTAAAATGGAGGAGAAATTATGTTATAAATGTGGTAGACCGGGGCACCTACGGTTTCAATGTGAGGTTGCCAACCCCATTGGTAATCCTGCTCAGGGAAGGGCAGTGAAAACAGAACCAAGGGAGTTAGAAACGAAGAAGGTTCAGTTCTGCCAGATAAACTGGACAAATGTAAAAGACTTTGATTTGAGTCTGAGGGAAGAAGTGAGTGTGCAAGGGGCAAATTATTGGGCATTGCTTGATACTGGTGCCGCTCAGACGTTACTGAGGCCAGATTTGATAAAATCTGAGGAAATGTTACCTCAGGAAACGGTGACAATCCAAGGAGTGAGGGGTGAACCAGAAAGCATACCCATGGCCCTGATAAAATTAAAGTGGAGAGGAAAGGAGGAAATATGTAAAGTAGGTATTAATGCCCAACAACAAGAACCAGTGATACTGAGAAGAGATGTTATGGGGGCACAAGGAAAAATATATGTGGTGACCAGACAACAACTTGGCAAAGCAACAGAAACCATGTTAACAGAGGCCGAAGAAAACAGGGTGGAACCTGTTATTGAGCCTAAGGTCGCCATAGCAACCCCTGGCAGGCCTGCTAAAAGAGACAAACTGTATCAAATGGTCTCTAGTGAAGAGGCAGAGCAGTTCAGGGAAGAGCTGGATAAGGATGCAAGTTTGAAGCAAATGAAGGACCAAGCCCTTACACAAAAGATTCCCTTTACTGACAATCTGAGGAATCAAATTGTGTGTGAGAATGGGATTTTATATAGACTGTGGATGCCTGCTGAGAGAGAGAATGAATGTGAACCAGTGGAACAATTGATGGTACCTAGCAAATACAGAGCCAGATTGCTAGAGGTAGCCCATGATGTCCCATGTGCAGGGCATCTTGGAATAAAGAAGACCAAGAAAAGATTGGCTGCACACTATTACTGGCCAAATATTTCTAAAGATGTAAAACAATATTGTTTATCTTGTGACATATTGGATGAAACCGATTATCTAGATCCATTTCAGTCGGGTTTCAGACCTGGTTTTGGCACTGAGACGGCCTTGGTCGCCCTGTGTGATGACCTATGTCGGGAGAGAGACAGAGGGAGTGTAACTCTGTTGATTCTCCTTGATCTCTCAGCGGCTTTTGATACCATCAACCATGGTATCCTTCTGGAGAGACTTGCGGAGTTGGGTGTTGGAGGCACTGCTTGGCTGTGGTTCCGCTCCTACTTGGCGGGCCGTCTCCAGAAGATAATACTTGGGGAACATTGCTCGACCCTGTGGGTTCTCCAATATGGCGTCCCGCAGGGTTCGGTCTTGTCTCCCATGCTTTTTAATATCTATATGAAGCCGTTGGGTGTGGTCATCCGGAGTTTTGGAGTGCGTTGTCATCAGTACGCTGATGACACGTAGCTCTACTTCTCCTCTTCATCTTCTTCAGGTGAGGCGGTCGATGTGCTGAACCGTTCTCTGGATGCGACAATGGACTGGATGAGAACTAACAAACTGAGACTCAATCCTGATAAGACTGAGATGCTGCTGGTGGATGGTTTCTCTGGTCAGATGGTGGATACATACCCTGTCCTGGACGGGGTGACACTCCCCCTAAAGGATCAGGTTCGTAGTTTGGGAGTCGTTTTAGACTCTTCCCTATCACTTGAGGCCCATGTAGCCTCGGTGGCACGGAATGCATTCTACCAACTTCGGTTGGTAGCCCAGCTACGTCCCTATCTGAGTAAGGAGGACCTTACATCAGTGGTTCATGCTCTGGTAACCTCACGTTTGGACTACTGCAACGCGCTCTACGTAGGGCTACCTCTGAAGACGGTTCGGAAGCTACAGCTAGTGCAAAATACGGCGGCCAGACTGCTAACAAGAACTAAGCGGTCTGAGCATATAACACCTGTTCTGGCTCGCTTGCACTGGCTTCCAATATGCTACCGGGCCAGATTCAAAGTGTTGGTACTAACCTATAAAGCCTTATACGGCGTGGGACCACGATACCTGCAGGAACGCTTCTCCCGTTATGAACCGGCTTGTACACTGCGGTCTACTACGAAGGCCCTCCTCTGGGTCCCGACCCATAGGGAGGCCCGGAGGGTAGTAACAAGATCTAGGGCCTTCTCAGTGGTGGCCCCCGAATTGTGGAATAGTCTCCCCGAGGAGGTACGCCTGGCGCCGACACTATTATCTTTTCGGCGCCAGGTTAAAACCTTTCTCTTCTCTGAGGCATTTTAATCTAAGTTATTTATGTAAATGTTGTAATTTTTATTTTAGATGATGTACTTTTATATTTGTTATATTGATCTTGTAATTTTATTATTGTATATGTTTTTATGTTTGCCGCCCAGAGAGCTGTTTGCTAGTCGGGTGGGATATAAGCTGAATAAAATAAATAAATAAATAAATAAATATGCCAAAAGGTGGGGAAAAGTGGAGTAAAGACAAAAGCACCATTGAAGCCCCTTCCTATAATAGGACAACCCTTTTATAGAGTGGGAATAGATTTGGTGGGCCCTTTTTCCAAACCCACAAGGCATGGCAAGAAATATCTATTGGTGGTGGTGGATTTTGCCACCAGATACCCAGACGCTAAAGCACTAAGATCCGTGGAAGCCCCTGTAGTGGCAGAGGCTTTATTAAAAATCTTTATGAGACTGGGTTTCCCTCATGAAGTGTTGACAGATCAAGGCAGTGTATTCATGGGAGAAGTGATGCAATGTATGTGGAAGTGTTGCGGTCTAAAACATTTAAAGACAACTACTTATCATCCAGCAACCATTATCTCTACCATAGATCTGTGTAAAGGATTTTGGCAGGTGGAATTAGACAAGCAATCCAGAGCCAAAACTGCCTTCAGTACACCAGATGGGTTATATGAGTTTTATTATTATTATTTTTTATTTAGTTGCATTTCTAAACCGCCCTATAGCTAGCAGCTCCCAGGGCGGTGTACAACATGATAAAACCACAATACTTAAAATACAGCAAGTGTGTATTGCGCAGACAATATAAACATTATATAAACAAAGTGAAAGAAAACTAAAAAAAATAAGATTAAAAGCTTAAATACTTTAAAATGCCTGGGTGAAGAGGTGGGTTTTTACCTGGCACCGAAAAGATGACAGAGAAGGCGCCAGGCGTATCTCATCTGGGAGGGTATTCCATAATTCGGGGGCCACCACCGAAAAGGCCCTAGATCTTGTTACTGTTCTCCGGGCCTCTGTATGGGTAGGGACCCGGAGAAGGGCCTTAGACGTCGAGCGGAGTGAACGGGTAGGAACATAGCGGGAGAGGCGTTCCATCAGATATTGCGGTCCAGTGCCGTTAAGGGCTTTATAGGTAAGGACCAACACTTTGAATCTGGCCCGGAAACATATTGGAAGCCAGTGCAGTTGGGCCAGAATAGGTGTTATGTGGTCGAATTTCTTCGTCCCTGTAAGAACTCTGGCTGCAGCATTCTGCACTAGCTGAAGTTTCCGAATCGTTTTCAAAGGTAACCCTACGTAGAGAGCATTACAGTAATCCAATCTAGAGGTTACCAGAGCGTGAATAACTGAGGCTAGGTTCTCCCTGTCCAGATAGGGTCGTAGTTGGGCTACCAGCCGAAGCTGGTAGAACGCATTTCGTGCCACCGAGGCTACCTGGGCCTCAAGTGACAGAAGCGGATCTAATAAGATCCCCAAACTACGGACCTGTTCCTTTAGGGGGAGTGTAACCCCATCTAGGACAGGTCTGACATCAACCATCTGAGCAGAGGGCCCCCCAACTAGCAGCATCTCAGTCTTGTCAGGATTGAGCTTCAGTTTGTTTGCTCTCATCCAGTCCATTATCGCGGCCAGGCAGCGGTTCAGTACAGCAACAGCCTCACCTGAAGAAGATGAAAAGGAGAAATAGAGCTGCGTATTGTCAGCATATTGCTGGAAACGCACTCCATAACTCCTGATGACCTCACCCAGCGGCTTCATATAGATATTAAAAAGCATGGGGGACAGAACTGAGCCCTGCGGGACCCCATACTGGAGCACCCAGGGACTTGAGTAGTGTTCCCCAAGCATCACCTTCTGGAGACGATTCTCAAGATAGGAGCACAGCCACCGCCAAGCAGTGCCTCCAACTCCTAACTCCGCGAGTCGCCCCAGAAGGATACCATGGTCGATGGTATCAAAAGCCGCCGAGAGATCAAGGAGAACCAACAGAGTTACACTCCCTCTGTCTTTCTCCCGACAGAGGTCATCATACAGGGCGACCAAGGCTGTTTCTGTACCAAACCCCGGCCGAAAGCCGGATTGAAATGGATCCAGATAATCAGTTTCATCCAAGAGGGCCTGGAGTTGGCGAGCGACCACGCGCTCTAGAACCTTGCCCAGAAATGGAACATTTGCTACCAGCCTATAGTTGTTAAAGTTATCAGGGTCCAAGGAGGACTTTTTTAGGAGCGGTCGCACTACCGCCTGTTTCAGGAAAGGTGGGACCACTCCCTCTCGTAACGAGGCATTAATTACCTCCTTGGCCCAGCCGGCCGTTCCATTTCTGCTAGCTTTTATTAGCCACGAGGGGCAAGGGTCCAGAGCGGAAGTAGTCGCCCGTATCTGTCCAAGCACCTTGTCCACATCCTCGAGCTGTACCAACTGAAACTCATCCAATAAAACAGGACAAGACTGTGTTCTGGACACCTCATTAGATTCAACTGTTACAATATTGGAGTCAAGGTCCCGATGGATGTTTATGATCTTGTCTTGGAAGTGCCTCGCAAACTCATTACAGCGGGCTATTGATGGTAATATTGCGTCCGGAGAACCAGAGTGTAAAAGTCTCCAGACAACCTTATAAAGTTCCGCTGGGCGGTTACAAGATGACTGAATGGAGGTAGCGAAGTATTGCTTCTTCGCCATCCTCACCGCCTTCACATAGCGTTTCGTGGAGGCCTTCACAAGTGCATAATTACAGCCGTTGGGAGTTCGTCTCCATTTACCCTCCAACCGTCTCCTTTCTTGCTTCATCACTCTTAGCTCCTCGGTAAACCAAGGGGCCAATTGAGCTCTGCAATGGAGAGGGCGCACCGGGGCGATTGTGTCAACTGCCCGGGTCATTTCCGTATTCCACAGAGTGACCAGGGTTTCGACAGGATCGTCAGTTTTATCAGCCGGAAAATCCCCCAGAGCCCTCTGAAATCCTTCAGGATTCATTAGTCTCCGGGGACGGACCATCTTAATTGGTCCTCCACCCTTGCAGAGGGGAGAAGACGATGTGAGTCTAAATCTCAAGAGGCGATGATCTGTCCATGACAAAGGAATAGATGTAAGATTCCTCACTCCCAGATCACCTTCCCCCAATCAATCAAGTCTAGAGTATGTCCTGACACATGCGTCGGGCCAGCAACAAATTGAGACAGCCCCATGGCTGTCATGGAGGTCATGAAGTCCTGAGCCGCTCCAGAGGCGGCCTCGGCATGAATGTTGAGATCCCCCAATACCAAAAGTTTGGGAGATCGCAACACCAAGTCCGAGACCACCTCTGTCAGCTCAGTTGAGTTTGTGACTTTACCCATGGGACTAAGGAACTCACCAAGTTCTTTTCAGAGACTAATTAATACTGTGTTGCGAGGCATGCCAGATTTCGCAGTGACCTATATAGATGATGTGGCCATTTTCAGCAAGTCGGTGCCTGAGCATATCCAACACCTGACAGCGGTATTAGAGGCATTTAAGAAAGCAGGGCTAACAATAAAAGCCAAGAAATGCCAGTTTGGGTTGAATGAAGTGATCTATTTAGGACATAAGGTGGGGAGTGGGAAAATAACCCCCTTATGGAGCAAAGTTGAGGCAATACAATCATGGCCCATCTCCTTAACTAAGAAACAAGTTAGGGCATTTTTAGGTGTGGCTGGTTTTTACCGTAAATTTGTAAAAGATTTTGGGGAAATCGCAACCCCCTTGCATGAGCTAACGAAAAAGTGTGCTGAGCGTGTGGTGTGGATGGATGAATGTCAAAAGGCTTTTGACCTTCTGAAGCAAGCCTTGTGCCAAGGGCCTGTATTAATAGCACCAGATTACGAGCAACCATTCATCGTGGCTACGGATGCGTCGGACCTAGCGCTGGGAGTCGTCTTGCTACAAGAGAGAGGAGGCACCAGACATCCGGTGGCGTATCTTAGTCGCAAGCTGACATCGAGGGAGAAGAATTATTTGTCGGTCCAAAAGGAGTGCCTAGCGGTTGTGTGGGGACTGTGCAAGTTGCGCCCATACGTGTGGGGACCAAGATTTACAGTGACGACGGATCATTGAGCATTGTTATGGTTACAGACTATGAAAAATCATAACACAATGCTGCAGAGGCGGTCCTGGGCTCTACAAGATTACCAGGTGGACTTCAAGTTCATAAAAGACAAGGACAATGTATTGGCCGATGGACTTTCAAGGCAGGTGGCCGGGACTGCAGTGACGTGACCCAGACGTGGGTGCAAAAAAGACATTTTCCCCAAAGAGACTTGTTTTTTATTGTTAACGCGTCGTATGAATCCTAGAGCAGGAATAATACTTTGCTGTTATTTTTAAGGGGGGGGGAATGTGATGTTCTTGCTTGTAAGGTAAATATGGTAAGTGCTGTTTATATAGAAGACATATGGTAAGTGGAGTGAAAGAGGAGGGGGGAGTAGAATGCTGGATGATTGGCTGAGCGTTTGAATGGCTGGGAGTATAAATGGAAGAATGACAGTTGAATCTGGGTGGATGTTGGGAGTGTGGAGAAAGAGGTGTTTGAGGGTGGAGGTCAGGAGTGTGGACAAAGAGGGAGTTGGAGTTCTGATTAATAATAAGTCAAGTACAAAACAGGAATAGATGAAACCATACGCTTGTGAAACATTCTAAAACTAATCTTGTTATTTCTGATATTTAATAAATACTTATTTGGTTTACTAAAGGCCTGATCCTTGGCTGGGGGATATACATACCAGAAGGGAGGGCAAGGTAATTACCAAGGCTGAACAGAAACAGTATCTAATGGTGGCAGCGGTGAAGGGAGGAATAATAACAATTCAAGTATCCAGAGCAACCCAGAGTTGTATGCGTTATCTATAAAGATTAAGGGGGTGGGGAACAGCATAAGCACGCAGTCACAAAAGTAACCAGCTAGAGAGAGACTCAGGCAAAGTCTCTGGGAGTATTGGTTATAGGACGTGACTGGTGGTGCTGCCTAGCAGGGGGATCTAGTGAGATCTGTGCTAGAGCGGAGTGAGAAACCATATAAAGGACGGTCCGGACTGGTGGTATCCCTGGTGGTGCCTAGTGAAAGGCAGTAGCCACAAGCAGGTGGGAACCTGACAGGGAGAACCAGGGAAGGACGTCACAATACCTACCATTTGGAACTCCTTCCCATTATATATCAGACAAGTGTGGCCTCTATTATCTTTTCAGCGCCTATTGGAGACCTTCCCTTTTCAACAAACCTTTTAAGTAGAGATTTTTTAAAAAAATTGCAGTCTGTATCTGTATTGGATTTGAAGTTTTTTTATTGATGTTTTTATTGTTGAAGTTTTAATTGTTAAATTGCTTCAGGATGTTTCATGGGAAGCAATTCATAAATTAAATTAAATAATAAATAAACTCCCTTGTGCCCTGCAAGGCAGGTTAGAAATTCGTTTAATAAATAAATAAAAGCAATCAGTGAATCAATCAATGGATGAATACAGCTTGAAATTATTCATCACACGTTTCTGTAGAGAAGGCATTGCCTCTTCAACACTAGTGATGTCGCAAGCATTGCCCAAGAGGTGCCCCATGACCCTTGTGCAACCACATTGCATTTTCCGGATTACGAAGCAAAAATTGGCATTCAAACAGTCCAGTTTGAATGCTGGGAAAATGTTATATTGCCACAGCAAAAGCTCTGCCTTGTGTTTGTGTGGGGATCATTTGGAATTGGATCCCAGGCAAAACAAAACTAGCAATGGCTGTAGTCCTATGCATGCTTACTTGGGTGCAAGTCACATTAAATTCAGTAGGGCTTACTTCCGAGTAGACATGCATAGGATTGCGCTGAACTACACATTTATTGTATAGGGATAGGATGGTCATTTGTCCTGCTTTACAGAGAACAGTCCTCTGTAAGAAGGGATATCAGAGGATAGTTCTTCATTTGAAGGGCTGCCGTATCAAAGTCCAGTTTAAAGATAAAGAGCTGTCAGAAAGGAGAACAGGGACCTTGAAGGGGCATGCACACCAACAGGAGACTTAGCTGGCACACAGGTCACATGGTGACAGTCTTTCCAACTAAGTTGTGATGTAATAATAATAATAATAATAAAATTTTATTTTTATGCCGCCTATCTGGCCGAGTGAACGGCCACTCTAGGCGGCGCACATAATTTAAAATAAGATACAGCAAATAAATACAATATAAATACGACATATAAATACAGTCTTCAACTAATCAACCCACCCACATCTGTACGTTATATACTAAAATTTGCTAGGGATCCTGTATGCCCGCTGAAATAGCCACGTTTTTAATCCTTGGCGAAAGCTTACCAAGGAGGGGGCACGGCGAAGATCGTATGGGAGAGAGTTCCAGAGGGTGGGGGCCACAATCGAGAATGCCCTCTCTCTAGTCCAGACCAGCCTGATTGTTTTCACTGGCGGGACTGAGAGAAGGTCTTGTGAGGCTGATCTTGTAAGGCGGCACATTTGGTGATGCTGGAGGCGCTCCTTTAGATAAACTGGACCGAAACCGTGTAGGGGTTTAAAGGTTAACACCAACACCTTGAATTGGGCTCGGTAGACAACTGGTAACCAGTGTAGGTCTGCTAACACTGGAGTGATGTGATCCCGGCGGCGGCCATTCTTTATCAGCCGTGCCGCCGCATTTTGTACCAGTTGTAATTTCCGAACCGTCTTCATGGGTAGCCCAACGTAGAGCGCATTACAGTAGTCTAAGCGAGAGGAGACCAGGGCATGCACTACTCGCGGGAGCAGATGAACCAGAAGATAGGGTCGCAGCCTCTGTATCAGGTGTAACTGATACCAAGCTGCCCGGCTCACTGCTAACACCTGAGCCTCCATGGACAGCTTGGAGTCAAGAACGACCCCGAGGCTGCGGACCTGGTCCTTTAGGGGCAATCTTACCCCATTCAACACCAGGTCGATATCTCCCAATCTTCTCTTGTCTCCCACAAGCAGTATCTCGGTCTTGTCGGGGTTCAGTTTCAGCCTGTTTCCTCCCATCAATTCACTTACAGACTCCAGGCACTTGGAAATGGTATCCACAGCCAACTCCGGTGAGGACTTAAATGAGAGATAGAGCTGAGTGTCATCCGCATATTGGTGGCACTACAACCCAAATCTCCTGATGATAGCTCCCAGCGGCTTTACATAGATGTTAAATAGCATGGGAGAGAGGATAGAGCCCTGTGGCACACCACAATTAAGAGGCCAAGGGTCCGAAACCTCCTCTCCCAATGCCACCCGCTGGTGCCTGTATTGTATTGCAGCATTGGACTAGGACCTGGGAGACAAGGGTTTGAAGCCCTGCTTGACCATGAAGCTCAATGAGTGTCCTTGGGCTAGTCACCGTCTCTCAGCCTAACCTACCTCACAGGGTTGCTGTGAGGATAAACTTGGGAGGGGGAGAACCATATTTGTATACCACCTTGAGCTCCTTGGAGGAAAGGTGGAGCATAATGTAATGATGAGAGTGAGAACAATTTCTATTTAAATGATAGCAATTATCTACATTAGAATTTATACATATACATTATCAAATGTAAATTTTAGGCAAATCTGCATTCCCCTTTTTGGTGAAACATTCCCTCTTCTTTGGTGATGCATAAGTGGCAGGGATGACTTGCTTGGAGGCCCCTCAAATGTCCCCGTCCCCCCAGCGCCAGCACGCACACACACACAGGGCTGCCTTCCTGCCAGGTATCCGAACAGAAGAGTTGTGCCACAGACTGCTCTCCGCCCCATTTGCCTTTGCCACAGTCCTCCGGTCCGGAAGAGGGTCATCACTATGCCCATTTTACAGATAGTGACCTGAACGAATAGATCGGCAGAGATTCGGCTGTAGGCCTTCCTCCGTCTAATTTCAGCTCACGTGTCCATTGCACCGCCAGGGCAGCTTTCTCTACCCTTTCAGGTGTCTTGGGAAAGGGCCTAACCCCGCCCGTTCCCTCCCTCTTGCCTTTGGCGCATTCTTTCGCCTCGTACAAGTGGTTGTGCCCAGTTCAGCCACTCTCGAAGCCCACCCAGCCGTCTCCTCCCCGTCCTCCCGTCTCTCCCACCCCCTCCAACTCGTCTTCTAAACACAAGGCGTTCCTTTGTATTCCCATCCATTGCAGAGGCGCGCGTGCTGAGGGAGGAGAGAGAGCCTGCTCTTGAGCTGCAAAGCTGCCGCCAATTGCTGGGCGTCGATTTCTAGTCTCACCGTGAAACATCCGTCGCTTTTCAAATTTCTAGATGTGTTAGGGGCGTCGGGTTAGGGTTGCTTTCCAGAACATAAAGGGGGAAGCCCACACTCGACTCCTACCTAGAAAAAAAAGGCTCGGGGGGTCATGGTGATGCTCAGATGACTTCATCTCCTCTTCCTCCTCCGACCTCCCGAGAAGCTGGTCTTGAGGCCCATTCTTTCTCCCCCGCCGCCTGCTCCTTTCCCTATTTTTTTGCGTTTGGGGGTGGGAGGGATATTTTTAAACGGGAGCTGGGGAAGCGGTTGTGATCTGGCGCGGCGGCAGCACTAGATCTGGGGACTGGGAAGAAGGAACCTTGGGGAGGGGGATACTGAGCGGTGGACGGAGGAGGAGGAAAGAGGGAAGGAAGGGACCCGGACACACGCAAGGCGTTTGAATGACTGCAGCAGCCCCGGCGGCAGAAGACAGACCTGCGAAGCGCGGGGAGTGGGGAGGAAGGGGAAACCTCCCAACCTGATCGCTCTGTCCTCCTTAGCATCTGGCTCCCTCCTTTGGCTGCTGCAACGCTCCGAAGAGGAGGAGACGGAGGAGGGGCCTCAACCACATTATTATTAGAACTATCAAGTATTATTCCTGTGCGAGGAGGTGATTTCCTCCTCCCTTGCTCCTTCCATGCGCGCGCCCGCGCGCGCCACATTCCCTGCTTCTGCCCAGAGCTATCGGCTGCCTCCGTTGCTGCGCTCCCTCACTCTGCGCCTTCATCCCCATCCTCTTCATCCGGAGCTTCCTTTGCTCCCCCGCCCCTCCCACACGCTCTGCACCCCGGCTTCTGGATTGCTCGCCCCCGTCCCCTGCAGAGGCGGCTGCTGCTGCTGGAGAAGGAGAGAAGGAGGGAAGTGGAGGGCTTTCGCCCCGGCTGAGCCATGCCGGGGGGTGGCCGCGGCTGCCGGAATCAGGGATGGGGCGAGAGGCTGCTGCGGAGCCCAACATCTCCCCACCGGGGGCCTGGGAGGCAGAGGAGCCGCCGCCGTCGCTGCCGCCGCCGCTGCTGAAAGACAACGGGCGATGGGTAAGTGGGAAAAGCCCCAGCAACCCACCGCCTCTGCCCCCCTCTCCACTCCACCCCTCCATCCGCGGCACCTTCTCTGACCTCTCTTGCCCCCTCTTTCTCTTCCTCCTCCCCATCTTCCCTCCGATCCCCATCCCACTGCCACCTTTCCCCGCACCCAGACCCCCCTCATCCCACCCATCTCCCCCTTTGACGTGTTTTCCCAGTCTGCCCCACACCCTCGCCGCCGCTGACCCCACTGATCCGCCTTTCCACACGCGCTCTTTCCCTTTCTCTCCACCTCCCTATTAGGTGTCCTTCTCTTCTACCCTCCTTCACATCTTTGTGTTTGATTAGGAAAGGGGAGGGGACTTCTGTTAGGAACTGATCGGGATGCACAATTATTTTTTCCACTGTCGCTGTTGTCGCGGGGGTTGGGGGTTGGGGAGAGGTCACAGCTGGTCCATTCTCTGAATCTGGCCAGGTAAGGGCGGTCTCAAGGGACCAGGCGCCCAGCACCATCCCTCCATTAGAAAACCCAAAGTGTTTTTCATCCTACCCTGCCATGCTTACCTCTGAGCCTTGGAAAGGATTGGGTGTGCTTATGTGTTGGAAGGGAAGGGGGTGCCAAGGACCCCACTGTAACCCCTCGGGGGCCCCCTCTGCAGCTGCTTGTGTCATCCAGGAGGGAACTCCGAGGGTGCTTCTGCTCCTCAGTGGTGTAGGGAAACAACCCACCTGTATCCGCAGGGACGTTTGGGACCTCCAAAATATGACTGTCACCCCAGCAGCTCATTGGGAAGGGGAACCTCCTGCATTGCAAAACCAAGGCAAGCCAAGGTCGGACTGCAAGCCCACTCTTCTTGCCCTCCCTGCGAAGGAGACCGACCGACAAGCCCACACCTACAAGCTCAGGCACTGCAGCAACAGCCGGTCTGCTGCTGCCCAGCTCTCCAAGCCAGGAGGGCATTGATGGTGCATCTGTGCCAAGCCTGCACCGTTCTGTAGGCAGTAGATAGAGAGGTGGAGGAGAAAGAGAGAGATGGTGGTTGTGGATACTAGCAATGCTATAGAAGAAGCCCAGAGATTTCCTCTGCTTCCTGGCTCCCTCAGACATCCAGGTTGTTGTGTTTGTTTGTAAATTATCCCTCATCTGGGCTGAATACAGAGGCTGTGCTTCTTTCCCCTGGTTTATAGGGCCACTGGTAATGCCTGAAGATTTGTTAGATGGAGCGCTAGATAGACAGATCTCTCTCTCACACACACACACATGGTGAAGGAGGAACCACCGTGTGCAGCTCCATCACTGTGAGATGTGATTGTCTTCCCAAGTACAACAAAGGTGTTGTGGTGGGGGCTGGAAAGCAAAGCCGGTGCTGCTGCAGCTGTAAACCTGCTTAGGCAGTATTACAGAAAGGGGGGGGGAGGAGCAAGCAGGAGGATGGAAAAGAGGAATGACCGGCCTCCACCACTTTGTTTCTCCAGGGATTTTGGGGTGACACCTGCCTGGGATGTCTTCTTGGGTCACATTGAAGCTGCCCTCTCAGCGCTTTGAAGAAGCACTAAGTGGACACCTGGCTGGAGTGAAGAGCTCCACATAGTAAAATTTTAATGATGAGGAAAGCTGGCCTCATCGGCAGCAAGGATAGCATAGCAGAGCTTTTAGCCTGTTCAAAGCACTTCAGATACGTCATCTTGGTAATGTTGACAACAGTCTTGTAAGGTAGGCCAGTATTATTATCCGCATATTGTAGGTGGGGCCAGTGGGGCCTTGCCTTGCCTAAGGCAATCTGGTCACTTCAAAGCAGATCTGAACTTGAGGTTTACTTGACAATTATCTGTGGGCTGATTTGCACATGGGTATATGTCACACAAGTCAATGCACAATGATGACTGAGAGTATGAACTGACTCCACTGAAAAAGTATGCCATCTGAGTAGGGGCATTTTGTGATATAAATAAATATTTGTGGTGTTAGATTGGAGCTCACTCATTCACACATGACAGTCATCACTTGATGTTGCAGTCATCATGGGATGAGCATGAATATGTGAATCAGACCTTAGAGTGAGAATGGTACTCAATGAACCACCAATTCCCATTTCATGAGAGGTTCAGTTGCCCTACATGCCCCCCACGTCCACTGCTGAGAATGAAAGGAACTAAGTCATCTGTAAATCCCAACATACACATACATGCATGCATGTCAGAAGAAACTGAATCAAACACAGTGCTCAGTACCTTCCCATACATATGAGCCATAGGAAGCTGTGTTCTACCAAGTCAACCAGCCAGCTGTCCAGGGTTGCAAGCAGAGGCCTTTCCCAGCCCTACCTGGAAATGCTAGGAGTTGAAACTGGGACCTTCTGCAAAGTATGCACTCTACCATTGAGCTATGCCCTTCCCCTGTCTACATCCTTTTCCCTTTACAGCAGAACTCAGGTCACCAAGAATCTCAAGAAGAGCGTTCAGTGCACATCCTCTTTCCCTGGAACTGCCGTGCCTCTCCCTCCATAATTACCAGAAGAGCAGCCTTGTTAGTAATTTGCAGGAAAAAATAGCAGAATCCTGTGATACCTTAAAGACCAACATATTGATTACGGCATAAGCTTTTGTGGACTATGGTCCGTGCCTTCAGATTTGTGAAGTGTTATCCTGAGTTGCAGATACATATATGCATGGTGGGCTGGTGGGCTTGTAAACAGTGAGGGCAGAAGAGTACAGAGACGGTGATAATTTTGTTATTAACAGTAGCCATACTAATTCTAAGACAAGTCCTCGTGTTACCTGGAAGTTTCTCTATTGTTGCCATCTTTTCCATCTGTCAAGAACAAATCTATAGTCTACAGCTGCTATACTCTATTATTTAGTCTACTATAATCTAGTTACTATAATCAATAGTTACTTCCCTTTCCCCCTGTGTTGTGTGACATGACATACCATAGGGGGTGTGACCCCCATAGGCTAGAAAATCTGGGAACAAATTTGAAATCAACTAGGAACTGGCTGCATAGATGACATTTTTTTCAGAGACTTGAAAATGGTACAATAGGGTTATCATTGCAAGTATGTACGCATGATCTCTTTTTTCTGTCCCATTGGCCTTTGGTCAAGCAGGGTTTGAATCGCTTGAAAAACCTGCAAAATCTGTTTAACCCATAACGAGTCAGGGAATAAAATGAATGTGCATGCTACTGTGCTTCTACTGTACCTCCTTCAAATCTCTGAAACATGGTAGTCAATATGGCAGCCTGGATAGAGCAAGGGAACATAGAAATCTGCCTTATACCGAGTCAGATCATTGGTCCACCTGTCTCAGTATTGTCTACAATGACTGGCAGTGGCTATCCAGGGTTTCAAGGTAGGGATATCTCCCAGCCAGGGGTATAGTCATGCAGGGTCTTGGGGAGTCTTAGACCCTTTGCTTTTTTGGGAGCAGCGTCCCTGTGTCTCTAGCATCCTACAAGCCAGTCAGCATGAAAGGGGAATGGGTTAGCCACTGAGAAGAGTCTTCTAACATGCTTCCTTGTCCTTTCCTGTGGATTGGAGCCAATCGGAGTGAAAGGAGGTAAGTTAAACACTGAGAAGATTCTTCTTGGTAGCTAACACTCTCCTCTTTCAACATGCTTATTGGTTCCTAGGCATGATCAAGGATCTCATTCTCAACCACCCAGTAAAAAAAAAAACACGGGGAGGGGGCATGGCTGTGATTAATATGAAGGGACCCTGCACTTCTGAGTTCACCCCTGCACTACTGCTCCCAGCTCTACCTGTAGATGCCAGGGACTGAACCTGGGACCTTTTGTATGCCAAACGGATGCTCTGCCACTGAACTGCAGCCCTTCCCTGAATACCCACCTCCAAAATTCCATTCCATTCTAAACACAGAAATAATAGTAGGATAATCAGCACAGTATTCTTGAGTGAGATAATAAAAACAGAGATCTTAAAAAAAAAAAAAACACGCCCCAGGTCCTTCTGTGTCCTTTTGAGAGGGAAAATGCCCAGGTCTCCCCCCCCATGCCTTTGAGAATCCTTGAGTCTCTGCAGTGAAGTCTTGTAAACAGTAGACTTGGACTGAAGCTTACAATTACCACAGGCCATGGCAAAGCTCCCAGCATAGTATCTGGACCTCCTAACTCAAGGTGGCTTTGCAGTAGAGGCAGGACGTTTGCTGCAGGTGTGACATCCTTTTCTGCTGGGATGCTACCGGACACCTACATCCCATGGGGTGGATCTCCTAAATATAGAGATGACCCAACTGGATGCAGAGTGTATACAGCCAACCATGGCGAGGAAACCTGATCAATTTTCTCTGTGGATTCCAGCTCACATTAAGAAGGTCCTTTCCCAGATTGCTGTCCAAGCAGCTGCCTTTGCTACAGTCCTGTTTCTTTGGGTCTGTGACGCCTGCTTGAAATGCCACAGTAACCCTCAAGCACTTTTAGCTGCTTGAGGGATATGCTATGGCCTCTTCCTTGTAGAAAATGTATGAAATGCATATATCTCTATCTATATGAAGACGTAGTTTTCTGTGTTGTGTCCTGGGATCTATTTTTGCAGGACTGAGATCAGAGCAATTGAGATAGGAATGTATGTATGTATTATAAATATACATACAAAGAAAACGTAAGCCCATACTCTTCTCATAAGACTGAAAACTGCATCCAATTTGTCAGAAATCAGAGTTTCTTGGGAGTTGTGTCATCTTTCTGTATCCAGAGCTTACATGCTTATCAAAGTGTTGTGCATGTTTTGGGGGTAATAGTTATTTAATGGAAATAAGTTTGCATTATTTCTTGTGTGTATTATACAACGCCCATCTGCTGCTTGTTCAGCTTATGCATCTGTTTTTGTGTGTATGCTTGCCTAGTGAGCTGAAAGTTACACATGCGCACTACTATGGGATGTACACAAAGCATATAGAGCAGCCAGGGATTAGAAAATATTTTAGCTAGCAAACGAGGGTTGTCAACGTTTTCTGGCAGAGGTCCTATGCCTGTTACAGCTTCAGGACATGCAGAAATTTAGCTGCTGAACGGTTTCCTATCATTGCATCTCCATGCTGGGAAAAGCTTTGCCTGCTGAATTTCTGTTTGCTGTGGAGCTGTTAAAGGCACAGCAGTTCTGATGGGGGGAAAGTTGGCAACTATAAGAGCAGTTCAGCCATTTAAAAAAGCTGCTTAAAGAAATTCCTTTTTTGGATATTTTAAAAGAAAGGTTGAATAGATAGCCAATATTGCGTGTGTGAAGCTATAACTAAAGATAACAAGTTTGCAGCATTTGTGCATGCAGGTGTGGGACTTCTGTAAGAATAGAACCTCACTGCACTTGATCCTTCAGCACCATCTGGCTCTCCCCAGGCCATCATGTGTCATGACTTTCCTTAACCTGGTGCCCTCTGCTGCTTTGAACTACCACACCCATCAGCCCCAGCCAGTGTGGCTGATGGGAATTGTAATCTGGGAATTGTAGTCTGAAATAGGTGATGGGCACTGGGTTGGGGAAGGTTGATGTAGCACTCTTAAGGCCCCCTCCCTCTTCCTTATCCTGTCCTTGCTGGGCAGCCATTGGGCCCCTTCTGTGGAGCATCTGACAACTGTTGAGCCTATTATTATTATTTATTATTATTTAATTCAATTTTTATACCGCGCATAGCAAGGCTCTCTGGGCGGTGTACATCAAATAAAAATATATATTTACATTCAATTTAAAAGCACCTAATCATCAAATCAACAGTTTAAACATACAACAAAAGTAAGATTAACCTAATAAACCCATATCAAATACAAATCAGAAGTAGTTAGAAAGAAAAAATGATGGAACATATAACTATCTTTATAGACATTAAATACAAATACTAAAATACTAAAAATATTAAAATGCCTGGGCAAAGAGGAAGGTTTTCACCTGGCGCCGAAAAGATAGTAAAGTAGGCGCCAGGCGTACCTCGCCAGGCGTACCTCGTTTCATTAGCTCTTTATCTACACATGGTTCAATGTGTGTATACCCAAGATCTATATATTTTTTTATTTACAAAAATGTATAGACTTAATAATATTAATAATAATAATAAATCTCTTAAGCATTTTACATAAACTAGTATAACATTTTTATGTATATGAACAGATAAGGAATGTGTGTATAATCTGATTGCAGCTTCTGCCCTCTGTCACACACACACACACACACACACACACACACACACACACGCACGCACGCACGCACGCACACACACACACACACACACACACACAGAACTGTGCATTAATCTTTAAGCCAGAAGATAAAACTCTGCATGGAGACAGAGGTCTTATCAAGCTGCTACTCGATTTCCTGCCACAAGCTTTCTTGAGAATAACATCTCAAAGATAGAAAGCAGAATGGGTAGATCAGACAAAGGGGGGAGGATTGTGAGGGTAGGGAGGGTGCAGGATAAATGCCAGTGGCCACCACCCACCCAGGAAATTCTCCTGTAAAAGCCCCATTGACATGAAGAGGGGCAGTGGGCAAAGCTTTGCAGTGGGCTGCAACTAACATTTGCCAAGGCTGGCATGGCTTGAGGTGGAGTTGTGCGCTCTGAAATGAGCTCTTTGTACATTGTTGGAATCTGTGACCTAGTCAGAATGGGATACGGTTTGAGCAGGAGGAGGTGGTGGTGCTGATGAAGGCTGGTACAGCCTATAGCAACACCAGGGCAGGGAGTGCCAGGGAAGATGGTGGCAAGTGATTGCCTGGCAATCAAGCCTGGCTCATATCTCTGAGTCAGATCATATGCACCAAAGGGCAGTTTCTGCTCATAATGCCTTGTCTGCAATTGCAGCCAACTGGTGAGAGTGGGGCGGGCTCGCTTATCTTCCAGCTCTCTTTTCTTTCCCCAGGCAACCTGCTAATGGTGAGCACAAAGCAGAGGGAGAATTACTTTCAACTCACTGTGTCTGTTTGTGGCCACTAGCTTCACAGGGGTGTGCCAGAAATGGTCAAGTTGTTCTGCTTTCCCCTTAAGGATACAATGGGAAGGAACGGTTGAAGTGCACGGTGTACCTTTTAAATCAGGCACGATGCATGCAGCTTGGAAGGACATAGTATTTACCCCAGTCCAGGTATCACATCGATGCCAGCATGGCGATTGCTCCAGATCAACTGCAGATGAATTGGAAATGGACTTGAATTTAAGATAAAACTGACCAGCAGAGTTGTGCTAACGGAGACAAGCTCTGGGGTGGTTATACTGTTAGCTGGGGAACCTAGGAAGCTGCTTTATATGAAGTCAGATTATTGGTCCGTCTATCTCAGTATTGTCGACGCTGACTGCTAGCCACTTGCCAGGATTTTAGACAGGGCTGTTTCCCATCCCTACCTGGAGATGCTGGGGATTGAACCTGGGACCTCCTGCATGCAAAGCAGCTGCTCTGCCACTGAGTTACAGCCCTTCCCCAAAGCAAATGGCACGCAGAAGCTCCGAGGCGCAATCCCTGGCATCTGCAAATGGGCAAGGAAAGATACCCTGTCTGAAATCCTGGAGAACTTTTCTCTACCAAAGGCCCCATTGGCCCACAGCCTGTTGGGGTCTGCAGCCGATAGTGGGTTGAGCCAGAGCCAGAAGGGAGCAGAATGGGCAGGATTGCAGGACTGCATAGTACTCTCTTTCTCTCTGTGGCACTCCCTCTCTCCCACTCTCTCTGCCACCCCATCTCTGGGGTGCATAAAATGCCACAGGCTCCACACCCTCATCTTACAACAACAGCAGTGCATTAGCTAAAAAACCACTGGGAGCTTCTTTTGCATAAATAGGGTTGCAGCTTTACACTAACTCTGTTTCTGTGCTTTTCAGCAGCCATCTAGCATGCAGGGGAAGCATTTCCTATCACTTTATTTATTTACCTCACCTACTTAATTTCAGTGTAAATATAGGAACAAAATCATCTCTCTTTTTCTTTTAACAAAGGCAGCTGGCTCTGAAGAAACCTCTTCCGAAATGTTCTATTCTAAAGTAAACAGAAGTCCACCCATGATGTAGAGAGCCTTGGCTCTGAGGCATCTGTAGACCATTCATTTCCAAACTGAGTGCTGGGGCATCCTATTGTACCATCGGAGAACTGCAGATATAAGTAAGTTAATTAGGTTGCAATGCTATGCACACTTTCCTGGGAGTAAGACCCACAGAACACAGAGGGGCTAGCTTCTGAGTAAACGTGTGAAAGCTTGCCCAATGAGCCAGACGATCCATCCAAAAAGGAGGCTGCCTGTTGCCTCTCTGATGATTCATTGCACAACTATCTACTCCTTGCAGGAGGGCACCTCTTATCTCTTTGTACGAGTCATTCCACTGGCTTGCCTCCTTCCAGTCAGAATGGATACCCAGAATAGTGACTCACCCAGAAACATAGGGAGTGAGTGTTCATTGAAGGCAGATAATTCTAGCTCTAAAAGTTTAAGAATGACTTGTAAATTCTTAGCTGTAATTTGGAGGCTGGGGGGGGCAGTGTCTCTCAGTATTAAAATATTGAGAGATCTCTTTAATTAATGAAAAGCATTTGTATCCCACCTTTCTCTGCAAAATGCCCAAGGTGGCTAACAAAATCAAAACTAGCATTTCAAAAAGCACAAATTTAAGATGGCAGTTAAAGCACAAAATAATCTTTCTAGACCCAATACTTTTTCTACATGTGAAAGCATTCAGTCATGTGAGCTCCCAGTTGCTCTTCAGAGTGGCACAGTTTAGAAACAGGTTTGTGAGAAGGGAGCCATCCTTCTCATGATTCCTGTCCCTGGGATATTCTGCTCATGATTGTAGCCTTTTTCAAAGTAAGGTGCTCAAACCCTGATGGCAAGAACGTTTTGTTTTATTTATTTATTACATTTATATACCGCCCCATAGCTGAAGCTCTTTGGGCGTTTGACAGCAATTAAAAACAATAAAAACAAATACACAAATTTTAAAACACAAAAAACAATTTAAAAACACAATTTAATTTAAAAAAAAAAACAATTTAAAAACAGATGCTAAAATGCCTGGGAGAACTCCCAAGTCATTAGGCCTTGCTTGAAAGTTGTGGCTGCTGTTGATTTAATAGTTAAAGTAAATCTTCCATGGGCCCAGCAAAAAGCCTGCAGTATAGACACACTCTCTGAAACTTATTTCTAGTGTAAAGCCTACAATCCTTTTATGGATAATTGTTGTTTTGACTTCAGCTTCATTAGTTAGGATACTTAACAAATAATTGAAAATGAACAATACAAGGAAGACAGCAGGTCTCAAAGGGACAGGAACGCTGTGGCTGTGTGATTAGCCCAAGGACAGACGTCATGGCAGAAGCTGTTTTAAAATAAACTTTTAATTTTACATGCTATTGTTAAAATTTGTGAGTTAGAAATCCTTGCCAATCTACTGCAAATTTCCCAGAGATCTCAGGACACCTATCTCCTGATCTACAAGAGCTCTGTGCACTGTTGTGTCATCAAGGCCAGTTCTACCATTAGGCAAAAATAATGCAGTGGCCCCCTGGCAATTCCTCATGAAGCCCCCAGCTGTTCCCTTCTGTTGGAGGACAGTAACTGAGTATGCCATTGCCATATGACCTAACCTGGGGGCTAAACTAACCTGCTGCCCTCAGATGTCAGGGAGGACGCTGTTCCATTATCAGTGTTTAAGTCAGTTTCAGCTTCTAATCTGGTTGGCGTCTGTGTATGAAATGGGGAGGGAGTGCCATCCTGTCCTTTGCCTCAGGCAGCAAATCATCTTGGACAGTTTATTTATTTATTTAAAATATTTCTATCCCGCCCTTCTATCCTACAACAGGGCACTCAGGGCGGCTACAATAACATTGCACACATATATAATAAAATACACAATAAAAACACAAACATTACAGTAAATTGAAATGCATAGGATACAATTAAAATACATAAAATGCATTATGCATACACATACAAACATACATACATGTATATATCTGCATACACATATGAGGGAGTGAGAACTTAAAAGATAAAAGTAAAAGATAAAAAACTTAAAATGGTGTCAGGCTGACCCGTCAGCCCCAACCAAAGGCTGTACGGAACAAAATAGTTTTTACAAGTTTCCGGAAAACCATCAGGGAGGGAGCAAAGCGGGCTTCTTGGGGCAGGGAATTCCAAAGGCTGGGAGCCACAATTGAAAAGGCTCTCTCCTGCGTGCCTGTCAATCTAATTTCTTTCATTCCAGGAATGCAGAGGAGACCAGAGACAGATGATCTTAAATCCAGGGTAGCAACATATGGGCGTAAGCAGTCCCTTAGGTACACTGGTCCAAGGCCGTTTAAGGCTTTAAAGGTCAAAACAAGCACTTTGAATTGGGCTCAGAAACAAATTGGGAGCCAGTGGAGTCGATAAAGCACAGGGATGTTATGCTCCCTGCGCCGTGCTCCAGTTAACATTCTGGCTGCTGCATTTTGGACCAACTGTAGTTTCCGAATCGCTTTCAAAGGCAGCCCCACGTAGAGTGTGTTACAGTAATCAAGCCTCAATGTCACTGTGGCCAAGTCAGCTGCTTCTAGGAACGGACACAGCTGGTAGACCAGTTTGAGTTGGCCAAAAGCACTCCTGGCTACTGCAGCCACCTGATACTCCAGCAGCAGGGCAGGATCCAGAAGAACTCCCAAACTGCGGACCTACTCTTTCAAGGGGAGTGCAACCCCATCCAGAACAGGTTGCATCCCTATCCCTGGGGCAGTTTTTCTCTAGGCCAGCAACACTTCCATCTTGTCTGGATTAAGTTTCAGTTTGTTAGCCCACATCCAGCCCTTCACAGCCTCCAGGCACTGATTTAGGACAGTTGGAGGCACAGAGGGTGGAAAAGGAAAATACATTCCCAGCAGCAGTGTGAAGGCCTTAGAATTGCCTTCCCAGAGAGGCTTGTCTCTCTCCATCCCTATTAGCCTTTAGACCAGAGGTGCCCAACACCTTTTGCCAAATTGTGGCGAATGTGTTAACATTTTTGCCACATGAAAAAAGAATTACCTGTGTTTTTTGGAGGCAGAAAAATACACAATCTTTTCATTAAGTAGTTCAGGGAAATCAGGCATAAAATCAGTTAGACTACATCTCAACTCGGCCTCCAAATTTTAATCCAATATCTGCGACCTATATTTTGATTTCGCCATTTTTACCACATAAAAAGTTGATTTGCAGAGTGACGTTGAATGAAAAATTGAAAACAGTTTCAGAATAACTGCATTTAGAACTCCAAACTCAATTTGATTTAAAATATGAGTTCAGTAGCAATTGAATCATCTTTCGAATGCTGAGTACTTTGAAGTAAAATCACATTTGTCTTGAAAAAGTGCCTCTCCAAAGAAAAAAGCCCCACAAGCTCTTGAGATAGTTGAGAATTGTAGATGCCAAAGTGAAATGGCTCTTGCCATTTTTATTGTATAAGACCCAAGGACCAATCTGTGATTGTTAAGGGCCGAGGGTGGATGCTTTTTTGTACTCTTACATGTATAAGATAATTTAATTAAACATTTATTTTTTAAAATAGTAGAAGTAAAGCACCAATTCATCACAAGTCAATAGCTGTTTTGCCATATGTGGGGAGTGGCAACTGTGTTGGACACCAAGGCTTTACGTTGAGTGAAAACGATCTTACTTCAGAGAGCTTTTAGGGTTAATGGTGTGTGATGTATTATTGAATCTCTTTTGGGTTATCAGTTGCTGGTTTTCTGCTGGTTGCGGGTTTTTCTGTTAGCTGCTCCTATTTTCCAGTTTCTTGTTGTTTCATCTTTAGTAAGATTGTTACTGTTTTTAAGCTTTGCTGTAAGCTGCCCTATGGATTGAGTAAAGCGGGGTATAGATATCTTAAATCCGGGTGGGGGATCTTTTTGGCTTCATGGGCAACATCCTTATCAGGATCAGCCTTGCAGGCCAAATTTGACTAGTGGCGGAGCCACCCACCTAAATCACATGATGTCACAATGTTACTGTGTGCATGGTGCTTTGAAGGCCCAAACTCGGGATTTCAAAGCACCTTCCAAAGCTTTGAAATTGAAGGTTTTCCTCCATCATTCAGGGAGGGGTATGCATCAGAATCCCCTACTGAAAGGGAGGTTTTCCCTCATTGTTTTAGCAGAGGATCCCATGAAAGATTGGCCCATGGGCTGGAGCTTTCCCACCTCTGTCTTAAATAAATATAAGATTTAACAGTTTGCAAACTAACGTCTAGTCCTAGATTATTTTACTTGGAAGAAAGCCCTATTGATTTGCTTGGTCAACTTCCAAACAAATGTGTTTAGGATCCAAGGCGACAAATCTATGACTGGAGTCCTTACCATATCTACTCAGAGGTAAGTCCCATTAAATTCCATGGGGCTTACTAAGCAGTGTTTGGATTGCTGCATATATTAGTTTTAGAGCAGGGCAGAACTAATGATTATGATCAGGCAAGGAAAGTGGAAGCAGAAGAACTTGGGCATTTTTTGCAATACTTGTAAATATATGCTCCACTTCTTTAGGCAATGCAAACTAATTAGCAAGCACTCACCAAGAAGGAAGCATAATTAGCTAAGGAACCTCATGTTTGTGGCCAATTTGCATTAATCAGCCCTGGGTGTTGTGGAAGTATCACTGCCACCATCTTATAGAATGGGAAACAGAGGCTCTGTGAAATGAAATTTACTCTTCTGAAGAATACCAGAAGTAATTAAGGGATTAAAATCCAGGAGTCTACTAACAGTGCAATCCTGTATTTAGATGTAAATCCCATTGGGTGGTATTCAATGGTAGTCCTACTCAAAGTAGACCCAATGAAGTGAATAAACATGACTCACTTAGGTTTATTAATTTCAGTGGGTGCACTCTGAGTAGGACTTCGTTGAACACAACCCATTGATTTCAGTATGGCTTACTCCCAACTAGATGGGTATAGGATCGCAGCTAGGAGTCTCTAAGTAATGGCTCCATCAAATAAGTAGGAAGAAAACTGTGGAGTGCATAAGAAGTAAGATTTCCATTTTAACCTTGAGACTGTTTTAATTTTTTTTTCTTAATCTTGTTCCTTCACTGGATCTTCCCAGAGTTTTGTTCCTTGATCAATAAAATATTACTTGCTTTAAATAACCCTAACCCTAACTGTGAAACCTATGGGAAATCATCCTGGAGTGAGCACCTTCTGGTTATATTTTTGACTGCTGTAAAATATTTCCTCTTTTGAGGGCAGGGGAAGTTATGCATTGAGCACCATGTATGCCAATGGAGTTGTTGTATGCCATCTGATTTAGAATTGTCTCCATTGACTTCAGTACATAGGACGTTGCCTTTTACTGAGTCAGTCCCCTGGCTCATCAGTTGCTACTGACAGCTGTGTTCTATCTCCACTGTTGGAGGCAGTATGCTTCTGAATACCAGCTGCTGGCAACTGCAGGAGGGGGGAGTATTTTTGTGTTCAGGTCCTGCTTGCAGGCTTCCCATAGGCATCTGGTTGGCCACTGTGAGAACAGGATGTTGGACTAGATGGGCCATTAGCCTGATCCCAGCAGGCTCTGATTATGTTCTTACGTTCTCAGCATTGTCTACACCAGTGGTTCCCAAACTTTTTTTCCCCTCAGGCAACAACCCAAAAGTGCTGAGGGTCTTGATGGACCACTTCTGACAGCAACTACAGTATACTATTAGAAAAGAGGTTCTGGCTGTCTTCTTATTCCTTTGTGTTTCAAGTGCCTCCTACCCCTATCACTTGAGGTCCCATCCCACTCACTTTTGTTCCATATATTGACTCTCTTTTTCTTACTGCTTCTTCATTCTTTGTCTCACTCTCTTTTTCTGGCTGCTAATTTTCTCCACTCCTTTCAAGTCACTTCCTCTTTCTTCCTCTGTCTCTGTCATGATGCTCATCCTCTCTATGGCTTTCAAATGCCTCCCCCTTTCCCCGCACTTCCATTCTGTCCCATTCACCTTCTAGGCGGACACCAAGTGTTAAGAATTACAGAGAAGCTGCTGTGGCCACCATGCACAGCTGCTGCTCCGTTATGCTTTATGGACATGGAACACCGTTTGTGGACCAGGATCTATACACCAGCAGCAGTTCTCCAGGATTTCAGATTCACCAGGATTTCAGTAAAAGTGCATGAAGGCAGAGGCTGCAAGCCCTTAAAGCACTTGCAATGCATTCCTGTGCACTGACTTGAGAGCAACCCCACTGAACTTATTGGAACAATTCCCAATAAACCTGCAAAGGAATGGAGATCTGGAAGAAAAAAGTTGACAATGCAGATTGTCAAACCCTCTTCACATGCATTTGTAGAAATAGAACAAAATCAACTTTTGAAATAAGAACTCTTAGTCCTCTATTAACTTATGTGAAAGCAAGTTTTGTTCATTTATAGCGTTTATGTCAGCCTATAACCAGAGTTCTTAGACATCTCACAATAAAAATGTTATTGTAAGCATTAAAATCAAAGCATTAAAATAGATAAGCAACATAAAATTAAGCAATGGAGAATAATCAATAAAACCGATAAGAGTCAAAATTCACCAACAAAAGATCTTAAAAACATTAAAACCCCTTTTTTAAAGCTTGAGAGAAAGTTTTTTAAAAGTCTTCACTTGATGCCAAAGAGATCCTGAGTGGGTTCCAGATAAGAGAGAGTTTCCATAACTAGAGGTGCTACCTTCCATTGAGAAGGCCCTGTCTCTGGTTGTTTTCTGCCACACCTTGCTTGGTAGGAAAGACCCTCTAAAGACTACCTTTTGGCTTCAGTGGAATTTCAAGTGATGTGCTTAGACTCACAGCCAAGGAAGTACTCTTGCAGTTTGTTCTTATTCAGAGTTAGGAGTGCTTAAGCCCATTTAAATCGATAGCACTAGGCACACCTAACTCTCTACATGGGTCCAGATTTTGTGGGATGGGCTTCTCCATAAATATATTTGGGACTGAAGAAAGTTCACTTGAAATGCACCTGTTGTTAATTTAAAAAACAAAAAGCAGAGCAAAACCACAGCGGAGATACCCCTTTAAATGGCCACAGGGCATAAACTCTTTTGCTAGTCTGCAATCTTCTTTGTATAATTGCTATGTTGGTTTTAGTTACAGTAGGATAGTTATTATAGCATTAAGAATGATTAGAAATGAACTGCAAAGAGGGCTATGAAAACAACTGTCTTGCAAACACTGTGCCTTGAAAAGCCTGTTGAATCTCCCACACTCCTTGTTACTAGTGCAATAGTAATGGAGAGTATTTGTTTCTTTCCATTTGAGCACTAAGATTTAAATCTGCTTCAAACTTATATAGTTAAAATTGTACTTCTAGGTGCTGATAACTGTTAAAGATCCCTTGCTCTCCTGACAGAACAACCATGTTGTTGCTTCCTAGGGTGAGGGTATTGCCTAAACTGGCTTAGGTCTGTCATTGATTGAGGTGTTCAGGGGTGACGGGTGTAGGATTATTGGGACCAAGAAAGGGTGAAACTCTTGGCTCGCACTCTGGTTGAAGGGGTTATGTGCAAGTTCAGATGCTCTGATGTGCCAGACATTTGTAAGCCACATGAGAACTATGATGATCCTTGCTAAGCCCAAATGGCAGACTTGAACTTGAGCAGAATCAGGACAGGTAGTATAGAGTTAATAATATTATAATCGACACTGCACAAACTCCCTGCATTAATTGGTACCCTCCTTTTTCTGGCTTAGAGCTACAATGCTGGAAATGGGTGTCAGCTCTCTGGAGCCTGAAACTAAGGGGGAGGAGCCTATTATGGTGGGGCAGAGCCTCACAACTCAAGAGCTGGAGCTTGTTGCACAGTGCAAAAATTCACAACAAGCCAAGCAGAGTATGAAATTATGTTTTAGCCCCTCAACCTGAGAAGGAGGCTAAACCCTGAAGGCCTAAGCAACATCATTTTAGTGCCAAACCTGTCATGAAGGAAACTGTGACTTGTGTTTTGTTTTTAATACTGAATTTTAAACTGTTGTAACCCACCCTGGTACCTGTTGGTGAAGGGCAGGTAATAAATGTAGTAGCAGTAGAAATAATAGTAACAATTCATAATGCTAAGGAGGAGGGGGGAACAGATGAAGCACATTCTAGCTGGAGTTATGGTGGATGTATGAAAGCTGCATAAGGGGGTAGCCCTTTGGAGGAAGGCAGGATGTTCTTTGTTGACTCTTTGCCCAGCGCAAAAGAGCAGTGTAGCCGCTGCCATCATAAGGGAGGTTAATTAATAAGATCAGGGAATTTCAAGGATAGAGTCAATCTTGTATGCCCCAGAGGCAGTACTATTAAGCAATGTACAGTTATTAATTAACAATGCTGTTAGATATTCCTCTTCTCTTCTTCTTTGCCCAACATACCTAGATCTTAATAGATTGGGGGTTTGGGGGGGTTGGTAGGAAAGATAACCCTGCCCTCTCTGGAGTCCTTCCCTCTTTGCTTACCTAGGTGAATATTTCACTAATGAAACCGGTCAGTGGAACTTTGGTTCAGAAGCTACTTTACTTGGAAGTGGGGTTTCCAGATCATATGCTGGAGAGATCCTTACTGCCTTTAATAACTGCATAAAACAGACAGCTTGGGGGGACTGTTGCCCTCCAGAATTTGTTGGACCACATCTCCTATTGTCCCTTATTGTTGGCCATGCTGGCTAGGGCTGATGGGAGTTGGGGGTCCAACAACTTCTGGAGGGCCACAGATTCCCCATCCTTTTTGGCCAAGGCTGCAGTCCTTACCCCACTCACCCGAGAGTAAGCCCCACTGAATTCAAAAGGACTGTATGTCTGAGTAGACTGCTGATGGCTGCTGTCCACTGGTACTAAGAGGATGGAAGTCAGGGAGGCCAAGATAGGCAGAGCCAGCTAATTCTAGTTTTGTCCCCATCCTCCTCCCTGCTGAATTCTACAAAGGCAACACTGAGACTAAGGAGGAGGGGGGCTGATAAGCAGCGCCACCCCCTGGACCAGTTGTAAAAAAATAAGGCAGGCAGGATGGGGCTGGCTGAGGGCAGACTGAGGTTGGTGGGGCAGTGTCCCATTCGCCCTAATATACCAGTCTCCACTGGAGTAGACATGGTTAGGATTGTGTCTGCTGTCACACAGCTGCAATGGTGAAAATCTGCTTATCTCAATTCATTCCCTGTTCACAACTACTGCAAAGACATAGCAGTCTTAGGCCATGTTGCATCTGGAAATCCATTGGTGGTATCTTGTACTCCCATTGCTGGCAGCCTGATGATTCACTAGTTAAACTTACAGAACTGGCTTGTCCCAAGCCCAGAATGTGACAGACACCGATATAGGCAAATAATCTGCTTTGACAGCATCTCAGCAATAATTCCGTCGAACACCAATCAATGGTTAACCGTGTGAAAGCTTTTAAGTATTGCAGAAACTTTCTTCAAGCAAAGTGGTTATACATAGCACAGAACTATCTGAGCACAGTTCTTGGGTACCCTGATTGTTTTCAGACAAAAAATATATATGGCCTGCCTCACTAGATTTCTTCCTGGCTGGAGGTAGGTGAGTCTTGGCTAATTTTCTGATTACAGATGGGAGAGCTGATTACAGCGGTGAGAGATCAAATAAAACAGTGGAATAGGCCTAAAGCTATCAGGCTGCCTCAGAAAAGTTTCCAGACTTTAAAGATGGCATAAATATAACCCTAGGAGCTACAAATGGCTGAGGCTCCATAAAGCATATTTACTGGTTCTTCTTGAATTTTCAAATACCCTTCCAGGATTGTAGAAAAGATGCTGTCACTTTGTGATAAAAATGTGAGGTTCATTCTCTTCTGTAATGTGTGAATTGGCTCTTGTGCCACCGAAGTGGGTGGTGTTTGAGCCTGAATAGCTAGTTTGGTTCTTTCATGTGTCATTCCTCCACCCTACTCCCCACAAGCTAAACAAGTGGGAATCTCCCACCAACGTCCCTTCCCACAGGTGCAAAGAAAGAGGAATAGAATTGCTTTTATCACCCTCAGTGCTATGCTGAAGTCCTTGGACAGAGTCTGAGGAGAGTTGCTTGTTACCTTCCTAAGGTCAAACCATATGTAACTTTAAGCTAGGAATGGGTGAATCTATTCATTCCAATTTCTCCCAGTTTCTCATTTTTCTAATCTTAAATTCAGTTCTCCACATTTCCACATCAGTTTGTGAATTTTTTAAAAGACCTTCTGAAAATTCACCAGTGGATTTCTGCTAATACGTTTGATTGCAATCTTGCCCAAAAAGACACATTTTTACAAAGCAGTTCCCCCTAATATAATGCATTTTAATGTTATTTTCACTAATATATGCATTTTAAGGCACACTTTACTGTAGTATATTCATTTTTGTACACAGTACTTGACTGGAGAACTGCATTGCAAAATTTGGAGAAGTGTGAATTTCGAAGGATACCCATGCTTTGGTCCATGTATTGGGTTGTATTCAACTAAGTCCTACTCAGATTGGACCCATCAAAATTAATGAACGTATGTTAGTTATTAACGTCAATAAATCTACTCTGAGTAGGATTGGCACTGAATACCACCCATTGCTTTAGAAACTGGATTAAGTATGTTCACTTTTAAATGTGAACACACTCAAATTTCTCCCGCATTCCCTATTTTAAGCACATTTTACCACCCCATGCTTGTGACTGGCCTTGTCTCTTTGCAGCTGCAGGAGCTCCTCAATCCTGACTGGGTGTTTCTGGTTTTGTGTTTGCGTTCCCCCGTGCCATTTTCCCACTGCTGCTTGGCTCTATTGCTATTTATTTTAGTCTATTTCTTGCATGCATGCATGATTTCTTGTGTCCTGAGACCTAAAGGAATCCTGCTTTCCCACCAGTTCTTGCAGTTGTTTTGTGACCACTCCTGCATTTGGCATGGCCAGGAGAACCATAGGATGGCTTTTGCATTATTAAACAACCTTTTGCATAATTTATCGGCTATTTGTGGAATGGAACAGCATCTTCTGGTTTCCTGTAAATACTGGAGATAGTGCTATTTGGTCCCAGTGATTTATATCTCAGCAGCTGAAATCAGAGTGGCTTTGCTGTCTATTTGCACATTCTTTTTTTCCCTCGTCTGCCCGTCTCTGTGGTGGTGGAGGATGTTCTTCACAGAATTCCCATGCTGTTTTGGGCTGATGGGAGTTGTAGACCACACCAGGTTGGTGGAGACTGGGCTAGTGGCTTGCAAACAAACCAGTTATAGCGCCTGACTGTACAGTTGTTCTGTTCCAGAGGAATGGCTGGCTTTGGGCTGCTTTTTGCTCCTTTGCTGTTGGTTTTGGTTTTTTCCCATAGTTGGACCACACATTTCCTGTCAACTGCGGAATGCCATTTGCGTATCTAAAATTAAGTAGTGAACTCATACCCAGGAGCTGTGATTGGCTTGAAGCTCAGGGTACACAATTTACCACAAGTTTTCTGACACAGATGTTCTTAAACCACTGAAAGCCCAGCCTACTGGCCATAGAAATATGATGTCTGCGCACTTCTTGTAATTTACGAAATGGGCTCTGGGTACACTGCAACAAAATATCAACATGCTGGGGAGACAAAAAGTTGCTTCCACACTAGATCCCTCTCCTTTTAGTGCTACTGAGGTATTGCTTTTCCACAGTTAGCTGGAAGCAGAATTGAAATGGAAGGTTCCACACAAGCACTTAATAAAGTGCTCTGTTATCTAGCAATGCTCTGCCTTTTGACCAGAATTCTTCTGTTTATTCACAAGTAAGTCCCGTCCAGCAGAGGTGCCCAGTAATGCTTATTAAAGCTTTCCCTCTTGTAGTTCTGGCCTGATTGCTTCTCAATGACTGTGGGTGGAGGATTAGTGATGGCCTATTTCCCCAGTGTCAGTTTCTGTTCATGTGGGGGGAGGGTTTAATTACTAGTTTCCTCCCCCCCCCATTTTGCTATTAAACGTAAGATAAAAATAGTAAATGAAGTGTCCCATCCTTGTGAGAACAGAAACTGAAATGGGGGCAATTAAGAAAGGTTACCGAATGGGCAACTAGTATTCTATTCATCACGGATTCCCCTCCTGCACTCATCAGGAAGCAATAAAATGAGCTGAACCTGCAAACAGGATTTGTGCTTAAGAGGAAGATTTGGGGAAAAATTTCAATGATTTAATAGATGCTGTAGAAAAATGGAAACATTTTATCTAATATAATTTATATTTATGTTTCCTATGATTTTGTAAAATCTGTAACTTTTGTCACTCCATCCTTGTAACTCCATCTTATATTAATATTTTTTAAAAATAAGGTCTGAAAAAAATGGGTTGACAAGACCAGAATGCAACACTTGGACAACTATGTTGTCTGAATGCTCTGTAAAAAGTGAGTGAATAAAGGATTGTAAATAGCTGCTCTAACTTTTGAGCTGTAGACAACACTTCCTCAGATAAAACAACAAAAAGTCTTATGGCAGCTTAACAAACAAATGCTATTACGGCATACGCTTTTGTGGTCTGAATCCATTTCATCAGGTGCATCATGAAGTGCTGTTCTCACTTTGCAGGTATATATACACATGGTGGAAAGGGCAGAAGGGTTGGGTTGGGGTGTGGTAAGCAGCAAGGTCAGAGTGAAATAAAATGCAAGAGGTACAGATGGTAACAATTCAGTTATACCTAGAATTGGTGACCTTTTACAGCAGCAGGAATGGGTGATAAAACAATCATCTTGGCAATGCTGCATTAATTAACATCTGCAGTGGGAAAGCAAAGCATTGTCTCTATTCATACCCAAATGAATAGAGTTGAACTTCTTGAGGAATTGTAATTCAGCAGTTTCATGCTAGAGCTTCCCTTTGAAATTCCTTTGTTCAAATACAGCCACCTTAAACATCAGTGGCACAGTGTTCTGCAGCTAGACTGAAATTTCTGAAAGATTGAAATGTTCTCTTACTGGTTTATGAATATTGATATTTCTGACGTCAAATTTGTATCAGTGATTCTTTTGCATAAGCTACCCCTCTGGAAAGATCCTCCATGGCGCAGAGTGGTAAGCGGCGGTAACACAGCCGAAGCTCTGCTCACGGCCGGAGTTCGATTCCAACGAAAGGAGGAAGTCGAATCTCCAGTAAAAGGGGTTGAAGTCCACTCAGCCTTCCATCCATCCGTGGTTGGTAACATGAGTACCCGGCATATGCTGGCGGGTAAAGAAAGGCCGGGGAAGGAACTGGCAATCCCACCCCATATATACGGTCTGCCTAGTAAACGTCGCAAGACGTCACCCTAAGAGTCGGAAACGACTCGCACTATAAGTGCGGGGACACCTTTACCTTTACCTTTACCCCTCTGGAAATACTTCCTCAGGTGGTTTGTCCAAGTATAAGTTTGCCTGCAGTACAACCTTAGTGAAAATTCAGGATTACTTTTCTAGGTAAAGAGGGAGCAAATGCTCTAATTTAATAAGGGTTGGTGTAGTGGTTCCCCAACATTTCCCCATGGACCACCTGAAAACTGGAGATAGTCTTGGCAGACCACTTAATGGTTTTTCTACCTCTTGTAATAATTTTAATGCACTGTGCTAGATGCTGCATGAATTTTTATTGCTTCTTTTATTTCTTATAGCAGTGGTTGCCCACCCGGGGGTCACAAAATAATCCCAGGGGGAACAGAAAGAGCCAGGAGAAGAATTATTTATTGTTTTAAAAAAATAATTATTGGCTTGTCTGTGCACCACCAACTTGTGAACCTGCACGGCATTTGCACGCAGGCTGAATTAATTTATAGTACAACATAAACATGTCTACTCAGAATTAAGTCTCTTCATATTTAAAGCGGCTTTCTCCCAGGTAAATCAAATTGCACCAATCAGACTAGACTAAGATTTTGTTGGAAGATTTGAAGCTGTACTATTGGGGGAGGGGGGACATGGGGGAAGTAAAAAATTATGTCTATAATGAAAGGACTTAGGCTGCAGTCCTAACCAGGTCTACTCAGAAGTAAGTCCTATAGAATGTAACAGCCAAATGAGGTAGGTTAGGCTGAGAGTTAGTGGCTGACCCAAGCCAGTAAGTGAGCAAAAAATGATGGGTTAAGTAAGCTTTAAAAATGTGAAATTGCACATGCTCAGTGTATTTTTGTTGCTATTTATCAAGGCTTTGAGTGTGTTTTATACAGTTGTAGATGTTCATTTTAAATGTATTTTTTAAATATTTCAAAATACGTTGTTGCCCAAATTTTGTTTGTACTCTTAACTTGAGTTCTTTGCATGGTTGAGGGTTGGCATTGGGGGAGAGCAGGGCTCTTGTGCCTTTAACAGCTGTGTGGCAAGCAGAAATTAAAACAAATTAAGTTAAGCCTTTTTGAGTATGGAAATACAATTATGTGGAAAGCCTCACCTGTTGGCATACTGTCTGTTAGACTTATCATCATCATCATTTGGAGCTTCCTGAAGAGGAGACATTATTGTATATAGGTGGAACACTTAAAACCAGAGTCCAAATGCCTTGGGATCAACCAGGCTCTGTTTACCATCCTGGGTATTTTCCTTCTATCTTCAAAATTTGTTAAAAGTTGTTTATATTGTTGTAACCTGCCCTGGGTCTTTCTGGTGAAGGGCAGGTAATAAATATCCTCATCATATTTGTTTTTGAGAGGAGGTTACAAAAGGGATCCCGTACTCATAACGGTTGGGAACCACTGTCTTATAGTGTATTTTATAATATTACAGTTTGCTTTCCATAAAACTCAAATTGTAATACAATGTAAGAAATAAAAGAAGCAATGAAATACAGTTAAAATTAATATGAGTATTTAATGTGGACATGCTGTGGACCACCTGAATGAATCTCATGGCCCTCTCATGGACCACAGAACACAGTGTGGGAACTAAGGTTGCCAGGTTCAATCCCAGAGACTGATCCTGTATCTTTAGGAGAAGAGAAAGTCAGCCAAGTGCAGGTGTTCTTGAAACCCTGTAATGGGAAAAACCACAAGGTGGAATTCTCCCTTCCCCCTGCATAACTTTTAAAGATACAGAAGACCTCTTGGAGGCTGGACCTGGCAACCAAGAGGTCTTTTGCATCTTTAAAAGTTGTGCAGGGGGAAGGAAGAATTCCACCTTGTGGTTTTTCCCGTTATAGGGTTGCAAGAACATCTGCACTTGGCTGACTTTCTCTTCTCCTAACGATACAGGATCATTCTCAGGGATTGAACCTGGCAACCCTAGTGGGAACCCTTAGGCTAGCAGAATCATTATAGTTGTACTATGTGTGATAACCCTATTATTTTGTGTTTATATTAGTATTCCCACACAATCAACAGGCTCTTAAAATACTATTTTCTACTGGCAATATATCAGCATCTTTGAACTATTCACATGACTGTACAGTGGGCTCAGCAGAAGTGCTCCTTGATTCTTCAGTGGGCTGACAGTCAACATGAAAACTGTAATGTAACTGGTGAATGTCCTAAGCCAGAAAGTCTGAAGATGCATGGGCAAGTCAGAGTGGATCTTTCTGAATCTAACAGTGCAATCCTAACGTTGTCTAGTTAGGTCCTATTAAATTCAGTGGGGCTTACTCCCAGGAAGTGGAGTTAGGATTGCAGTTTTAGGCAGTAATGCCTGTTTACTGTTTAGTAATTCCCCCTGCAATATAGCCACATTTTCAGCTATACAGCCTGAAATGCACTGAGACTTTACTCTGTTTGATTAATACATTTCCACACAGTCTTGTAGTCTCCCTTACTGCAGTTGCATATCCAAGAGCCCTATTTGCAATCCATTTATGATAGAGCATTAGATTGAAACTGACTTCAGCCGATTCTGTCTAATTGACTTTGCTGGGATGAAATCAAAGTAATGAGCTCCTCATAGGAATGATACTGACTTTTAGCCCCTTTGGCATATAGGAAAATAGCAAAAGCCATCTGCTGCTGTCCTGTGCATGGGTACTTGGTCAGCAGCTTCCTCTGCCAGTGGTAGGAAAGAGGCTCCATGAGGGGAGGAGCCATAACTCAGCAGCGGAGCACATGCTTTGCATGCAGAAAATCCCAAGTTCAGCCCTTTTACGCTTCCATCAAAAAGAGATGGACGGCTTTAAAAGAAGATTAGACAAATTCATGGAGGACAGGGCTATCAATGGCTACTAGCCATGATGGCTGTGCTCTGCCACCCTAGTCAGAGGCAGCATGCTTCTGAAAACCAGTTGCCGGAAGCCTCAGGAGGGAAGAGTGTTCTTGCACTCGGGTCCTGCTTGCGGGCTTCCCCCAGGCACCTGGTTGGCCACTGTGAGAACAGGATGCTGGACTAGATGGGCCACTGGCCTGATCCAGCAGGCTCTTCTTATGTTCTTATGTTCTTATGAGATGATGGGAAAGGCGTAAGATCCTGGATAGTCCCTTTCTGCCAGGACAGCCAGTACTAGGTGTGATGGACAAACCATCTGACTTGGATCATAAGATGCTGCCTTGTACTGAGCCAGACTGGTCCTTCTCACTCAGTATTCTCTACACTGCCTGGCAGCAACTCTCTGGGATTTCAGAAAAGAGTTTGTCCCCACTCCTACCTGGAGATTTTGGGGTTTGAACCTTTGTGACTTCCTGCATGCAAAACATGTGATCTTCCACTGAGCTATGGCCCCTGCCTCTGTAAAGGGTTGGTATAAGGCAGCTTGCTATTGCCATGCACAGGTGTCCTAGAGCTGTTTCCTTTGAGAGGCACAGTGTCTGAGTGTATGATATCCAGTGTCTCTAGGGAGCAGTTTGTGTGCAATGCACAGACCCAGGGTTCTTTGGGAAGCCCTCCTCAAATTCCACCAGTGACGTTAATGCTCAGGGGAAGCATGTTGTGGACAAAATTTGTCCATGACATTTCCTGCCACTAACCTGTACTTTCAATTCCCCACCTGAAGGGTTGTGGGGTGTGACAGCTTTAAGCCCACCTTGTAATGCGGCGGGTCTTGAGTATGAAAACTAGTCCTCCTGGCTTTCTCACTGCCTACTATTAGAAAGTTATATCTGAGTTCAAAACCAGAAATCCCTAGAGGAGGCAACTGTTATTTCTCTGTGAAATGACCAAATCTGGTGTGTTGAGAATTAGATTTGGGGGAATATTTGCCAAATCTGCATTCAGCTTGAATCTAATACCTGCTACTTTGATCATAGTTGATAGGGTCTTGGTTTATATACTAACTTATATACTCCTTTTTCCTTTTCCTGAAGAACTGAAATGCTTTCTAAAAATCAGCACCTAAACCTTGCTTGTGAGTTTAACATAGAATGTTTGCTTTTAAGTGTAGCCATTGTAAACCTGTTTTTGAGGTATGCTGTGCCTGTCTGTAATGTGGAGCAACTGTTAACTAGTTACTCCTATTGGTTAGGGTCCTCTAGATGCAAGGGCATTATTTGCAAGAGGATTTATCCCTGCCAAGCAGAAATACACTGGGTGGGCTGACCATCCTCTTTTTAAGCTACCTCAGACTCGTTTCGCTACATACATTGCAATCCAGGGTGGGGATGAATTTTTTTTTTGCAAATCTCAATGTCAAGTTCATTTGCACAGACTTTTTTTTCTAATTTGTTCTCCAATCTCAGTGAGGATCTAGTCCCCCTCCCTGTTCTGCTAAAAATACAATTATCGCATATTATATGCATTATTATACTATTATATGCATATCCACTCCAGTTTCCCTACAGTAACTAGTACATAAACAGATACATACAAAAATGTGTATAATTGTGGGTAGGGGAAATAAGTGTTTTTAAAAATATAGTTGTGCTGCAGAAATATAGTACAGCATGTGGTTTGATTGTCTGATACGTATTACGCATATAATATACTTTTTTTGGTATCCAATTTTACCCATAATTTGTCAGGCTTTTTAAAGAAAAATGACAACAGTGTATGAGTAGCTTGGACATAAGTGGATATACAGTGCAAAAGGTGGTGCTCTGTGATCAAAGCTCAGTCAGATTGGGACCTTCAAATACTGTATTTAAAACTGATTCCTCCTCCATTCCTACTCTGGGGTATTTCATTCTTTCTCCCTTTCACTAACTGCATGATTCTTAAAATGTGTGCGTGTGGTGGTGGGAAATCTTATATAATGTTTGGGATGAGGTGATTGCTGGGTCTTGCCAGAGCTCAGGAGGAGGAAATGGAGAACAAAAGAAGGCTGGAAAAATAAATAAGGCCACTTCTTGGATCAAATGAATAATGTGTACTGGAAGGGGATGTGTTCCCCTGCAACATTTGGATTGTGATTGGAGGGAAGGTGGGAGGTGGAGGAAGGAGAGAGACCCCTTGGATTAAAGTGTGGAGTCATGTTTGGGGGGGGGGAGGAATGCTTTTTGCATTGGATTGGCTTATCATCAAACATTCCTTGAGGCAGAGAAGGAGCCAAGTTGAGACCCCTGCAGACTGAAAGGGAGGGGGAATGAGGGAGGAGGGGAGGTGGGGCTTCTGCTCTATTCCAAAACAGTAATAGAGCTGCTACTGTGGGAAAGTGATCCTGCTGCCAAACCTCAAGTGAAGGGATGACCAGGGTATGTGTGTGTGGTGTGTATGTTGAGTGGTCCAGCCCTCTGTTTGTGCTTACACAATTTTTTTCCAGCAGTAATTTAGCTAGTGTTTCCCAGTGCTCCCACCTTCCTTTTTCTAAGCCTCCTTTCCTGAAACCAGCCCCACAGAAAAGATATCAATTAAGAAAACGACTTTGCTTTCTAAAGACCACAATCAATCAATCAATCCCTGCCCTCCTCTCCCCAGATGCTTTGTAACAAGGCAGAATTACAGGAGCTCCTTCAAGACCTCATGATCTAGGAAATCATTTGATTAAGAAGAGATGGTGTTGATAAACTGCAGCAAGGGGCCTTTTGAAAAGTCTTTACATTTCATTCTACCCCTCTCCCAAGTTGGAATCCTTTTTTGTGACTTTGGGTGGTTATATCTCACCAGCAACACTGAAATGGCCCAATCTGGCTGTATACAGCATGATCCTGGAAAACGAAGCTGGTTGCCTTCTTTGAAAAACAAGTACTAATGTATCTTTTTAAAATGAGGACAGATAACTTCCTACTTTGTCTTTAAGAAAAGCTTTTTAAAAAAATTGTATCTGGCCCTGAGGATTAGTCTTCAAAACACAGCAAAGCAAAGATATATGGCCTCATTAAGTCCATAGACCAGTCCATCAAATGCAAAGTAAAACATAAAAGGATGTAAACATGGAGTTCTTCAGGGAAGGAACAGCAGTAAAATGAGGGTGTGTTTTCAGCCTGAACTGACCTGCCAGGTCTATAATCTAATCAAAGGCTGACTCTCTGTTGATGTGACAAGAGAGCTGGTTTGTATTTAGATGTCCTTGCGCAGAAGGAAGTGAATGGATGGAAGTGACCCAAATGATCACACCTCCTCTTTGATCAGACTGGGAGCCCTCACAAAAACATATCTTGGAACCCCTATTGAAGAACAAAGAAGGAGGGTGAATTGCAGAGGGGAAAATGGTGGGTGAAGGGTTCATAGAATCATTGAACAGTAGAGTTGGAAGGGGCCTATAAGGCCATCAAGTCCAACCCCCTGCTCAATGGAGGAATCCAAATCAAAGCATTCCTGACAGATGGCTGTCCAGTTCTTCAGCCAGTTCCTTCTAGGATACAGTTTATTGGGCCCTGCTAATTTGAACTCGTTCAAAGTGATTAGGTATTCCTTGACTGTTTGTCTATCAATCTCAAGTTCCAATTCTGTCCCTTCTATGTCATATTTCCCAGGAGGGTCATAGACTCTTTTTCGGGAGAAGACTGAGCCAAAGTAGGAATCGAGCACTTCTGCCTTTTCTTTGTTGTCCGTTATCATTTTGCCATCCTCACTGAATAGCTGTACCACCATTTCCTTTCTCTGTCTTTTACTATGGACGTACTTGAAGAAAGCTTTTTTGTTGCTTTTTGCATCCCTCGCTAACCCTCAGCTCATTCTCAGCTTTAGCCTTCCTGACACCATCCCTGCAATTCCGTGATACCTGCCTGTACACTTCCTTTGTGGCCTGGCCTTCTTTCCACTTCCTGTATGTGTCCTTTTTTGTTTTCAGGTCAGCTCTAAGCTTTTTGTGAATCCACATTGGCTTCTTATGCTGTTTTCCCTCTTTTTTCCTTGTTGGAATTGCTTGCCATTGTGCTTTTAGAATTTCCTTTTTTAGAAACTCCCACCCATCTTAGATTCCTTTTCTCATTAGGGTCGCTTTGCATGGAACTGTACTTACAATTATTAAAATCAGCTTTCCTGAAGCCCAGGGTGCACGTATGGCTACTCTCAGCTTTTGCTTCTGTTAAAATAAAGAATTCAAGTATGGGGTGGTCACTTTCCCCCAGAGTTCCTGTAACTGCCACTTCATCCTCCAAATCATCTCTATTGGTTAGAATCAAGTCCAGGATAGCTGATCCTCTGGTTGCTTCCTCCACTTTCTGTTGGAGGAAGTTATCTCCAGCACAAGTCAGAAATTTCTTGGAGGGGCCATTTTTGGCAGTTTGTCTCCCAACAGATATTGGGATAATTGAAATCCCCCATTACTACTACATCATGTCTCCTTGAAACATTGGCAATTTGCTTTTCAAAAGTTACATTCTCATCTTCTCGTTGATTGGGTGGTCGGTAGTAGACTCCAAGCACCACATTCCTTTTATTACTTGTGTAAGGAATCAAATATTGGGAATTTTTAATCTTTGATTCACCTCAGTGAACCAGAGTTTGGAAAGCCTGCAACAGCAAAGATTCCTGGGAAACAGTCTCTCTGTGACCCCTGAGTACATATCTTGAAAGCCTGGAGGTATAGACTTCCTGACTCCTATGGAAATTTGGGGAATGTCACCCAGTAAGAACAGGTGCTCCTTTTAAACAAGGAAATGTTTATGAAACCCCAAAAGAGGCGGACTCCTCCACAGAATCGTTGTGGGTGGTGATACCATGCCCCAGGAGGGATTTAATACTGGGAATGATCTATCGTCCCCCTGATCAAAATGCTCAGGGAGACCTTGAGATGAGATATGAAATTGAGGAAGCATCCAAACTAGGAAATGTGGTAGTAATGGGTGACTTCAACTACCCAGACATAGGCTGGCCTCATATGTGTTCCAGTCATGACAAAGAAGCAAAATTCTAGATATTCTAAATGACTATTCCCTAGACCAGTTGGTCATGGAACCGACCAAAGGGATGGCAACCCTGGACTTAATCCTCAGTGGGGACCGGGACCTGGTGCGAGACGTAAGTGTTGTTGAACTGATTGGGAGCAGTGACCATAGAGCTATTAAATTAAACATACATGTAAATAGCCAATTGCCAAGAAAATCCAACACGGTCACATTTGACTTCAAAAGAGGACACTGCACAAAAATGAGGGGATTGGTAAAAGAAAGGTGAAAAACAAAGTCCAGAGGGTCACATCACTCGAAAATGCTTGGAAGTTGTTTAAAAACACTATATTAGAAGCTCAACTGGAGTGCATACTGCAGATCAGAAAAGGTACCGCCAGGGCCAAGAAGATGCCAGCATGGTTAACGAGCAAAGTCAGGGAAGCTCTTAGAGGCAAAAAGTCTTCCTTCAGAAAATGGAAGTCTTGTCCGAATGAAGAAAATAAAAAAGAACACAAACTCTGGCAAAAGAAATGCAAGAAGACAATAAGGGATGCTAAAAAAGAATTTGAGGAGCACATTGCTAAGAACATAAAAACCAACAACAAAAAATTCTATAAATACATTCAAAGCAGGAGACCATCTAGGGAGGCGATTGGACCCTTGGATGATAAGGGAGTCAAAGGTGTACTAAAGAATAATAAGGAGATTGCAGAGAAGCTAAATGAATTCTTTGCATCTGTCTTCACAGTGGAAGATATAGGGCAGATCCCTGAACCTGAACTAACATTTGCAGGAAGGGATTCTGAGGAACTGAGATAAATAGTGGTAACGGGAGAGGACGTTCTAGGCTTAATGGACAATATAAAAACTGACAAATCACCGGGCCCGGATGGCATCCACCCGAGAGTTCTCAAAGAGCTCAAATGTGAAATTGCTGATCTGCTAACTAAAATATGTAACTTGTCCCTCGGGTCCTCCTCCGTGCCTGAGGACTGGAAAGTGGCAAATGTAACGCCAATATTCAAAAAGGGATCCAGAGGGGATCCCGGAAATTACAGGCTAGTTAGCTTAACTTCTGTCCCTGGAAAACTGGTAGAAAGTATTATTAAAGCTAGATTGACTAAGCACATAGAAGAACAAGCCTTGCTGAAGCAGAGCCAGCATGGCTTCTGCAAGGGAAAGTCCTGTCTCAGTAACCTATTAGAAATCTTTGAGAGTGTCAACAAGCATATAGATAGAGGTAATCCAGTGGACATAGTGTACTTAGACTTTCAAAAAGCGTTTGACAAGGTACCTCACCAAAGACTTCTGAGGAAGCTTAGCAGTCATGGAATAAGAGGAGAGGTCCTCTTGTGGATAAGGAATTGGTTAAGAAGCAGAAAGCAGAGAGTAGGAATAAACGGACAGTTCTCCCAATGGAGGGCTGTAGAAAGTGGAGTCCCTCAAGGATCGGTATTGGGACCTGTACTTTTCAACTTGTTCATTAATGACCTAGAATCAGGAGTGAGCAGTGAAGTGGCCAAGTTTGCTGACGACACTAAATTGTTCAGGGTTGTTAAAACAAAAAGGGATTGCGAAGAGCTCCAAAAAGACCTCTCCAAACTGAGTGAATGGGCGGAAAAATGGCAAATGCAATTCAATATAAACAAGTGTAAAATTATGCATATTGGAGCAAAAAAATCTTAATTTCACATATACGCTCATGGGGTCTGAACTGGCGGTGACCGACCAGGAGAGAGACCTCGGGGTTGTAGTGGACAGCACGATGAAAATGTCGACCCAGTGTGCGGCAGCTGTGAAAAAGGCAAATTCCATGCTAGGGATAATTAGGAAAGGTATTGAAAAAAAAACAGCCAATATCATAATGCCGTTGTATAAATCTATGGTGCGGCCACATTTGGAATACTGTGTACAGTTCTGGTTGCCTCATCTCAAAAAGGATATTATAGAATTGGAAAAAGTTCAGAAGAGGGCAACCAGAATGATCAAGGGGATGGAGCGACTCCCTTACGAGGAAAGGTTGCAGCATTTGGGGCTTTTTAGTTTAGAGAAAAGGCGGGTCAGAGGAGACATGATAGAAGTGTATAAAATTATGCATGACTTTGAGAAAGTGGATAGAGAAAAGTTCTTCTCCCTCTCTCATAATATTAGAACTCGTGGACATTCAAAGAAGCTGAATGTTGGAAGATTCATGACAGACAAAAGGAAGTTCTTCTTTACTCAGCGCATAGTTAAACTATGGAATTTGCTCCCACAAGACGCAGTAATGGCCACCAGCTTGGATGGTTTTAAAAGAAGATTAGACAAATTCATGGAGGACAGGGCTATCAATGGCTGCTAGCTATGATGGCTGTGCTCTGCCACCCTAGTCAGAGGCAGCATGCTTCTGAAAGCCAGTTGCCGGAAGCCTCAGGAGGGGAGAGTGTTCTTGCACTCGGGTCCTGCTTGCGGGCTTCCCCCAGGCACCTGGTTGGCCACTGTGAGAACAGGATGCTGGACTAGATGGGCCACTGGCCTGATCCAGCAGGCTCTTCTTATGTTCTTATGTTCTTAAGCCTTTAGGAGGAAACAGGATAGCTCCTTTCAAGCTGGGAAATGGTCGCATAATGGTTATGATAGTCTAGACCTTTAGGAGGAGACAGGATAGCTCCTTTCAAACTGGGAAATGGTCACATAATGTTTATGATAATCTTAACCTTTAGGAGGAGACAACTTCAGGAATTCACAGGTAGAAGATTGCAGTCATCTGGGAATTCATCAAGGAATGGTTTCTGGAAAAAAACCAAATTCCTTGACTGATGATCCTAAATTCTTTCGTTGTTCTTATTTGTCATGTCCACATCTTCCTGGAGACATTTACATTGGGTTTACATTGGAGTCAATTTAGTTAGAAGAAGGTATAAAACATGAGGGGTTGGAAGGGGTTGGCAGTTCCTCCTTTGGGAGGGCTCAACAGCTGCTTTTCTTACCAACGTACCCTAGCATCTTTGGGACAATTTCCGAGCTAAGGATTTGAGTGAGATCTTTCAAATTAGTGCTGGTTACATGAGGGCAGAGCTTTTGGCTCCCTGGGCTAGATACGAAAGTCTCTCTCAGCCTTAGTCTTGCAGCAGCTCTCTAGGAAAGGTATATGCATCTTCTGGGTCTTTCTTTCCTTTTTCTTTTTGTGTGGGTGAGTTTGATGTGAAAGTGTGCATAAGTTTAGTCTCTTTGCTTTAGTCTATCTAGTGTTGCTGAATGAATGAATAATAGGTAGAAAGCTGCTCGTTAATTGTAATTGTAAACTGCAATATTTTTCCTTGTTTCTTCTCTTAATAAAACCACTCTTTATTTTACTTTCTGTGTATGTGTCATTGGGTTAAGGGTAAAATTATACATGCTCTGGGGGTGACGTGCGGGTAACTCCAGCAAAAGGTCCTGCTGCACAGTAGGGAAACTTGTATTTCTAGTGACCTATGCTCATGAGGAAGTTCAAGGTCCATTCGTAACACTTGCCCCATTAATTCTAATCCAGATACTCTCGGTGGAGCTACCAAGCTCATCTTCCTGTATTTCTGTGCAGGGATATATATTTTTAACATATAGCGTGACTCCACCTCCCTTTTTATTCCTTCTGTTCTTTTTGAACAAGTTGTATCCTTCAATTACTGTATTCCAGTCATGAGAGTCATCCCACCAAGTTTCAGTTATACCTATCAAGTCATAATTACCCTCCTGTTCAAGTTCATCCTGCTTGTTTCCCGTGCTCTGCGCATTAGTATACAGACATCGAAGACCGTGTGATTTGTGGCTTGGCTTCCTTACTACAGTTTTCTGAGGAGTGTTACTGGGCCCTATTAGAGCCAATCTCTCTGTTCTCGTTACTGTGCACAAGCCTTCATCAGTCGTTACCACCAAGTTTACGTCTCCCTCCCCCTTAGGATTCAGTTTAAAGCTCTCCTGTTGAACTTCTCCATGCTGTGGCCAAACACATTCTTCCCAGTCCTTGTGAGATGCAACCCATCACTTGCCAGTAGTCCATCTTCCAGGAAGCATAGCCCGTGGTCCCAGAATCCAAATCTCTCACATTGGCACCACTTTCGTAGCCATTCATTCGCACTGAGTATTTTTCTTTCCCTTTCTACTCCTCTTCTAAGTACTGGAAGGATGGATGAAAAAACTATCTGGGCCCCAAAGTCCTTGAGTTTCCTTCCCAGAGCTTCAAAGTCTGATGTGATTTCTTCATAGCTTCGTTTGGCAGTATCATTTGTTCCCACATGGATGAGGAGAAAGGGATACCTGTTGGTGGGCTTGATGAGTAATGGCAACCCTTCCTTCACATCTCTAATCCGTCTTCCTGGTAGACAGCATACCTGGCGAGTCCACGGATCTTCTCGGCATACTTGGGTTTCGATCCCACGCAGTAGGAAGTCTCCCACTACTAGTACTCTTCTTGTTATGGGGCGTGGTTTCATTGCCCCTGCTTGATTGAGCTTCAGCCTCTTGCTCGTTGTCGCACGGGGTCTCCTGTAATTCTTCCACCACAGGCTGTCCTCCAGTCTCATCCTCGAGTGGTTGAAAGCGGTTCCATAGTTCCATAGGGTTAAGCAGCCCTATCTTGTTTCTCCACTTCAAATTGCTCAAAGCTGCTTTTCCCTAGAGTAACAAGGGGAACCTGTGGCCCTCCCAGATGCAGCTGATCTCCAACTCCCATCAGCCCCTGCCTGCTTGGCCAGTGGTTAGGGATGATAGGAGTTGTAGTCCATCAACATCCAGAGGGCCATAGGACCCCTGTCCTAGTCTTTAATACAAGTGTATGAATGTAATGTGTTGCTGTTTGTTCACTGTTGCCTTTGTTATTTATCTGTTGTGTTAACTGCTTTTTTAATTTACAATGTACAAGAAATACTATTCACAATTAGACTCCAGAGTGATTTGTAATCTGCTTCTCCTGGTCCATAATGTAGAACTGTGTTCATTGCATTGCCCCAAGGCAGGGCAGGGTACCTTTCCCAGCTCTTGGGTCTCATTTCTTCCTGAGCAACCTTCTAGGAGCCACATGCCCATGGTGGAGAGGGCCATAGGCAAAAAGTGGTTGGGACAATGAATGTGATTCTTTAACCATTGTGGAGTAAGGTACTTTCCAGCCATGCATAAGTCTGAGGTGTCTACACAGACACACCTCTCCATCCAGGCAATCAACAGGCATAATCACAATTCAACAAGACATTCCAGCCAGGCCAAAGCAACTGCAAAGAGTGTGGAACAGGGCCAATGAGGGGTGTAGCTGGGAAGAGGGGGTGTGGCCTGGGAATAGTCTCAAGGATTAGACAGAAAGCATGTGGCCTGAGTTTCCCCACCTCTGTCCTGGCTTGAGCAAGTTGTGATGGGGGGAACAGACTGGGGGGGGGATTCCATCATGGACTACCTTCTGAAAGATGCATGCCAGTGGAGGGTAGGGCCAGAGACAAAAGTGGGCATAACTAGAGACAAAAGAGTTTGGAACAATAGATGCACTTCTTAGGCTACACTCACACCTCCTTCATCAAGCAAGAGGAATGATCTGAGTTGAGGGACACATTCCAGCCAAGCAACAGCACTCAAGGAGGGCATGGGGAGAGGGCCAGATAGAGAGGCCTGGAGGTTCTCCATACCCCTTCTGGATACAACTGATCCAGACCACATTGTGACATCTGTGTCAAAATAACAGATGCATGAAACGATAGATGTGATGATAGAAGCTGCATAAAATGGACACCCAAGTATCTTGTGAAGCATGGCAGGCTCCCCCACCCCACAACTCTTACACATTTGCAGATGTTATGACTTATTGTATGTTTACTTGTTGTGCAAATATATTCTGGAAAGGGGACTGATTAAAACAAGATGGGGGAAAGGGATAGAGCTGCATGGACTGTTTACGTTGTGAGGTTTGGGAGCAGAAGCATTATGGGTGATCCAACTCTGTTTTCTGGGACCTTTTGACCAGGGAATACTGGAGTTATTTCAGAATTATCAGTTTCAGCTGCAGAAAGGTGGGGCTATATGAGGCTTGGTTCTAGAAGGAAGTATATTTAATATATTTCTGTTGGTTTACAGCACAGGTGAAGTTCAGAATCCAGTCTCTCACGGAAGGAACCTGTTTGAACAGGTGAAAACTCAGAACAGCAGATGACGGTGCTGCTAGTGCCAAATGAATTTGACATTTAACCTGCTTTTGAAATTGTACATTCTCAAGGATTTTTCATTGCATTTGAGAAATGCAGTTGTCGCTTGTAATAGAAGACACAAATTATACTTAAAAATTAGTACTTCAGTTGTGGGAAGATCTCAGCAAAAAATAAGGTGGTTATTTCAGCTGGGGGCGGGGGGAGAAGTAGAGTAGTTTGCCTTTTCCCATCATTATGATCTATATCTATTTCCCTTTAAAGGACAGTATATGTGTACTATGCCTACAGATACCCGTTGGCTAGTCTTCATGACATCACTGAAGATGAACCACCAATTCCTAATGCCAACCCCATTTTGAGACTCCCTTTTAAAAATAAAACAAAAACAATGCACACCATACATTTATAACACAATCCTATGCATAATTACTCAAAAGTAAGTGTTTATTGGGCTTTATTCCTAAGTAAGTACAGTATATAAAAATTCTTTAATGTAATACAGTTGTTGTTGTTGTTATGTGCCTTCAAGTCGACTACGACTTATGGCGACCCTATGAATCAGTGACCTCCAAGAGCATCTATCGTGAACCACCCTGTTCAGATCTTGTAAGTTCAGGTCTGTGGCTTCTGTTATGGAATCAATCCATCTTTTGTTTGGCATTCCTCTTTTTCTGCTCCCTTCTGTTTTTCCTAGCATTATTATCTTTTCTAGTGAATCATGTCTTCTCATGATGTGTCCAAAGTAGGATAACCTCAGTTTCATCATTTTAGCTTCTAGTGACAGTTCTGGTTTAATTTGTTCTAACGCCCAATTATTGGTCTTTTTTGCAGTCCATGGTATGCATAGTGCTCTCCTCCAACACCACATTTCAAATGATTTTTCTCTTATTAGCTTTTTTCACTGTCCAACTTTCACACCCATACATAGAGAGCAGGAATAGCGTGGTCTGAATGATCCTGACTTTGGTGTTCAGTGATACATCTTTGCATTTGAGGACCTTTTATAGTTCTCTCATAGCTGCCCTACCCAGTCCTAGCCTTCTTCTGATTTCTTGACTATTGTCTCCATTTTGGTTAATGACTGTGCCAAGGTATTGATAATCCTTGACAAGTTCAATGTCCTCATTGTCAACTTTAAAGTTACATAAATCTTCTGTTGTCATTATTTTAGTCTTCTTGACGTTCAGCTGTAGTCCTTCTTTTGTGCTTTCCTCTTTAACTTTCATCAGCATTCGTTTCAAATCATTACTGGTTTCTGCTAGTAGTATGGTATCATCTGCATATCTTAAATTATTGATATTTCTCCCTCCATTTTCACACATCCTTCATCTTGGTCCAATCCCGCTTTCCGTATGATATGTTCTGCATACAGATTAAACAAATAGGGTGATAAAATACACCCGTCTCACACCCTTTAGGATGGGGAACCAATCGGTTTCTCCATATTCTGTCCTTATAGTAGCCTCTCGTGCAGATTATTGGTTGCGCATCAGGACAATCAGATGCTGTGGCACCCCCATTTCTTTTAAAACATTCCATAGTTTTTCATGATCTACACAGTCAAAGTCTTTGCTGTAGTCTATAAAGCACAGGGTGATTTTCTTCTGAAATTCCTTGCTCCGTTCCATTATCGAACGTATGTTTGCGATATGATCTCTGGTGCCTTTTCCGTTTCTAAATCCATCTTGGACATCTGGCATTTCTCGCTCCATATATGGTAAGAGCCTTTGTTGTAGAATTTTGAGCATTACTTTACTTGCATGGGATATTAAGGCAATAGTTTGATAATTACTGCATTCCCTGGGATTCCCTTTCTTTGGAATTGGGATATATATTGAATGCTTCCAGTCTGTGGGCCATTGTTTAGTTTTCCATAATTGTTGACAAATTTTTGTCAAAATTTGGACAGATTCAGCCTCAGTAGCTTATAGCAACTCTATTGGTATGCCATCTGCTCCTGCTGATTTGTTTCTTCCAAGTATTTTAAGAGCAGCTTTCACCTCACATTCTAAAATATCTGGTTCTTCATCATATGGTTCCTCCGTGAATGAATCTGTCATCCTGGCATCTCTTTTATAGAGTTCTTCAGTGTATTGCTTCCATCAGTAGGGCCCCGCTTTTTGGCGTTCCGCTAATATGGCGGTTTTCAATTAGAGTAGTTAGAGTAAGGCCCCACTCATACGGTGCTTGTTCCACTTTTACAGCGTTGTTTGGGCGTCGGGCACCATTTTATTGTTGGAGTTCCACTTTTTGGCGGGTTTTGCTTTTAGGCGGGGGTCTGGAACTTAACCCGCCATATGCGTGGGGCCCTACTGTATGCATAAGATTGCAGCCTTTAAGTTTCCATTCTTATGTTTGTTTTGTTGTTGTTGTTATATGCCTTCAAGTCGATTACGACTTATGGAGACCCTATGAATTAGCCACCTCCAGTTGCATCTATCGTGAACCACCCTGTTCAGATCTTGTAAGTTCAGATCTGTGGCTTCCTTTATGGAATCAATCCTTCTCTTGGTTGGTCTTCCTCTTTTTCTACTCCCTTCTGTTTTCCCCAGCATTATTGTCTTTTCTAGTGAATCTTGTTTTTAACTTTTATATTTAAGGCAACATCCAGTATGCCAAAAGAAACCTTCAAGTAAAAGGAGCCTTTGGATGCTAATTTAAAAAAATAATTATAGGTATTTTATTATTTTTACTACTTGGGGTGGGGGCAGGGGAAGAAAAGCCATCTGTATTTTCTCCCTCAGGTGCAAAAAGGTCTTCATCCAGACTACTGTTCTAAACTAACACATGTCTGATTATAGAAGGTCTTGTGGTTCTTAAGTTGCTGTTTCATTTTTCAAGTGCCTTATTTATGTAACATTTATGTTACAAGGTGGGGACAGCTGCCCAGATAAGGAATAACATCAAGTTGTTTGCATCCGCTGCTTGTCTAGCTCCCAAGTTGAACTTTAATGCCAGTAATTGCTGACCTGTTTGCTGACCTTAAGTTCGTTTATATCCCGGATGTGAATACAGGATGGTATAAATCACTTGATAGTTCTAAACAATAAAACAGGACAAATTCTAGGGAAGGGGAAGAGAAGCTCTAGTGTATACTACACTTGGCCCTTACTGCCTTACTGCTTAGTTCCTTACTGCTTAGGAGGATGACTGTAAGTACAGATTTAGAGCTTGGAGATGGTGATGGACTGGATGTGGGCCAATAAATTGAATCCCGAATCCTGAAAAGACACAAGTGTTTTGCGTTCTGAGCTCTTGAGTTTGAGAGGTGGGGAGCTGGCCTGTTTGGGGCAGGTTGCCAGCTTCGTGGTATTCCTGGATCCAACATTGTCGTTGGAGGCTGGGTTGGCCTAAGTGGCTAGAAGTGTCTCTTTCCAGCTATGGCTGGTTCGCCAGCTAAGGTCCTTTGGGATGGCGATGACTTGGCCCTTATTCCATGCTGTGGTCACTTCCAGACTGGATTACTGCAACATGCTCTGCATGGGACTGAAGAGTACTTGGGAACTTTAACTGCAGCAGTGAGATTACTGGCTTGGGGTTCCATTTGGACTTCACATAACTCCTGTATTAGAACAGCTGGACTAGTTGCCTGTTCATTTCTAGGCTCAATTCAAGGTCCTCATGTTAGTGCTTAAAGCTGAAATTACTTAGGCCTCAAATATCTGAAAGACTGCCTCTTTCCATACAGGCTGTCTCGGGTTTTAAGATAGGCAGAGAGTCCTTTTGGTAGATTCACCACCTGCAGAAGTTCAGGGGGCGGTATCGGGGAGGGCATTCTCTGTGGCAGCCCCTAAACTGTGGAATTCCCTTTCTACCGAGATGCGTCTGGCACCTTCATTTTGTAGTTTTCATTATACACTGAAGGGTGAAGATGCACCTCTTTACCCTGGCCTTTGACACCTGAGATATATATATATTTAGGACCCACCCTGTTCTTTCGACTAGTTTGTTTTAACTGATTTTAATATTGTATTTTTCAATAATTGCAACCTACCCTGGGACTTCATGATAAACATAACAACATAAGAAGAGCCTGCTGAACCAGGCCAAAGGCCCATCTAGTTGAGCATCCTGTTCCCACTGTAGACAGCCAGGTGCGTATGGGAAGTCTTAAAGCAGGGCTTGAGCACAACCCAGCACTCTCCCCACCAGTGAATCCCAGCAACTGGTGAAGAGCAGATAAGAAATCCAATAAATAAATACATTTGTGGTAGGGAAGGAAGGCTTTGCAGTGTGCTGCTGACGCAAAACCTCTTGCAGTACCAAATTTTCAAAAAATAAAAGGCCTTTCCCTCCTTTCTTCACTCAGTTTCCAGAGCAAACTTTCCTTCTCTAGAGGGATAAAAACTGACTTATCGATCTACCCCAGTCTCAGTATCATACAAACATGTGCACATATACAGATTTCCCTTTCTGACAAAGTTGATGACTTCTGCGTTGGAAAGCCTTTCCAATGAACCTAAGAAGAGCCCTGCGGAATCGGGCTGAAGGCCCATCTAGTCCAATAGCCAGCTTTCACAATGGCCAGCCAGATGCCATGGGGAGGCCTGCAAGCAGGACATGAGTGCAACAGCACTCTCCATACTTGTGATTCCTAGCAACTGGTATTCAGAGGCATACTGCCTTTGTTAGTGGAGGTGGAATATAGCTATTATGGCTAGTAGCCATTCGTCTTTTAAAGCCACCCAAATTCATGGCTGTCACATCTTGTAGCAGTGAATTCCGAACTATGCACTGCTTAAGTATTTTCTTTTGTCTGTCTAGAATCTCATGTAGACTTAACTGTGTGATTCAGAACTCTGAAAAATCAGGGTTCTACATCAGACTGGGAGCCTACATGAACAGAAAAGGTTCTATGCTGCAGAAGTCATCCTCTAACTTGGCTGATTGGATAGCAACAAGGATAGAGTGAACACACTTTCCCTTCTCACATGTTGTTTCTGCTTTGGAGTAAAAGATCTGAATAGGAAAATGCTAGGAAATTATTTTACTTAAGATAAGATGTTTCTGAATGTGTGCAGGGTGTTCCCCTTATCACTGAGTAACAATAGCCATCCATATACATCTGGAACTAGAGAAGGCAATTTCAAGAGAGTGATTTCAAAACTTTGGGGAGCAGCAGACTTCATTCAGGCACCCATCATATAAGAAACCAAACCTGGAACATTTCAGGGGATGATCTTGTATTCCTATAGCCACAGAGGGCTGTAATTGGATGGTTCGATGCCATTATTTGGCTTTAAGCAGCCTTTCAAACTTGCAGTGCTTGTGGGGAAATAATTCTGCATTTCCAGAAATATGGAAAGAGGGAGTCCCAATTGAGTAACACAGAGTACATCAGACCCATCAGCCTTTTGTCAGTGGTGGGTAAGATTTACACCAACCTTTTCAATGTGAGACTCAGTGACTGGATAGAGGAGGATAACATACTGGGTCGAGAGCAGGCTGGCTTCAGAAGGGGGTGATCTACCATTGATCATTGCCTAGTACTAAGTCATTTAGCGGAGAAATATAGGAGTCCTGTTGGGAATGGATTATACGCTGCCTTTATGGATCTAAGGACTGCTTTTGACTCCATCCTGAGAGAACTATTGTGGGCTAAACTATATCAGTCATTGATTGACAAGCAACTTCTCTTCCTGATCAGCCGTCTATACCAGAACACAACACTTTGTGTGCGGTGTGGATGGCTGTCTGACTAACCCCATCTCCGCCACAAAAGGGGTACGACAGGGATGTGTCCTGGCTCCTGCTCTATTCAATCTTTACCTCAATGATCTGAGCAGTTATTGTCTTGCGGAAAATTTCCATCCTCCTAAACTGGCTGATATCGAGTACCCTCTACTGCTCTATGCAGAAGATGCGGTATTAATGTCCTCCTCGAAAATCGGCCTCAAACGCCTCTTGCGAGCCTTCATATCTTATTGTATTAAAAACTCTCTCACCATTAACTTTGCCAAGTCAAAAATCATGGTCTTTTCCCAGCACTCTGTAACACCCCCTTGGACAATAAATGACCATAAGATTGAACAGGTCAAACAGGACAGGTATCTAGGGGTCTGCTCATCACTCTCATGGTCTGCACATATACGGGCTGCAGTACAAACTGCTTGTCACACCTCCAAGGCCACTCTTCGATACTTCTTTACCCAAGGTGGCCAGTACATCCCGGCTGCCCTTCAAATCTTTAAACTCAAAATCCTCCCACAGCATTTATATGGAGTTCCGTTATGAGCTCCTAGCTTCAACGCAAAATCGATACTATTGAGTTTCTTGCGCTCCATATTCGGAATGCCTCGCTGTGCCTCGTCAGCTGGCCTCCGACTTGAAACCGGTCTAAACTCTATCGAATGTTCTGCTTGGCTGCAAGCTTTTAGATTCTGGACCAAAGTAGCCTATGCTAGCCCGTCTCTAGGCTATTTACATCTAATTTGGAAAGACTCCTATTCCACCTTATGGTCCAAACGTTTCAGTGAGAAAGTAAAGCTCCTTGGCTTATCATTGGACCTACTTTCCTCTGTGGACCTTGAAACTGCTAACTTTACTATTGGCCAGCGCATCAAAGATACAGCCCTCCAACATTCAATCGCCAGTGCTCGCAAAACTTGTTCCCCTCTCCACTTTGGTCTCAGCTCTCCTTTTCCTAACCGTGCAGCCTACCTTGAAAACCTGACCTTTCCGGGTTTCCGTCATCTGTTTGCCAGGGCCAGATTTAATTGTCTCCCCTTGGCGTTACTAGAGGGCCGCTTTCAAGGAATTGTATATGAAAAGCGATTTTGTATCTGCAAAACGGGGGTGGTCGAAACAATTGCACATGTTCTCCTCTCCTGTGATTTATATAAAGACGCTCATGCCAGATTTATTTCTCCAAGTATAGAAGCTTTTCCTCCACAAAGTGGCTCCTGATTCGTCTCATGTCTGACACTGATAAACATATCACTGAATCAGTTGCTCAGTTTTTAATCGTAGCCCAGAGTTTACGTAAAAAGGTAATTTTATCTTAGACCGACTATATTAGGACAATGTTTTATAACTGCTGATCCCACATTGTCTTAACTTCTTTTGAATAATCAATTGTATATCGGGTCAATGACCGCATAATACAATTTGATTTGACAGATTTGATTTGAGTTCAGTAATGCAGTGTGTGTGTGTGTGTGTGTGTGTAGCATTTTTTCAGGGGGTTCTTAGTGGGGGCTATTGTATCTGAATTTATCCCAAGCTCAGTGGGCAATTTATAAGTTTTCGTACTGTGCTTCCGTTTTTCAAATTATCCTCTGGCCCATGAGTAGGCCCTTCTTTAAAGACTCCTGTACCCTCACCTAGTAATCCCCATTGGGCCAAGGTCTGTGCACGTGTTTTAAAGATGTGTGTGTATATGTGAGAAAGAGCCCTCCTCATGTTTTTCTCAACAGCCACGTCCCATAAAAAAGGCTTTATGGGCATACTTCAGAAATCCTCATTGATTGGTATGCGTGTGTGTGTGGTGTGTGAAAGAGAGATTACCATCCCTCGCATGTGGTGAACACTTCAGCCTGCTTGCACTTCCTAACATCTCCAAACCTTTAAACAAATGGGACAGCAAGTTGGATGTTAGAAAATATGAGGTGCCTTTCACAATGTGACAACTGCAGGCCTAGGCCCAGTTGTAGCTATTTAAAGAAAGGGTGGGGGAAATGTGAGGCCTAGCCACCACCAGTCACCTCTTGCACCAGCACTACCAAGTGTCACACGAACAGGACTCTTCCCTTTCCATGGAGTGCCATCATCAGGGCTTCTCTGTTTTGATGGACTTTCTCTGGTAAGTTGAAAGACATTTGGGAAAATGACCCTGCATCCCTTTCTCAACTGAGCAGTAGATTGCAAATGTGGTGGACAATCCTGCCCAAAAGAAGATTTTTCTTTGGCTATGATACAGATGCATTGTAAATAAAGGTGTGTGTGTGTGTATGCGCACACACTCAGCAAATAACAGTGTGTGTGCGCGCGGTGTTGAGAGCAATATTTGTTGATCCCTGATGTGGCTTGGGTAAGATTATATTGTATGTGTATGTGTGAACATAACTAATACATTCAATTGGAAGGGTTACTAGGAGGGACTCTTGGCTGGACAGAAATAGTGTGGTCAGTTTGCTACCTCATAAGCAGGAGTCAAGACACAAGGAGTTGTGTATTGTGACTTGGGCAGAGATACATTTTGTTCAGGCAAGTGGATCTAATATTCAGGTGCAGGACCAGCATTAGGAGCTGGCATCATCAGGCATCAGCCAAAGCTCACATCCAGTGGGGGGCTATATATGCTGATAAGCCCAAGCCCCCCCCAAAGCTTGAAGTTTTCGATGGAGAGGTAATCTTGTGCTCCTTTTGTAAGCAGCATTACCAAGCACCTACTAGCATTGGTTGTCTTGGCCTGTATTCAGGATAATCTTTATATAGTTATATAGCTTTGCCGAGAATTCAAACCACTTTTTCACACCTGTTCTCAGCTTATGCTAGCCTTGTATCTAGATATAGGGCTAAGAGTGAGAAACAGTGGCTTGCCTAGAGATCATAGGGAAGAAAAACCATAGACTTCTTGGTTCACAGCCACTGTGCAATTCCTATTATTTGGAAATAAATTTATTCATAATGTAATGAAAGGAGCTTTAAGAGTACTTTGGACTCTACTTCTGCTGTTCTTCTGCCCTGTAAACAGCTTGCACAGACCTGAAAGTGGCTCCCCGTACTGTTCATTGGCTGTATGTCCATTTGTGGGCAAGCATACTCACATCAAGATATGTTGTTAGTTTTAGTGCAATCCTTGGCTGTCCAGCTGTCATTCAGATAACCAGGACATTTTTCTCCTAAGGGCCAGTTGCTGTTTGCAAATTTAATAAAGCTTATTTTCAGGCTCCACATAATTAAATGTCCTAAAAATTGCCAAACAAACTTTGGCAATTTTTTTATTTTTTTGCTGCCAAACGAGTTTAAATAAGCAGCCTCACACCCTTTGGCTTGGAATTATTACATTTAAGAGATTCCTACTGATTTATGGTATATAATTTGATATGTAATTTGATATATTTGATATATCTCACGTAGCCTGCAGTTCTATACACACGTGCCTGGGTGTAAGGCTTTCCTTGAAGTCAGTGGGCCTCTCTTGGAAATCAGTATGCACATACATAAGTTTGCCGCCTTTAGTCACATTTGGAAATAGCATTTCTTTAGTTGGAATATTTTTGTTGTGTTTCTTTTAATGCCAAGGGTTTTTGTTTTGAAAATCATTCTGAAGTTAATGGCCCAGGTGTAGCATTAATTCTGAAGTTAATGGCCCAGTTGGATAACTGTGAATGCATTTTGTCAAAGGTCTTCATGTTTCACAAGCATTAACAAATTGAACAAGGTGTTCTGCCCTTTTTTGATAATCTCTGCCTGAATCTCTACTTCAAGCTGTTGCCTTTTTTGTTATTAAAGCACGTTCTAAAAAATAAAAAACGTTTGTAATAGAATACATTAAATGTTTTCCACTGGTCTTGATAAGTTTCACAAGTTGCAAATTTACAGGATTGTTTTTCTTTTCTTCAGGCATAGATAGGCAAGTCTGGACGTGAAGGAATTTCCTTCATCTTTTAAAAAACTTCTGAAGAACATCTATGTCTGAAGGGAAAAATCCCAGTAAGTTAAAAGCTTGCAACTCCAAAACTAGTTGCTTCAATAAAATGGGTAATTTTCTTTTGGGGTGGGGGTGGGGGGAGTATTCCATTCCATTCTCTCTTTTTCAGGATCAGTATAACTACAATAACCCCTTGTTCCAACAGGCTTTATTACAGCTATTGTGACTTAGGTCAGTGGAACTAGTTCGTTTCAACTAATGAGTTTTAGTGCTTTTGATCTTCTGCTTGAAAGCTACTGCCATGGAGTTCAATGGGGCTTAGTTCTGGGTAAGTGAGGATAGAAGTGGAGGTTTACCCGTCATTACTAAACTTAGCTGAAGAAGGGCCACAAATTGTTGCTGTAGATCATCCTTCACTACCTCTAGCCGTACTACCTGGGGTTGATGGAAGTTGTAGTCCATCTGGAGGGCACCGGGAAGACAAAAGTTGAGCCGGATTGCTTTGTCTACTCTATACATAAATAAATATGTCATTTTGAAATCCAGTTTAGTTTATTATTCATAGACTTTGTAAAATAAAAAAATACGTACGAGGACTTCAGAATATTCTTCATTATAAAAACAGCACTATAAAAACTTCTGGACAACTTAATACAAATTTCCTGTTCCACTTATTGTAATGAGGTTCCTCTTCCTTCATTTGATCTGTTCCTAATTTATTATGTTATAACAGCAAATATCCCTACAGAATACACAACACTTAATTTCATCATCAGCTATTTAGCTTTTAATTCTTTATTTATTTATTTATTTGTTATACTTGTATACCGCCCCATAGCCGAAGCTCTCTGGGCGGTTTACAGTAACTAAAAACAAATACAATTTAAGATGCATCTTTTAAAAAACAATTTAAAACACAATTAAAAAATTTAAAACAATATAAACCACATGCTAAAATGCCTGGGAGAAGTGGAAAGTAGTCCAGATGTTTTGTAGGATATAACCACATATCTTTATTTCAGAAGGACAAACTCATTCATAGTATTCAAGGACTTCTGTTTGATTAAGCTGACATAGTCTGCAATCCTGCATGTGGGCAGCTTAAAAATGGAATTTATGTAGCCTATGGATACTCTATCTTTTTATATGTTTTTGTAATTGTGCACCATTCAAAAGGGTATATAAATACCATTAAATCTCATATAAATAAATCTCAATTTGTTAATAGGTTTCCTTTGGCTGTTTTGATCCAGTTTCACTTCCAGGACATCTTTTATTTTAGCAAAATAGGAAAACCTTGTCAGCACTCCAAACACAAACGTTCCATATTTGTTGCTAGAAGCAATGGCCCATTTAAGTAGATCAGATCCCATGAGTAGATCATGGGAACGTTAGGATTCCTAGGAGCCTGGAAATCTTGATGTGTGCTGGAACACTTCCATCACAAGGAGATAAGTGGAAGCTTCCAAGTCAAGTAGAAGGTCTCAAACATAGGTCTTAAATCAATATATATATATATATATATAAATCAAAAGTAAGAAATAGCCAACTGCCAGGAAGGAAGGGGGAAGGAAAGCAGCCTTTCCTTCCAGCCTTGCCTCTTTTTGCTTCAAGAAAAGCCCTCTCCTCTCGTTTTGAGTAAGGTTGTCATCAGCAGTGGCAGTGCAAGGAGATGGGAGTTGGTGATAGTAATCCCTTCTTCTTCCTGGTAGCTCCACCCTCAGCCTCCTTTGGAATCTGCCATGTGTTTTATAGGCAGATGCCTGCTCTTGGGGCGCCTGAAAGACGTTTTGGTGCTCCAGCAAATTATTTATTTATTTATTGTATTTATATACTGCCCCATAGCCGAAGCTCTCTGGGCAGTTTACAGTAACTAAAAATATTAAAAACAAATATACAAATTTAAAACACATCTTTTAAAAACATTTTAAAACACAATTTAAAACATTTAAAACAATTTAAAAAACACATGCTAAAATGTCTGGGAGAAGAGGAAAGTCTTGACCTGGTGCCGAAAAGATAACAATGATGGTGCCAGGCGCATCTTGTCAAGGAGATCATTCCATAATTTGGGGGCCACCACTGAGAAGGCCCTCTCCCTTGTTACCACCCTCCGAGCTTCCTTCGGAGTAGGCACCTGGAGGAGGGCCTTAGATGTTGAGCGTAGTATACGGGTGGGTTCGTATCGGGAGAGGCATTCCATCAGGTATTGTGGTCCCAAGCCGTGTAAGGCTTTATAGGCTAAAACCAGCACCTTGAATCGAACTCGGAAACGTACAGGCAAAAGTCTTCCCCTCTTGTTTGGAGCAAGGGGAAGGTGTTGTCTGCAGCAGCAGTGGGGAGCAGACAGCATCCAGGGAGTGAAGACTTTAAAAAAAATAAAAAAAAAATAAAATAATAATAATAATAATAATAAAATTTAATTTGTGTGTCGCCTATCTGGCCAATGGCCACTCTAGGCGATGTACATATAGTAAATACATAATTCATTTCTTTACTGTTTGCAGCCCCTCTGGATTACTTTGCAGCCCCCCTGGGGGGACATGGCCCGCAGGTTGGGAACCAATGTTCTAGAGCACTTCACTGAAGTTATAAAAAAGTCATATGCATTAGAACTGACCCAGAGTTATATAAATGCAAAAAGCAGTCTTAAACTAGAACAATTAAAGTTGTTTGCAAGTGATTAGCTAGTGAAGATGTGCAGTGAGCCAAGACAGCTGTGGGGAGAAGGTAGGGTCAGGTTGTAGCACATCATGTAGCTCCAGGTGAAAGCACCAAGTTGGCAACAACAGCAAAACTAATGTATCTTAGTAACCCCTTTGTGTATTCTTTTTGAGAGAGCCGCTTTGTCCATGAGGGCCTATCAAGAGGCCAGATATATTCATTGCAAATTTCCCTCATGTGAAATGAGGGTCATAAACAAAAAAGAACTCGTAAAGCAAATATCTTTTTCTTACTATAGGAGCACAGGAAGCTGCCTTATACCAAGTCAGACCAATGGTCTATTCTGCACAATATTATCCACAGTGATTGGCAGCAGCTTTTCAGAGTTTCATACAGGAATCTCTCCCAGCCCTACCTGGAGATGCCAAGAAGTGAATCTGGGACTTCCTGCATGCGAAGCAGATGCTCTACCAGTCTCCTGCTAAATCACAATAGTTCCTGAGCCTTTCCCAAGTTAATAAATGAATGACAGTGAATGCTTCTTTGCCTGTAGCTGTAGTGAAAATGGTAAAAAAAGAATGTGTTAGTGGGTGTATTTGGATATGATCTATTGCTGGGATAGATGGGGGGGGAATTGCTAGTTTAGGCCTTGCTGAGGAGATAAAATCTTTTGTCTGAGCACACCACTGAATGTAGAGGGCTCACATTATAACTGTATGGAGGACCATTCAATCATGCAATTCTGCTGGGCCAGGCAACCAAGAGGTCTTCTGTATCTTTAAAAGTTTTGCAGGGGGAAGGGAGAATTCCACCTTGTGGTTTTTCCCATTACAGAGTTGCAAGAACACCTACACTTGGCTGACTTTCGCTTCTCCTAAAGATACAGGATCAGTCTCAGGCCAAGAACCTGGCAACCCTATATGTACATTATATTTTATTAGAGTTTTAAGGGTGGAACTGTCCCTCCAATTTTGGTTTTAAAACCCTGCAACACCCTAAAACCCTGTGGCCCGCTACCAAAAGTTTGGGAAGCATTGCCTTAGGGATGACAGCACAGAAATATTTCAGTAGTACTGTGAAGTTGTTGCCAAGAGACAGAGAGAATGCAATCTAGACTTTGTCAAGAAAAGAATGTCAACGAGATAGGCAGACAATTGCTGCAGTGTTTTGTCTGTCTTGAGAGCCAGTGTGGTGTAGTGGTTAAGGATTGTACTATAACCTGGGAGACCAGGGTTCGAATCCCCACATAGCCATGAAGCTCACTGCGTGACCTTGGGCCAGTCACTGCCTCTCAGCCTCAGAGGGAGGCAATGGTAAACCCCCTCTGAATACTGTTTACCATGAAAACCCTATTCACAGGGTCGCCATAATTCGGAAACAACTTGAAGGCAGTCCATTTCCATTTTTTTGTCTGTCTTGATCATCAGATAAACATTTGAGAGAATTCCAAAGAGATCAACAATAGACAATTGCTTATTATATTTTTTATATTCTTCCCTTCCTTTAGGAAGCTTAGAGGCTCACAAGTACTAACAAGGCTGAAAGAGAGGACCCATCCCCCAAATGAGTAATATAAGAGAAGAGGCCCCAGTGGAGTCCTGGATGTACTTCTTGTTTGTCAGGCAGTCTGTTGTTCCCAAAGCCCTCTGGGCCATGGACCAGAGCAAATGGAAAGGTGTTCCTACATAAAACAGATTATAATAATTAAGAATTTGAAATGGACTACAAATAAAATGAGGAGATGCATTAATCTTTATGAATACCAACCAGTTTTGTTCTGTCTACAGCTGCATCCTGCAAATGCAATCCCAGTAGACATTAAAGCCTTTTCCCCTTCCAATTTACTGATGAGCATCCATACACTAGCCTTGGTACCCTTAGCATTAATAGTCTTTTCTACATTGCACCTGACCTTCAGTTTTTGTAAATAGCAGTTCTTGCAAATAGCTATTTCTGCAAGTGTGGTGACATCTGAAACTGCGTTCCTTTGCATGAACTGTTCTTGTCCTTTTGAAGATAGAATTCTGTCTTCAGAAGTATAACAACAGTTCATGCAAACCATGTCAACCTTACTTCAGTATCTGTCTCTGACAGCACAAGCGATATACAAGATTTAAAACTTTTATCCTTTTTGAAGCAGCTCATAAAACAGAAAAACAATTCAACAGCAGCTACTAAAAATAAAGTAGGAAAACCAAAAGGCAGCCTATAGGAGAACAAAAGATAAATCAATTAGGCTCAAAGGCCTTCCTGAAGAGACAGATCTTAACCTGTCACTGAAAGACTAGAGTGTTGGGGTCTGGTGGCAATATATACAACTGGCACCACAGCCAAGGAGGCCCTGTTCCTAAGAGATACCCTCCACCACAGAATAAAGCCTCAGATGTTGAATAGAGTACAAGACGGTGTACAAATGGGGGGAGGTGTAGACCTTAAAGTACCACAATCCTAAGGTATATAAGTGTTGTAAAGAACAGAACCAGCATCTTGAATTGAAACTAAAAACCAGCAACCGGTGAATATTGTGCAATGACTGAGTGAAAAGTTCTAGAACGAATCAATAACCTGCTAGCAGCATTTTGCACCAATTTTAAGTTTCTAAATGCTTTTCAGGACCACCCCTGTGTTAGTCATGTTCCAGTCCTCAAGTCTTGATATTATTAAAGCATGAATGATCATATGTAGGTTAAAATGGCAGCATAGCTATCCCTAGATATGGCCAAAGTATTTTAGGTTTTAGTATCTGTCCCCAACAGCAAAAGCTTTAGTTCATGTATAGGCTGCCTTTCAGTACAAGACTTCTAGGTAAGTATTCCTTCTTAAAAGTAAGCATAATTTAAAAAACTTCAGCAAGACATGATGGCCCTGCCACTACTCTTTTATATCCCTCTGTGATTTTCCTTCTAGTCTCTCATCTAGGGTTGCCAGGCTCAGGGCCTGATCCTGATCCTATATTTTTAGGAGAACAGAAAGTCAGCCAAGTGCAGGTTTTCTTGCAACACTGTAAAGGGGAAAATCACAAGGTGGAATTCTCCCTTCCCCCTGCACAGCTTTTACAAATACAGAAGACCTCTTGGTTGCCAGGCCAGGCAACCCCTCTGGGAATGCAAAGGTCTGACTCACTGTAAGCTTGCCTCATTTTGAAACTGAACTAAAGGCTGAACTTTTCAATGGAACTGAGGCCTGCACCTACACTCGAAATAATAAGATGGACTTACAACCTAAACTGAGCCTGGACTAAAAGCTAAGCCTATGTTTTTTATTTATATGTTGATGTTCCCTCAAACTAGATTTGGACTATGGTCTTTGGAAATGTAGAACTTTATACAGTACTAGTTTTTATCCCCTTTCCAAAACTGGGTTAACTCCAGGTTTCCAGTTGAGGCTTACTGCAGCCACTCAAAAGCTTCTGTGGCAGAGCAGAGCTGTGAGACCTGTAAGTTTCTACAGAATTATTCCTCTCCCCCCCCCTGCAGTTCTTGAGCTGTATATTCCTACAGGATTGTTGAAACTGAGTTCCTGCCATTCGCTGCCCTTTGCTGAGTTTTTGTTTCACGTTGTTTCAGGGAAGGACCGTAGCTCAGTGGTAAAGTATCTGCTTGGCATGTAGAATGTCCCAGGTTCAATCCCTGTTGTCTCCAGGTAAGGCTGGGAAAAGCTCCTGCCTGAAATCCTTACCAATCAATTAGACCATACTGAGCTAGATGGACCAATGGCATCTTTCTGTGTTTCTGCAACTGATAATTAACAAAGTAACCCTGGCTCAATTTATGTTAATGTGACAAAAAAGAGACTTTGATAAGGTAATGTATACTTCTGCCTTTAGATGGATCCCTATCCCTGGAAGGTTTGCAGCGTATGTACAATTTCTGCTACGTGTTTGGAACTCTTGGGATGCTGCTATAGAGCATGTACAAAGCTGATGCTGCACTTCAGCTGACTCCCCAGATTAGGCAAATAAAATTAAAGCTGGGAGGAGGAAAAATGCATGACTCTGGTTATGTTCCCCATCTTCCAAGGCATTTTAACAGTGGTGCAGTTAGGTAATTTTAGACTCTAGACTTAATGGTCTTATGGAAGGGCCCCCTCTGGAGATGGTAAATGTGTACTTTTTCACTTACTTCAAAATGTGACAAGCCAGCTCTGCTGTGTTTGGAGACCCACATGGTGATTCTGCTGAGTAGAGCCCTGCACTTCTGCCTCAAAGTCCAGCCCTGATGGCACAGCTGTTTTTTAACCAACCAATGATTAAACAATTCCTGTAGGCTAGTAAATATGTAATTATTTTTTTCTCTTTCTTTCCTCCTCCCATCCCAGGATGAAGATGAGACGTCACAAGCTCTTTTTGACTCTGTGCATGGCTGGTCTTTGCCTCATCTCCTTCCTTCACTTCCTGAAGGCTCTTTCCTATGTCACATTCCCCAGGGAGCTGGCATCGCTTAGCCCTAACCTAGTCTCTAACTTTTTCTGGAACAATGCACCCGTCACGCCTCAGGTCAGCCCTGAGCCTGGGGGTCCAGAGTTTCTCCGTACGCCACTGTACTCCCACTCACCTCTCCTCCAGCCTCTCTCCCCAAGCAGGGCTGGTGAGGAGCTGCACAAAGTTGAGTTTGTGTTGCCTGAAGATACTGCTGAATACTTTGTACATACCAAAGCTGGTGGTGTCTGCTTCAAACCAGGCACCAAAGTGTTGGAAAAGCCACTAGCAGGCCGTCCAGATGAGAAAATAGAAGGTGCTGCTTCTGGGCGTACAGGCCGGAAACCTCTGAGCACCAATGGGACCAAGCGGCGTAAGTGGGTGGAGTGTGTCTGCCTTGCTGGCTGGCATGGGCCTAGCTGTGGAGTGCCCACTGTGGCCCAGTACTCAAACCTTCCCACTAAAGACCGCCTGACCCCACGGGAGGTACCACGGAGAGTCATTAATGCCATCAATGTCAACCATGAATTTGACCTCTTGGATGTGCGTTTCCATGAGCTGGGTGATGTGGTAGATGCCTTTGTGGTCTGTGAATCAAATTTCACTGCCTATGGTGAGCCACGCCCCCTCAAGTTCCGTGAGATGCTACTTAATGGTTCCTTTGACTACATCCGCCACAAGGTTCTCTATGTCTTCCTGGATCACTTCCCCCCTGGTGGGCGCCAGGATGGGTGGATTGCTGATGACTACCTGCGCACTTTTCTGACTCGGGATGGCATCTCTCGCCTCCACAATCTGCGACCAGATGATGTTTTCATAATTGATGATGCAGACGAGATCCCAGCTCGTGATGGCGTGCTCTTCCTCAAACTGTACGATGGTTGGACGGAGCCCTTTGCTTTCCATATGCGCAAATCCCTCTACGGATTCTTCTGGAAGCAGCCTGGCACCCTGGAGGTGGTTTCTGGTTGCACGGTGGGAATGCTGCAAACGGTGTATGCCACAGATGGGATCCGCCTACGCCGGAGGGAGTACTATACCATGCCAGGCTTTCGGCAGTATGAAAACAGCACAGGTCACATCCTGGTGCAGTGGTCGCTGGGGAGTCCGCTCCATTTTGCTGGCTGGCACTGCTCATGGTGCTTTACACCGGAAGGAATTTACTTCAAACTGGTGTCAGCCCAGAATGGAGATTTCCCCCGCTGGGGTGACTATGAGGACAAGCGAGACCTTAACTATATCCGGGAGCTAATTCGGACTGGTGGGTGGTTTGATGGTACCACCCAGGAGTACCCTCCTGCAGACCCCAAAGAACAAATGTATGCCCCAAAATACCTGTTGAAGAAGTATCAGCGCTTTCGTTACTTACTGGAGAACCCCTACCAGAAAGCAGAGGGGGCTGGGTGAGGGAAGTGGGGCTTGCATGGAAAAAGGGGACCTTCTGGGGGAAAAAAGTGGGAAAGTGGGGTATGTCTTTTGGTTTTCCTTCCCCCCTCCCCACCTGCTCCTGCTGGGGTATGTATGTTCTCTCCAGGCTCTGCCTGCCTCATTCCAGAAAAGAGACTTGGGTGTGTCTGGGTGTGGGGGAGATTCCAAATCGTGAACAACAACCAGAGGATTGGTTGGCCTCTGAGAACTGGCCCTGAGAACTAGTAGAACTTCACTTTTCTTGTAGGATGGGTGAAAAATCTTTTGCAGGTAGCACCGCTCTGTGTGGCATGGAGACATGAAGGAGCCTGCAGCTAGATGTGTGAGTGTGCAGAAGGTTCTACTTTCTTTGCAGTTTAAATGAGGATGTGTTGCTAAAAGCCAATGTTCTTCTGAGTCATTCAAAACTAATGGCTGTCCTATAAGCTCCATTCTCCTTGCATATTGCTGCTTGTTCAGCCCACAGAGATTTCAGGCAGAGGTAAGAGCAATTCTTGGTTGTTCTCAAGAGCACGTGGTGATGCTTGGCCAAAGACCACACTGCCCCTGGGTACAGTGCTTTTATTTGTAGCTGGAACAGGCGGGTGGCAGCTTTACTAGGCGAGGTGTGTGTGCACGTATGTAGGTGTGAGAGAATTTTTGTAGGTGACCACAGGAGTCATGCCTGTCTAGGATATGTATATTTTGCCATGTGTGCTTGTTACATTAGGTTGTAAGTGTGAGCGTGCACACAAATGGGGAGCATGGTAGCACCAAAGAACTCTGCTTTCCATCTGATGATTATTGACGTTCAGGGAAACTCTACAAACTGGCAGGCTATGAAGTTTGAAAAGCTGTCTGATTTTGCCTATGAAATGGATGTTTTTGGTAGCCTGCCTCTAATGTGGAAGCAAGAAGGCAGCAGGGCCAGCAGCCCGCAGGTTTGCAAGGGAAATTTCCATTGAGGACACACTTCCCACTTCTACTAAAACAAAATGTGATGTTTACATTTTCATCTAAAGTGGTGTGTGTGTCATGTTCTGAGTTGCTTTTAAAGAAAGGGGACACTAGGGTACTAAAGCTACAATGCCCGAGCTATTACTTCTGGAACAGGAGAGGAGCAAAGGTACTTGGCTCTATGATGCCACCATTTTGAGGACAATGCTATATTGTTGGTCTAGCACTTGCACACCTATAATGTGGTTTGCAAACAGAGGGGGAAGAATGTGTGATTGATGGAACTGATGTAGGAGCCCAGTGGTTAGATAAGGGTGTCAATCATGTATCCTTCCTCTTTCAGTGAAATGGCTCCAGTGTGTATTTAAGTTACATTATGGAGTCAGTGTGAAATGTACTGAAAACCCCACATTATGTTTGCTGCTAAGGATATATATTAAACAATGAGTTACTGTGCTTACTGCTGGAAATGGGTAATGTGCGTGCAGTAATAGGAGGAGCCCCATGCTACCAAAAACAGATTCCTTGCCAGTGGAACAGTATGTTACTCTGATATGTGGTATGTTTCTCTCTCTTTCTCCCTTTGGCTTTCACATTCTTTCCTGCCCTTAAGATGCATTCTTCCTGTGCTGTGTCTTGCATAATAGGTTTCCTTTGGCATCATTCCTAATGTTTGTCTCCATTATGCACTCAACCAGTTCACGTTCTGCCATTGTCATGTGGTGAAACCACTATGCATTAACTCTCCTTTTTGGTGCAACAACTGGTCTTGTGAACGCTTGAGATGATGGCTCTTCTTCTGGCACCAAATTTTCTGGAATGTGGGTTTGAGCCAGGAGATGGTGAACTGTACCCTTGATATTTGTGAGAGATGTGCTTCCGTCAGTCACAGGATGGCTCCTTGTACCAACCCAAGTCATCTTGTGTTTAACTGTGCCGTGTAAAAATGGTTGTGTGAATTGACCTTTATGCCTTTAAAATGAAGTAAATTCCTGCCTAAAGCAGCCCTGAGCTCACTTGAAGCCCCTTTTATTTTTGTTGCAATGGTGAATGGATTGGCTTGTGCTGCCAACCTAACTTTGTGCATCACTATAAGGCACTTCTAGTAAATGCTAAACATTTTACATGGTTCCTGTCAAAGCATTAAACCAACCTCCCCCAAACTGGTGTTTGGTCTTGGACTCCAACTCCCTTCTTCCCTGACCACTGGCCATGTTGGCTGGGGCTGGTGGGAACTGAAGTCCAAAACATGGTGAGGCCACCAGGTTGGGGAAGGCTGCATTAAAATGACCTGTGAAACGGGCTGCATACCTCTTTTCTTAGATCTTTCTTGTCTCAAAGGAGAGGGATCCTGAACCACACTGGGTAGTGGAGACAGTGGGTTGTAGTGATTATGGTGCCTTGTAGAGCAGTCCTCAAACTGCTTTGCTCAAGTGAATGCGCAGCAGTAAGAAAGGAGCCACTGGTGATGACGATTTGAGGTTAGCAACACACCGGTGGCTCCCAGGACTTCCACACAAGGGGCCACCACACAGAGGGATAGAGGGAACATGTTTCTTTCACGCTAGGGAGGAGATGAGAATCTAGGCTCAACCTGCAGCGCTTATGACTACCCAGCCTACCAGTTATAACACAACTGTTCTTTCACTACTGATGTGTGTAGAGGGGCGAGAGAGGTGGAGGTGGGAGAGATGTTCTCAAACTATTGTGATAATGGAGAATGTGTGCTTTTGCTACATAGCAGGGCCTGGTTGCAAGTCTGTGCCATATATTGGGACCAAATTCCAAAAAATACTGTCAGGAAATGATGACTAAGGGGACAACCTCACCATGCCCTCAATACTGTGCAACTTCCTTGCAAAAATGCTCTCCTTCCTCCAACCTAGCCCACTGTTCATTTTAGTCCCTGCACTTGCTCTACAGGGCATGCTTTGTGCGCATCTAGGGCTTTCACAATGCCTGCTCATGAATTCTTAATGCTCCCATCGCTGCTGTCTCTAGGCTCCATCTGTCACTGAAGCACGACACAGTGAGGCTATTCCAGTCCTAGTCCTTTCTTTTTCCTTTCTGCAACTCTTCCCTCCCCTCCCTTGTTCCACTTCCTTTGGGTTTCCCCCCCTTCCCCTCCCCCACTGTTGTGTGCAAGGAACAGATCCCATTGTAACTGGATAAGTTAGCAGTGAATTCCTTTGGGACACTGAAAGGACTCTTTGTTCTGGTCCCCTTCTTTGACTGCACCAAAGTGAAACTTGAAACTGACCTCTTGGGTTAGGGGAAGAAAAGGATACTTTTCAGTAAAGGCTTTGCTTAAAAAAAATACAGCAGCCTTTTGCATATGGTGATTTTTTTAAAAAAAAAACTTCATTTAAAGATGCTCTATTTAATTATTTATTATGTAGCTGGAACATAGTCCCGCAAGAAGGAACTCTGCACTAACAGAAAAGCCTTCTATGCTCCTATGGAATGGGGGTGGACAGCAGTGGCTAAAGGAGAAAAGGCTTTTGGAAAATGTCTTGGCAAGCCAATATTTTAGGCACCTAAATTGACCCCCTGACTTGTAGAAAGTAAACTGAGCTGACTTGGGCATGCATGACAAATACAGTGTTCAGCCTAAAGGATTCCTGAAAATAAATGAGTTAAATCCCACATACGTATGTGACAGGTAGAAGAGGAGAGCTCTCTCATAAACCTCAGGGGAGAGCCCTTTCATGATTTAAGAGCCTGCACTAATTGAGGGGGCCTTAGGCACAATTGTACAAGAACTGATGCAGAAAAATTAGGGAGCACACACGTCTTCCATCTTATGTGAAGGCTGCATCCAGCTGGTATTATGCAGAGAGAATCTAATATCCTAGCCCATCATTCCAAAGGTAACAACGTGTGGTTGGTGGGCAAAGCAGCCTGCTTTTGGTGTTGTCAGTGGCTGCATACTAACTAGGAGCTGCTGCTACACACATACATTTTAAAGTGCCTGCCACCTGCCCCTTCTTCAGTGTAGTGTATACATGAAATGTGTGTTCTGCTTTGCAGCTGCACTGATGTGTCTTAAATGTACTGATGATGGGGTTTTGAAGGGAACCTTTGGTATTTGTAGAACCACTCGTGTCACTTTAAAGGGAAAAGTGTGGGTTGACTTAAAAGTCTTAGCGGAGTTCTTTCCTGCTACGCAGAAAGGTTTAGAGCAGTCTTTGTTATCATGCTGTTCTTAGCTGCTTGGGTTGTAAGTGTACTACAAGCACAACAATGCACTATACTCATGAATGCCAGCATAGAGCTCTTAGCAGAGCTAGCTTTTGCCAGCTTGCATCTCTTCTCTCCCCATAAATAGCTGGAGGAGGTTGAGGAGTACATCTTTCCCCTTTTCCCCATTCCTATCCCACCTCACTTATCCCTAGAAAACCTCCAGAAAGGTTCAAGCATTGCTGTCCTGGCCAGTAGCTGGTGAGTGAATGCCCACTTTGTAGCCAGGATTTAAAACAAAACTTCCCATTTGTTCAGAGAAGCCCCATATTCCTTCGCTCTCTTCGAACCTGATTCATACAAACGAGGTTGTAAAATTGGTCCCTTTTAAGTTGCAGATGGTGGATTGAATGCTCCTCCGTATTTAAAAACCCAAACAAACTTCTTTGCCCATTTAAAAGAAGTTGTGAAGGAGAAGTTATAGCCACCCCAGAAGTTTCCATGTTATGCTAGGTTTGTATTTCTAGGGATTCCTGCCCACTACCCACCCCATCCTATAAGAAAGCATACCTGTAGTATGAAATGGTATGGGCCAGGAATAGTTTCACCATCTTAACTGCTCTTCATATGAACTAGGCATTGGAGAACAACAGCTTTCATCTACTCTTCAGTATCTTTTCACATCTTAACCCCTTTAACAATTCAGGCAGCAACTTATGTCTCTGATTGTTACCTATTTGTACTAATTCTTACCCATTAATATGTTCTCGGTGACTTTGGGGGGTCCTTCACATCTTATCTAGTTACAAGGGACAGAGCTGGTACTGTACAGAGGGCTGGATAAGCTGTTCTTTTTAGTTCTGTGTATCTATGTGAAAGAGATATTTCTCTCTCTGCTATGTAGCTCCTTGTCTTCCCAGTAATGTCATTAAGACTGGGTATTCAGCTGCTTAACACAAAAACTGGAAGATTAATAACTTATTTCCTATAGCAGGCATGTAAGGACATTCTGAATAATTTAAGGTGAAACCAATGTTTTTATCGCAGGTGTGATAGAGCTCAGATCTAAACTAGGACTTTTTTCCTGCTCCTAGGCAATTGCCCCACTTCATTTCTCTGTCTTTTATGACGGAGATCTAGAGTGACGTTGATGTAGTCACAGTCTAGATTGGATTGGAAGGAACAAGATGCCAAGGCTTTATAGATCTTAAACCGATTGGTTTGGAAGAAGGAATGAGACTCCACCCATCTCCATTTATGTCAACCTTCAGAGCACTTTTCTACTCTGAAGGAACTTAAAAAGGGAAAATATGGAGATGGTGAGTTTTGGTGTGGGAGATAGGGGTGGGTGAGGCGTTAAAGGCCTTAACCCCGCTATAAAGCAGGGATGGGGAACCAGTGGTCCTCCAGATGTGTTAAACTACAACCACCGCCAGCCCCAGCCAACATGGCCAATGGTCAGGGATGATGGGAGTTGGAGTCCAACAACATCTGGAAGGCCACAACTTTGCTATAAAGAGATAATTGTAATGCAGAACTTTCACTGGAAAAACCAGAGCTGGTAAATCAACCTAAAAGAGATATGAAGAATCAGCAACAAGGGCACACACCACTATCCAGCATAATCCCAGAGGAAACAATTGAGCAGTATTCTGCAATGGAAAGTCCTGGAAACAGTTTATTTTGTAAAGAAAGGATATGGGATCTCTCATCCCAGCAAACCGAAATAGCTTTTGTGCCCCCTGTTGGCTGAGGAATACATAGGACTTGTCAAATTAAGTAGAAGCCCTTTAAAGTCTAATTTATAAATACCAATTATTAATAATTTTTTGTAAGGAAAAACTGAAGTGTACATTCTGAAATCATTTTCTCTGTAAATGGTTGGATTTCATTTCACCCTTAAAGGGATGTTTAAATAAATAAATAAATTACAAACTATGAAAGGGAAATTAGCATGTGTGGTGTTTTTTATTTCCAACTGAAATCGGAAGATGTTCATGGAAGAAGAGAGCTTGCTTGTTTCTTTCCACTTGGAACTGATTGTGTCTGTATATTCCTTCCCTTCAGCCTGAAAGAGCAATTGCCTAGTGAACTGTGGAAGTTTATACACAGTTGAGATATTTGTGTTTCTCCACAACAGGATAATAGAGTATATAAACACCTTTTAACACGATTGCCACTGCAGCTATATATGTGCACCAGAATATTCCACACAGAACTGTCTAACAAATGGCATGATAATACTGGATTGAGATTTGGTGCCATGCATCCATCTCAACTGGACTCTGAAAGGAGAAAGAACAAAAGGCATGTAATGCAAAATATGTTGTAGTGGATGATTACAAAATCTACAGTTGATGAATGAATTAGTGAACGGTTGCATAATATTTTAACCAGAGGTCAGTTAGGCACTGGAGGCTTGCTTAACATTAGCAGATGTGTTAATATCATAGGACAAGTTCATACTATGCAACAACAGTTTTCTTTCCTCTTTGCAAATAAGCTATGTATGATAAATGTCTATTGGTTAGGACCCATTCTATCACCAACATACTTTCTCTCTTCTTCCCCCCAGTCCTTGGAGTAGTTTTGCAACTATTAGTATATAATTAAAATTAAGTGGATGAACAAACATCCACATGAGCACAATGTACCTCTTAAAATACGAGAGCACAATGACAGTTACAAATCTGAAGCATGAGCCCATGGTTGACTTCCTGATATGTGTTATTAAGGCAAGTTGTGAAGCTGGATTCACACTGAGGCTGAAGAACCAGCTGTGCCTGCACTAGAATTCTATTTTCACTGTAACATTTTATTTTCAGAGAAGGCATATAGGAGTGTTCTCATTAAAGCAAAGCAAACAGATTCAATTTAAGCATCCATAGAAATTTCACTGTAAGCCAGAGCTCAGTTTTATCACCCAACTGTTTTCAGTTACTGTATATATTGCCAAGATAGAAATAAATAAAACTTCAGGCCACCTACAGCTCACGATGTTTAAATCATTAATTAAATAGAAGGATTAGTAAGCATCCTCAAGGATTAACCAGTTTAAGCAAACTTCAGTGAACAGACAGTAGGTGATCTTACGTGAACAGCTGAAGTTCAGGCTCCCTCTTATGAAAAACATGGGGCTACCGTTGAAAAGAACAATCCCATGTCATGTTTTCTGCTCCCCTGCATCTCATAGTATAAACTGTGCCCTGTCCTGTATGAATCAATGGCATGCTTTTTACCTCCTAGAATTGCTAACAAGCATTTAATTCCCCTCCTAAAATCAACAATAAGCTTGCAAAATTATATCTGTGCACGCATGCACAATGCTATGCACCAAAAAAGGGCACCTGCAGGGAGAATTGTAAAGTTGCTGGTCTGTCAGTTGCTATAAGAAATTATAGCAATCTTAACTATGTCTACTCAGAGGTAAGTACTACTGAATTCAATGGATCTTACTCCTGGGTAAGGGGTTAGGATTACTGCCTAAGACATCTAGGTGAACAAATGAAGGTGTGTAGAAAGAACTGTCGCAGAGCACATGCTCTACATGCAAAAGGTCCCAGGGTCAGTCCCCAACATCTCTTGGGTTGCGTACGTGCCAGTATGCTAATGTTTCCATGAGGTGCACAGATCTGATTTTTCTATGTGTGCTTTTGTGCATGTTCATCCACACATGAGTGCTTTCATTTGAACTGTATTCGCACTGTGTATTATTGTTCCCTCCCCTCAAGTAGTACTTCCCCATGCTGCCTGAGTCCTAGAAACCTGAGGTTCATTGTGGGCATGCATGCAGACATTTGCTTACCTGTGCACACCGTTTTTTTTTTTTGAGATAGTTTTCCAGCTTGTATGTCCACAATCAGGGAACATGCAATTTTATGTTGGATTCCCCACCCTCTTATTTTATTATCAGTGGATCAGGAAAATCTGAATTAAACGGCAGAAAAGTGTGGGTGCTGTTTGGATGAGGACAACATAGTGTGGATGATATATAAAATGTGAACACATGGGATGCACCAAATCCACTTTAAACCTCTGTGTGTACACATCCTATGCAGGAGATGGGAGACCTTTGTCTTGATACCCTGGATAGCCACTGCCAGAGTAGACAATAATCTGCTAGGTGGACTCATGGGCTAACCTGGTATAAGACAGTTTCCTATGTTCCTAAAACCAACATAAAATGACTCCAGTGGTGCAGGGAAAGAAGAACAAAAGATGGACAGTATGAAAATTTTGGTCTAGATCAGCCTTTCCCAACTAGTGGGCCACCAGATGTTGTTGGACCACAACTCCCATCAGCCTCAGCCAGCATTGCCAATGCTCAGGAAAGATGGGAATTGTGGTCCAACAACATCTGGTGGCCCACTAGTTGGGAAAGGCTGGTCTAGATGGTCAATAGCTCTTTTCCTCAGAGCTGAAGATGATACAATCAGATCCTCATTTATTAAAACATTTTATCCCACCTGTCTGCCTCCATATGAGACACTCACTACCAATCAATAAACAATCCCCCAAACTCAAAAGTAATAAAATATAAAACAAAAAACGTGTGCACAGGTTTGCCTTGTTTTAGTGCTTCACAAACTTATTCAATCAGAGCGAAAAGTGGGACCAAAAAATAAAAAGTATATATGCCATGAGAAACAGTGTCTCTGAGTTATCGTATTTCAATCCTCTTGAAACTCAGGTCTTCCTATACACAGCATACCAGTGGGAAAGTTTTATCTTTCCCATGATAAATCCTGGATGTATTACAATAAACAAAAACAACAGACTAGGATGCAGCATGAACTTTGCCATCATGAATGATTATCAGTAGCAGGTAGTACACACAAATCCCCACCACCTTTCTAAGCAGGCTAGAAAACAAACTCACTGGGTATAGGCAGGTGACAGGCTTCATTTTATCATCACTTTCATAGCATAAGCTGGGATGTCTGATCCAGCAGCAGGCCTAGTTCAAATTCTTCTCTTCCTCCTTTTGCAAAGCTTTTGATTATATGGCTCTGCTTGCTGTTTCAGCTCCAGGTCTGGAAATAACAACTTCTGAAAAAGAGATTTGGTGCTATTACTAAACCAGTAAATATTCTACTTGATAATAGCAGGCCTGCATCTGTGGCAAAACTTGCAAGTTTGGAGCTTAAGCACATTTTTCAACTTTGGCACTGTGTAATTATCCCTTGATATGAAATAAAATAAGCTCAATATTTTACTGAAGAAAAAAGTGGTGGAGATTTAAATAGTGCTCGACATTTAGAGAAATCATTAAAAGAAATCATAGGTTTCAATTTTATGCTGGATGAGAGCCAAAGTGGTTATTTCTACCCTACTTGAGATAACACTCCAAGAGCTAAATAAGCAGGTAAAGACTCAACTGGCTTTCTGCTAAAGTCACCAATACCTTTAGTTTATTTTGATCCTTCCACTAGGGTATACAGTAGGGCTCAGCTTTTCAGCATTCTGCTAATACGGTGGCTAAAATTAGAATAAGGCCCCACTCATATGGCGCTTGTTCTGCTTTTACAGTGTTTTTCAGGCGCTGTATGAGTGGGGCCCTACTGTATAACAAAGGATTCTCAGTGCAGCAATAAGGAGGGAGGCACTCCATCTTCCAATTTACCCCTCCTTGTATGAGAGTGAGGAAAAATGTCCTTGGTTCTTGGAAGCCCTTGTGAGCTCCAGCACATCTTAACAAGGGGAAGGAGATGGCAGCATGATTATCTTTAAAGGCATCTCAGCAGGGATGGTACAACATGGCACCCAAAGGGAAAGTGCCTCCAGGACAAAGTTATCAAGTAACCTGGGTCTTTGTAGCCACCATTGTTCTTTTGGAATGGTGATTTAGAGGGGTGATTCAGTGGTGATACAGTGAAACTGCTGGTCTACATAGTACAGGGATGGACATACTGTCCTCTTGTGGATTGCAGCTATCTGGCATGCTGATTTGACATACCTGAGCCTCCCAAATAGCTCTCTGGAAATGCTCATATGGTTTCTGTTAATGCACCTGATACCAGATCATTGCTAATTCCATCAATTCGGCTAATGTTTATTCTAAAGGTCTGATTTCATATATAAAATCTTCTGTATGGATGTGCCCTTGCTGTGTGATGTGCACAAGTGTCCAACACACGTACAAAAAGAAATTAGAGGGAGAATGCCTTAAATGTGGTTGCTCGTGAAGGGCTCTCCTTCATATGATTTAGTACCACGCATTCTGCATATAAAAATGACATAAACAGGCATAAGTTGTATTTCTGGAGTTTTAAAACAAACATTCTCTCGATCAGATGCATTCAGTGAATGGAACTAATCCCCCTAAAAACAGCTAAGTCCATTGCTTAAAAATGTATACGCCATAGCTCTGCGAGCCAAAGAGAATCTCTGCAACATACATAAAACTGTAATAAGGCTTACCTCTGAGCCTGTCAATAAAGTGCAAACTAAGAACAAACCCACGCAATGGCATGCTTAAGTATCTTGCAACCCGGCAATGGGGTTATTCAAGTGCTTGAAGTTAAGCACATGCCCAAATGCTTTGCTGAATTTGGGTAGTACACTGTTGGGAACATTTTGATCTGAAGAACTAAATATAACTTTATACTGCAATCTAAAGAGCTGGAAAGATTGTGTCAATATGGCAAAGTCCTCCAAGTTTATGGGATTTCCATGCTCTCCGCTTGTAAAATGCTGGGTAGAGAAATTATGTTTTGCCACTTCTCCTCCGCCCCCTTCTGCTAAAGGCTACAGATATAGTTCCAGACTAGACTACCGCTGGAAACAATTTTACCTAGGGCATGAAGACACTGCGTGATAATGTGGATTCAGTGCTTGATGTAAGTGCCTTTTTGGGGTGCTGTACACGTGATGTGATCCCCATGTTGTTCCTGTACCACACTGTTTGTCAATCTAAAGTGCATTCTACTGGAATGGTTATAATATGTTTTGTGCCAAGAATGCATTTCTTAAGCGCTTGCTGCATACATGTGTACACAGAGAGTGCTTTCTCAGGTCACCTCCTATTGGGGCAGACCTACTGACCTTGCAGATCCCAGTCCCCCCCACCATGTTTAATTCGCTAGAACAGGAATAGTCAAAATAGGCAGCAGTACAGTAAGTAACTTAGCTGCCTCTGTATACTGATATACTGATATATAACCCTGTACATGAATATATCAACACACCAGATCATCATCATCATCATTAATTGAATTTATATCCCACCCTTTCTCTTGAAGGAACCCAAGGTGGCAACGTACACAAAATAATCCAACAATAAAAAAGACACTAAAAACAGTTAAACATTCCAGAAGACAATTACAATTAAAATTTCCTAAAACATAGTTTAAAATATTATAAAATACAGTTGAAATATCCTAAAACACAGCTTAAAACCATTATTTCACCAGTGATCTTCAGGTTGCCAGGAACAGTCTTCTTCAGCCATCAAATGCCTGGGTAAACAGGAATGTTTTCAAATTTCTCCTGAAAGTTAATAATGATGGGGACAGATGCACCACTCTAGTGTATTTCCAACCTTTCTCTTTCAAAAGGCTGTGAATACTACTACTACTACTACTACTACTACTACTACTACTACTACTACTAATAATAATAATAATAATAATAAATGTCTGTAGAAACACTAATTGAGGGGAGGGAAGTTTGAAAACACACCTACCTGTGTGTACAGACAACAATGCAAACATATTAGGAAATAAGTCCCATGGGACTTCAGAGTAAACCTGCTTAGGACTGAGCTGTGTGTGATGCAATTAAGTGTGCATGTGTGTTGGTGCTATAAACCTAGCTCTTCCACCTGCCTCATCCCCTCTTCCAGCCACACACTTCATAGACAGCCTAGGAGGAGATAGCAAAGTTGACTACAGGAGGAAAGGAACAATGGTCTGTCTGATTGGTGGAGGGAGATACTGGAGCTTGGGAAAACGTTTGTTGGGCCAGACTAGAGGGAAGAATGGTAGGTGCAGGACTTGTTGAGGGATGGAAAGTGAAAATGACCAGTGGCAGGCAGGACAGGGAGTGCTTCGGAGAGGAGGAAGATAAAATAACAGAGAAGTTGCTGTGCTGCTCTTAACTGAGAAGTTTAATAACATCTCTCAAAACTTTGCCATTCCTGCTTAAGAACATGAGAAGAGCCATGTGGGATCAGGCCAGCATCCTATTCTCACAGTGGCCAACCAGATGCCCATGGGAAGCCCGCAAGCAGGATCCGAGTGCAATAGCACTCTCTCTACTTGTCATTCCCAGCAACTGGTATTCACAGGCATACTGCTTCCACAGTGGAGGGAGAACATAGCCATCATGACTAGTAGCCATTAATAGCCCTATCTTCTATGAATTTGTCTAATCCTCTTTTAAAGCCATTCAAGTTGGTGCCCATCACTACATCTCGTGGAAGCATATTTCATTTTTTTCTTTTTTGAAAAGCAAGGGTGAAGGCATATGACCAAAAATTATGCAGTTGAATTTTCCACATTTGGAGAAATTGCAGGGGTCAGCACACCCAGAGTGCAATGGATGAGCCTCACCCTGGGAAAACCACCTTCATGATCTTTAAAACATCTTAAAAAGCAATTCCAACACAGACGTAAACTGGAATAAGATCTCTACTTATAAGGCTGGTTGAAAGAGGAAGGTCTTCAGCAGGTGCTGAAAGGGGCCATTGGCCTTATCTGAACATAATTTCTTCTGGAGAACAGCCCATGAGATGGGAATTAGCACCACCTAGTGTTAGCAGGCAGGAATTGTATGTTTTTTGAGGAAGTAGCAACCCTCATGAGACCTCAGACCATTTGCTGACGAACAGCCAAAAGGATACTCCAATGGTGAGAACTTAATGCACGCTTAAAGGAGAAAGAAAATCAGACAGAAACAAAGCAAAAAACCTATACGTTAAGCAATACTACTTCCCCTTAAAACTAAAAAACAACTCAAAAAATAGAACAAATCATCATTTATTCCATGAAGCAAAACCTCAGAAAATATTGAGAATAAGACACTTATCACACATCTTACATAACCTTAACGTGAGCAAAATGAATTAAAAAACAAACTAAAAACAATATGTTACAACCTTGGGCAGCTCATTCTGTGATTACATACTTCTCCCAATGGGTGGGTCCTGATGGTCTGTTCTCCGGGAGAAATTATGTTCAGATAAGGCCAATGGCCCCTTCTCTCTTGAAAACAGCCCATCAGATGGGATGTACCAAAGCATCCAAAGACAAAAGGTGGGAACTGACCGAGACTGAACAGGAAATCACATAGACGGCCATCAGATATGCTTCAGGTATGAATGGTAACATGCTGTAGCATGCACCTGCTGAAGGCAGCTTCTGCACATGCATATTTATCTATCTGGTAGTGGAAGGTAAAAGTATTTGGAGACAACCAGGTAGCTGCCCTGCAAATCTCCAACAAGGGAGCATTGATGGCAAAAGCAGCAGAAACCACCACCACCACCCTAGTACAGTGGGCTGTAACATGTGAAGGAACAGGAAGGTGCAAAGACTGGTAAGCCAAACTAATGCAAGCTTTAAGTCAGCCAGCGAAAGTGGTGGATGATACATGTTTACCCATAGACTTTGGGTGGAATGACACAAAGAGTAATTCAGTCTGTTAAAAATCTTTTGTTCATTGAACATAAACCTTTAGTGTTAGCTGGACGTCCAGCGAGTGCCATGCCTTTTCTTGTGGATGGATTGGAGCGGGGCAGAAGGTAGGAAGAATTAGTTCTTGTTGGCGATGATACACCGAGTTCACCTTAGGGATGAAAGCTGGGTCCATATGAAGAATTACTCTGTCAACGCGGAAAACACAGAGATGTTTGGCCAAGGAAAATACATTTAATTCAGAAATTCTCCGTGCCAAGGTGGTTGCCACCAATAAAAGAGCCTTCAGCGACAGTATATGCAGAGATACTGCATTCAAAGGCTCGAACGGCGGGAGCTGGAGTGCCTGCAGGACTTTATGGAGATTCCACGTGGGGAAATGATGGACAACTGTTCAACAAGATGCAGCTGCCCCACAAAGAAAACCTTTCACAAGTGGATGAAACCCAACCATTCCTGAGGTATAAAGTGACAAGAACGAAGAAATGGCTGAGATGTTTCGGCGTAAGGTATTCACTTTAAGGCCAGTCAGAGGCCATTTTTCAAAAATTCCGGAACGTGAGGAATCTGTGCCTTAGAAGGACGTAGGTCCTTACATGAACACTACAGTACAAAGGCTTTCTGGGTTGACCGGTATATCCTTCTCATAGAAAGCTGCCGTGCTGCAAGGAAGGTATCAATTACATCTGAAGAGAACCCAGTGCTTCTCAGGACCTGGCGATCAAGCACCATGCTGTCAGTTTCAGCCACACAGGTTCTGGACGAAAGACTGGACCCTATGAGAGAAGGTCCCATTGCGGGGGCAACATCCATGGAACAGCCGTCAAGAGACAGAGGAATTCTGAAAACCACAGATAGCGAGGCCAGAATGGCACTACTAGGATCAGCTCTGCCCTCTGCGCCCATTGCAATGAGGGGCACTGGGGAAAAGGCATAAGGTAGCCCTGAGGCCAGAACCCCCCCAATGATCTGACTGCCATTGCTGAACAGACTCCAGAAGGTTGGTACCCTGTGGCACCCCACAGCACAACTGCCAGGGGGCCAAAAGACAATCATCCATGCTGTATCTGAAAACAACCCTGGAGGTAGGATTGGAACCACAGTAAAACAGTGCCTACGATATCCATCTCACAAAGTCAGCTCTGAAGCATACCATGGTCAATGGTATTAAAAGCTGCTGGGAGTTCAAGTAAGAACAACAGGGTTGCACTCCCCCAGTCTTTCTCCCAATAAAGGTCATCCATCAGTGTGACAAGGCTGATTCAGTCCCATAACAAGGCCTGAACCCAGATTGGAATGGGTCAAGACAAACTATTTTATCCAAGAGTAGTTCCAATTGCTGCACCACAACCCTCTCAATCATCTTCCCTAAAAAGGGGTTATTTGTGACTGGGCAGTAGTTGTCACAAACCAGGGTGGGCTTTTCACCAACTCTTTTAGGGCAGCTGGGACCACTCCCTCCCACAAAGTCGAGTTGACCACATCCATTCAGTCATACCTCCTTGGCAAGCTTTAATAAACCAAGAAGGGTAAGGGTTGAGTGGGCATGTTGCTGGCTGCATTGTCATAAGCACCTTGTCCACATCATTAGGCTGCATCAACTGAAACTGATCCCAAGAAGTTACAGCAGACATGGCACTGGACACCTCACTATAGTAGATGTGGATGAGGCATCAAGATTGCTATGGCGGTGAGCAACTTTACCCTCAAAGAGCCTTGCAAACAATTCACAGAGGGCTTCCAAAAGGTCTCAAATTCCACGTCCAGGAGTTGATGTTAACAGGTACCTGACAACACAGAAAAGCTCCACTGGATGGCTACTTGAGGATGTGATTGAGGCAGATAAGTGGGCCTTCTTTGCTGCCCTCTCCGCCACACAGTAGGCACAGTTATAATGTTTTACTTGTGCCTGATCAGTCTCACAGCACATCTTTCACCACTTGCGCTCTAGCTGTCATCCAACCTGTTTCATTGCCCTTGGTTTACTGGTGTTCCAAGGTGCAAACCAGGCTCCATAATGCCGGAGGCAGAGCTCAGGGGCAACCATGTTAACAGCTCTATCTACTGGAAACTCCCCCAAGGTGTTCAGGAATCTAGTAGATTCCATTAGTCTCCAGGGGTAGACCATCTTAAACTGTCCTCCCATGCAGGGCATATCGAGTCTTGAACGTGGTCTTCCAGTCATCCCTCTCCTTGATTCCCAAAAGATTGTAAGCCCCCCTCAAATCCAGCTTGGTATAAATCTTGGCTGGCCGCAGACGTTCCTTTATCTCGGAGATAAAGGGGATTGTGATCTTGTTCAACTCACGGTAGTTGTTACCCAGATGTAGCTCCCCGCTCTTTTTCTTAAGAAACAGTAAAGGTGCCCCAGCAGGTGACTGAGATGGCTGAATGAAACCCCTTTTTAGATTGGGTTCAGACAAGGAACAGATCTGTCCCAAAGGGATGTGCACCCCTGGCATCAGGTTTATAGCACAGTCATAGGGGTGGGTGGGGGCGGAACTGGTCGGCTTCCTTTTTGTCAAAGACATCCTGGTACTCCTCATACTTTTCAGGCAACATGACTCCCTCCTGCAGTGCAGCTCTGGCCAAAACGGTGGGGGAAGACTCCTTCTGTGGTTGGCAGTGTTGATGACAGTAACCTGAGGTAAACACTACCACCGCATCATCCCAGAAAATGGTGGGGTTGTGCTGAACCAGCCAGGCATTCCCAACACCACTGGAAAGCAGGGCAGGGCGGCCACATAGAATGACAGGCTTTCCATATGCCCTGGGATTTCCATCCTCAGCGTCTCTGTAGCCTTAGTAACAGTTCCCGACTTTAAGGACCGCCCATCAATGGTTTTGACAGACAAAGGCTTCTCTACTGTCTGAGTAGGCACCACATGCTTCTTAGCAAAATCCCAGTCCATAAAACTTGAGGACGCCCCAGAATCTATCATGGCGCAGACCTGGAGGCTTTGTCCCGAAGGCGGAACCAACTGGACTGGCAGGTGGAGTACTGGCTGTGATGGAAGGGGCTGGTGGCAAGGCCACTGTGCTTGCTTCACTCCCAACTCTTTGACCTCTATTAGAGCTGGGATTTGTTTTCCTGCACCGGAGCACTTTCTCCTTTGGAGGGGCACCCCCTGGCTAGATGTCCCCCTTTCCCGCAGTACAGATATAGCCCCTCGCTCCTGCGCTTCTTCCCCTCCTCTGATAGGCGTGGCCTTGCCCCTCCAATTTGCATGGGCTCCACCCCCGATGAAGCTGAAGTTCCCGTGCTAGAGGTGAAAAGGGTGTGGGGGAGTGATATGGGAGCCTGGGACCATGGGACGTTGGCCTTGCACTCCAAGTGACGACCTTCAAGCTGTCTGTCTATCTGCAACTGGATCAACTCGGTGAGACTGCTCGGTGCAGAGGCACGTGCCAGCTTATCCAGCACCTCTGCACTAAGTCCATTCTGATAGAAATACATCAAGGCAGAGTCACTGTAATCCACCTCCTGAGCTAGGACATGAAACATGTTAGTGTACACTCCCACAGAGCTTTCCCCCTTCTTTAGGGTTCCCAACTCCTGGGACACAGTCTCTTTCCACTGAGGATCACAAAACATCTCGGTCATGGCATTGACAAATGAGGTATACTGGGTCAGGACGGGATCATTCCACACCAAAAACGGAGTAGCCATTTGGCAGCTTCCCCTTCCAAGAGACTGATGACAAAAGCCACCTTCACGTCATCATTTGGGAACTCGGCTTGGCGCGCTCGCATGTACAGTTCACACTGGGCAAGGAATGTGGCAAAGTAGTCACTCTGGCCACCATAACGAGAAGGCAATGCCACTGGTGCCTTGACATGGGTGGGTGGCATGGCCACTTGAGCCGTGCCCTCTGGAGCAGCTTAGTTAAACAAGAGTTGGAGATTTTGATTCTTTAGTCAGAGATTCTGGGTTTCTACGTGGAGGTTCTGGACATCTGCATACAGGGCTTCGACTGTTCTCTGAAGACCCCCTTCTGTGCCACTGCTGCCTCCATGGGTTCTGTCATGGGAGCGTCGGCGAAGGGAGGTGGTGGCTGAGTCAAGCTGTCCTGCCCAGAGGTGACGGATTCAGACTGAGGTGAGGTGATGTCTTTTTCTCTTTTTATTAAAGTTATAGATACATCCAAAGCAGTGCACTTCATATACCTGTCTACTCTGACTCACTACTTTCCCTAACTATCCTAGCTAAGCAATCTCTGCAGTGTTTGGGGAGAGTTGACTCAGCACTTGTGCCTTGGGAGACACTGGCTTAAGTAGGGAAGGTTTTGGCTTGTAAATGGTGGCTCCGCCTGAGTTCCATCCTCTGAAAGTCTCTCTTTTTGCGCCTCCTTGCACGGGGTGAGTCTCAAGATGACCCATCTGACAGCAGGGCTTCTCTAGGTGACAGTGTGGTCTCTGGAAGCACGATGCTGATTGGCTGGGAAGTGTTTGAAGTGCCTGGCAGGAATTCCTGCCCGGGAATAGATGGCATGGGTGGAGAGTTGCTTCCCAACTGCTTGGGCGTTGGACTCGCAGGTGGGGCAGGAGCTTCCTCGGTGGAAGTGCCGGGTAAGGGAGCTTGGGGGCTGCCAGAACCCTCCCCGCTTGTCTCCCTTCCTTTTGCTCCCCAAGGAGCCTCGTCCTCATCTGACTCCCCTCCCTGATCTAACTATCCGCCTGGGACACAACAGAAATTAATCCTCTCCCTCCTTCCCAAGACTCCTCCTAAACACATGATATAAACAACAGCCCACCAACAAAACCTACCAGAAACAGTTATTCCAGTACACCTCTGAGAGAATTGGGAACAGTATTACTAGGACTACACCAGAGCCACCCAATACCTTTCACACAGGGCATATCTACTCCCTGCCCCCTGTCTCGCATCCAGGGAGGACCAGCCTTCTGCCAGTTACAGACTCTCACTCTGAAGGCATCTAATGACTTTCTGCTATCACATAGTTCACTGTGCAGGTGTCCTGCACAGGAACCACACATGCGCCTTACACCTTCCCCACTACCAATATCCTCTGGATTGGTTAAAAAAAATTAGAAGGGGATAGTGCCCTCGTAACTCCCTAAGGGACTCCCCAAGGGACGATCCCCTTCGGTGGTGACCCTGCCAGTAGTGGATCCCCCACTCAAGGCCTGCCAGGCTTTCCCCCCTAACCCAGCCAGGAGCTGATGCAAGAGCCTGCAAGATTGAATGCAGCCTCTCTCTGGATTCAGGGTCAGACAGGGGTTCCAGTCCTTACAGCACTTACCAGGGACCTCAGCTGTCTCAAGAGACAACAACCCAGGGGAGCAAGCAAGCAAGCACCCAGATGCTCAAATACTCCCAGTGCAGGCCTTCTCCAGTCCCTCTACTTTCACATTACTGGAAACATCGGGAGCATTGCTAGGTACTTAAAAGACTTGGGGCATGGGCCCATGACATAAATTTGCAAAAAAAAAAAAAAAAAAGTGCATATACACAAATTCAGATGGCAAGTGGCTGAGATCTCCTCGCCATTGAGCTTTGCTATGTGCCTAGCCACATTGTAAGCAAAAATATTTTTAAGTGTTTTAAAAGAAGGGGAAAGGGACAGGAGATGCAGGACTTGATGCAGAAGACCTGAGGTTTGGGCCACTCATATCAATGTCCCTGGGAAACATTAGGGGATCAAATCTGCCTGACAATTGATGTGCATCTTCCTTCCCACTCTCTTCAAGCAAGACTGACTCTCAGCTCTAAGCCATTCCAATGCGATCAATTGAAGGAAAGCATATTTTCCTTCTTTGCAAACTGTTTTTTGCAGACCCAGGAGTATTAAACATGACACGCTACCATGTGTAAGGTGTTTTTTTCCAAGCAGTTTTTTTAAAACAGCCAAACTACATGCAAGGCATAACAAATCTCAAAGAGAAACCTTAAGCTGCCAGTGCTGCCAATAAATGTTACTAGCACATTGAAATCCCATTCAACATAAGCTGAAAAACAGTTAGTACATTTTTGTCTCCTGATCAACATACCAGAAGGGAACATAAATTCTGGTTCCATGCCAACTAAAGTAGTAAACACTCCTTTAACTACAGTGTATTAGAGGATCTGCTTAGATCAAAATTCTCCACTGGCACTAACTCACAGGACTGGCCTGTAAATCCAAATGTAAATATAACCAGTCCCTGCATAGCATTACACCCAGGCTTCAATAACATTGCTGCAGGCAGGCCAATAGAGAAGACAACCCAACCTCAAAGAAAGGAATGATACAAAAACACCATACCAAATTCTAAAAATGATCTATGACTCACAGGAACCTGTGACAAAGAAAAAATAATCTTATTGCTGAGTATATGATTTGGTACTGAGGTAACGGAATGCTCTGTTTATGTATATGCCTGGTAAAATTAATCTGGACCATAATTTTGCTATAGTCTAGTATTCAGAAATTATGAAGAGCTTAACTTCAAAAACTATGACAATGACCTAAAATTGCTTTTAAAATAGGGATTCCTGTTCTCAAGTTGATCTGAAGAAAGGTGTAGCTGTATGTGCGTATAAGAGAGAAAAACTTGAGTCCCATACAACTATCATGAGTTCATGAACTGGGAATGGACATTAGAAAAGGTTTGATGCCCAGGTATTTAGGGTTCATGATTATATCTGTAAAGATTGTGGATTTAACCTGATTTCACATCAGACTGATGTCTCCAGTTCACTTAGCCAGTAGTTTGACCCACTGAACAACCAATGATGATTGGATGTTTATTTATAAAAGTGTATGTCACCAGTTCATACAATATACTATGGTAGTGTGCAACAATACAATACAATATAAAGCACCATAAGACAGTAAAAAACTATAATTAAAATGACTAATACAAAAAATAAACAGTTATATAGGCTTGTCTACATAAAAAGTTCTTCAAGAGACACCTGAAAGTCCAAAGTGAGGATGCCTGCTGAATCACTGCTAGAAGAACGTTTCACAGTATGGGACTGGGAACTCTAAATGTCCTAGTGGAGGCCAGTCAGGTCTCTGTAACATGGGAAAACAACTAACAGTGCTTCTCTGGATGATCTCAGCAATCAAGCTGTGATAGAGGGACTTGGGTGGTCCTTAAGGGCTCAAGTTGTTCAGGGCTTTATATATCATCTCAAGAACCTTGAAGCTGACATGATGGTATATGGGCAGCCAGTGCAGATGTGTTAGGAAAGGTGTTACATGCTGTTGGTTATCTACCCCCATCATCAGTCTAGCTGTTGCATTCTGCGTTGTTGTGCTGAACCCCCTGCTTCCTTGTGTTCTCTAGGGCATAGAAAGTGGTATGTCTTAGCCAGAATATCCACAAGTGGAAGTACTCGTTGCTGGGTGTTGATTTCAATTTAAGGTACTTTTAAAATTTAGGTATGGAAAATCTAAGGCAAAAAATTAAGAATTGAATTTGTATCCTTGTATAGCTTTACAGGGCCTGTCCAAATGAATAAGGAGTGAGCTACAGTCAGAGATTGGAAAAGTTACTTTTTTGAACTACAACTCCCATCAGCCCAATCCAGTGGCCATGCTGGCTGGGACTGAAGGGAGTTGTAGTTCAAAAAAGTAACTTTTCCAAGCTCTGGCTACAGTCACTGGAATTCATCAAAAAGTCACAGAACCTTGGTGGGTGGGCCATTTCACTGTCATGGTGGCTGTGGTGATAATGCGTCACAAGGAGAACTAAAAGTGGAGAATCCTGTTATAAAGATTTGGGAAGTGGTCTGTGACAGAGTTTTGAACTGAAATCTCCCATAGCAATCTCTGTGAAAGAGGAAAGTTAAATGGGCCTGTTACTATTCAGAGGCTAATTACAAATCTGGAGAGCCAACAGGCACAAAGGAGGATTGAGGGAAACCCAGAAAGTATCTTTATGTGACACCCCCAAAACAACTTGGCAGTTTGTTAAAGGTGCTTGCAGACTGGACTTTCAACGGCAAATGGATCATAAACATTCACTTTTTCTGTGGGCACACCAGCTTCCACACATCCCTTCTTTTTTTTCCAGGTATGGGTATTCATTGCTATTCTGCTGCCTGCCATCCACACCAGTGGGCACAGCTTGACAGAAATGTATCTGGCAGTAGCGGCTGCTGAGGGGGCATGGATAAAACTCCATTGCTTTCCTGGCTTCTCAGCACCCTGGGTCACTGCCACAAACGGAGAGGAAGAAGGGGAGGGGTGGAGCACAATGAGCTTAGCGTGCTATGGCAAGCCACAGCAGGAGCGTTGGATTGGCTCTGCTGCATCATGCCATGCTCCCCAAGCCTTGCCCCTCTCCCTCTCAGTCAATGGCAATGACCCGTGGCACTGGGAAGCCAGGACAGCAACAGAGCTCCATCTTCAGTGCCTGCTACTGGTTGTTGGGTGGTTGTTTGTTTTATTCTCTCAAGTACTCCTCCACCACCCTTCAGAACCTATTTTTGTTTTGGGCATGCATGCAGGTATTTTTGTATTTGTGTACACACATACACACACAGGGGTGAGATCCATTGTCGTTGGGTTTTAACATCTTTAAAGAAATAATGAGGTCTTGCAAAAGTGTGATATTTACTTGACTTGTATAAGGCGTGCACAAGAGTGATAAAGAGATCTTGTGCAAAACCTCATCATCATAATTATTATTTTAAAAGCCCGATGCATATATTGTGATTACAGTCTCCGAGATAATCCCTCACATTTACACCATGCAGAGATACTGAGAGAATAGCTTCTCTGATCCTGATCTGCCTTCAGCGGGCATCGATCTGAGGAAATAGATCCTTTTTATTTGATATTAGGGGCTGCAGGAAACAAAATGGCTAGGTTGTGCCCAGTTGACAAGGAAAGGGAAGTTGGAGTGTGATGATGGGCAGCACCCACGAAAACATCACCAACAAATTACACCCACCCACCCCAAACAGTCCTAATGAGCTTCCACATCCACAGTAACTGCAGAGGTACAATGGATTATTTTAACTAATTGGACTAAGGGGAAATTAAATTTAAATGTAAAAAAAAAGAGTATGCTCTGGGCTGGCATTTTGATCACAACCTATTGTGGGGATATTATAAAAAACACATGTGCACAAGAGTGGCATCAATTCCACAATAAACTCCCATCTGCAAGCAACATTGCACATTACACTAGTCTGAGGAATCACAATCAGGACCATGATGACTACTGCACTTGAGTGATGTGACTATCTTTTGACTCCACAATCATTAAGTTGCCATTAATATGGCGATTTATAGCCTGGTTCACAACCCAGTACAACTAGAGTGCTTCAGTTTAAGCAGCTGTAGCCTGATTGAACACTTTAGTTTAATCAGATTGTGGCCAAGGGTGCGAATAAGATTGGCAACTGACTGAAATTAAAACAGTCTGCAAGTGAAGCTTTTTCATGGCATGGAGATAAGCCCTGTCACCTGCTAATGTTTACAGATCAAACTTATGTTAGAGGCTAGTAAAAAATAAAAATGTCAACCCCCTAGCTGGAGGAAATTAATATTCCCAAAGAGCAAATACACTTTATCTTTTTAATACAGCTCTTGGCCTAAGCCTGCTTTTGTTGGCTCATGCTGTGGAAATGCAAATGCATGCAAGGCATTAGAATGTAGGCCACTTGAAAGAAAAATAAAACAAAGAGACTGCCCTATTCACTTGCATGCAGTCAATATGACATATAGAAATATAAAGGGAAAGGCTACCTCTCTCACACTTTTTTTGGAGAGAGGTAGCCATTCCCTTTATATGGGGCATGGCAGGGGCAATGGATGCTCTGGGCAAATCTGAGCCCAATACACAGTGCCTGTGCTCAGCCAAAACAGGTCCCCCTGCTAGTCTACACTGCAGACATGAGCAATCACAAAATACAGTGCTTGCCCATAAATTACTGATACAATGTTTGTGAACCACTTTGAACACTCTAAACTGGTGCTATATAAATGATAAGCATACTCGTCTACACCACCCAAGCAGCAGGAGCGGTACAGGACTTTCCACATGCCACATTGGTCCGACATTGAGAGGAGGGTTCCTTCCTGCATCCTGTTTTGCACTACAGCGGGACCACGAGCAAATCTAGTGCAGATGCTCTCTTGTTAGGTCTGGAAAGTATTTTGAGTGGCAGAACACAAGAAGTCATGAGTTTGCATCCCATTTCTAACAAAAGATACAGTCTGCCTAAACAGAACTTTTACATACTTGTTTGCAAATCATGTTTCATAGAGCTCAGGTGTTCAGGAAAATTGTGTAAATTGCTGATTCAAAAAACATCTTGCTTGTCACTTAAAGTCTTCAGCAATGTGCAGTTGCAGGGGAGTATTGGACACACTCTTGTCTCTGCATTTGCTTCATGTGACCTTGAGAAACTGCCCTAGAACACGCTCAAGAATCCAGGTGTGTAAAAGGGTTTCATTCAGATGAATCCATATGTAAAGGACTCCCTGGGATTAGGAAATTTGAAGTCTACTAATTTAGCGTGCTACCAAACACAGACATCATCTATCTAACAGGGAAATGATTCTAATTGCTTGGTTCCTCAGTCTTATATGCACTAATTGGAATTAAGTTCCGTTTAATTACATGAAAATTTCTTCCAAGAATATATGATGATGCTGGGTATGTATGTTCACATGAACATGTTGCATTAGGTATTTCTGTAGGATGGGTGCCTTCTGCAGTGTTCATACATTCATTGCGTACAACTGCACATTCCCCAGTTCTCCCTACAAAGTTAATATGCTTTTAATAGACTATTATGTAACACTATCCCAGATTTTTATAGGCTTTCTCTCTAGTTTAGACAGAGACACCTGGAAAGCGGTGGGATGGGCCTTGCTCATTCACATTAACAAAACATCAGGAGCAGGGTGAGATGCATATTCTCCCTAAAAGAGGGCAATCCATATATCCCCATTTTCTCTGCACTTTAACCCTGGTGAGAACTGATATGAATAAAAGCACATTCAAGGTTTGTTATATTGAATTGTTTGCATGAGCATAGCCTTTTTAAAAAAATTAAGGAGCAGAAACTGAAGCACATATTCAAAAGTTAATCTTCTGTATTATGTTCTGGATTATCCACCTTCCTCCAAACCTAAAGCGATGCAGTCACAAATGCAGGTTATAATTCCTGTTCCACAGGAAAACAACCATTGCAAAAGGGGGGGAGGATCTGATCTTTTGTTCTTTTTAATCACCCTGAATGTGAATGTCTCATCAATCTCTTCTTCCTTCTAAGCACAAGGAATAAGAGAGCTCCACTAAGTCCAACCTCTTCCAGAAAATGCCAGAAAATACGAAGATGCTTTGTTTTTCCCACAGAAGGGCAAGGAGTTTATGTGAAGCATTTATTATGCTTCTGACCTTCCCGTTCTAATGAATAAGCCATTCTAATGAACAGCATATCAGCAGTGAGCTTTTGATAGAACAGCCAGAAGGTGGCACCATTGAGCTTGAGCTGAGCAAACAGGACGGGGGGGGGGGGAGGGGGGAGAGATCGCAGCTCCTGTGCATTTCAGAATACTTCCTGAGGCTTTCTGTCCTATTCTTTCCTATCTCTGTGGTCTCAAAGTTGCTGTCTAGGAGAAGATCAGGATTCTCTGCAACGGAACAATGGTTCTCTACCACAACGTCCAGCCTGTGATTGTAGTTGGCAGAAGCCTGTGTATATGGGTCAAAAGTGATGGAAATACTGTACTTAGGTATTCATGTACAAACTGAAATAAAGTAGGCAGAATTAGAGGCTTGTTGGTGCTTTGAAATAATTGTATCCTCCATCCAAAAAAGCAACCACAACCACAAAATAAGACGATGACAGGGATTTTTTTTTCCTGATGGGCTCCTACTCTCCCCATCCCTGACAAAACTCGTTCACATTTAAAGACCTCATAACAAGCAAAAATTCAACAGCAAGAGCCAGTTGTGAAAAAAGCTTTTCCCATTGACTTTCTACCTGTTTATTATGTTTTACAGCAGGGGAGGGCAACCTTTTTTTCTATTGAGAGCCACAGTCCCTTGGGAGAAGTGAGTGAATGAGTGTGAGTGTGTGTGGCTGGCAGTGGGTAGAGTCAAAGCCAATGATGAGCAGAGTCAGTGCACTGCTCTTCTGTGTTAATCTTTTATTACTTTGTTATTGGTTGTTTTGTGGTTTTATTATATTTAATTATGGCATTTTTGTAACCCGCTGTGGAACCATTTGGTGAAGGGTGGGCTATAAGTACAGTACAAACAATGACAATGATAAATATAAGTCTTCTGGGTTAACTAATCTGGAATAAAGATCACCTTGCTGCAGTTTTTATCCTGGTTACTTTAGTTTAGGATTCCCAATCCAATGCAGTTGTACTTAGAAATAAACCCTGCTGATCTTATACTTACAAATTAGTATATACAGAGGATAATCCAGTCATGTCTCTCACCTAACCTACCTCACAGGCTTGTTGTGACAATGAAGAAGAGAGGGGGAACCATGTACACAGCTTTGAGCTCCTTAGAGGAATGGTGGTATATAAACATACTAAATAAATAAATAAATATTTTTAGTATAACAGATCACTACATCTGTTCTGGAAAGCAAGTGGAAGTAATTCCTTTCTGACTTCAGTGTGCTACACATGCGCACACACACTCAGCAGAAGCCTACCAATTTGTTCACAGACAGCTGGGGAAAAAACTAACAACATAATCCTAACTACGTCTATTCAGAAGTAACTCCCTACTGAATTCAGTGGGGCTTATGCTCAGGTAAGTGGGGTTGGGACTACAGCCCTATTTTCCCCTAACAATACAACCTGAAAGTTTTAAAACATCCATTCATTTTTGTCAATTAAAATACTGTTTCTGCCAAGTATATAGAAAGACAGGGGGAGGGGAGAAACACTTTAAAAAACCTCCAAAAAATGAGGAAATGAACAGGAAGGAAGGGATTCTGAGACGCTAGGTCAGGAGGTATCAGGGGCTGCAGTTTTCCCATCTGTGTTTTAAAGGTACAAAACTCTCTTACAGGATCCTTTATGTTGCACTGCTATGAAAGCACTGTCATCCCAAAAAGTAGAGAACAGGCAACATATGGTTAAAATATATGGGGGCAGACTCTTGTGCCTCTAAAACAGGTATGAGGAACCTGTGGCCCTCCAGATGTTGTTGGGTGTACAACTCCCATCATCCCTGACCATTGGCCATGTTGGCTGAGGCTGATTGGAGTTGTATTCCAGCAGCATCTAGACCAGCCTTTCCCAACCAATGTGCCTCCGGATGTTGTTGGACCACAATTCCCATCTTTCCTGACCATTGGCAATGCTGGCTGAGGCTGATGGGACTTGTGGTCCAACAGCATCTGGAGGCACACTGGTTGGGAAAGGCTGATCTAGACAGGGATAGGTTCCTCAACCCTCTTCTCAGGGCTGTGTGACATTCAGAAATTTGCTGGCCAGAAGTGGAACTACAACAATGAAAAAAGCTGCACCTGTTTGTTTGTCACGCAGCCTTTTAAAGGCACAGCTTTTCCCAGTTGAATTCCAACTCTGTATCTCTAATGCTGAAAAATCCCAATCAATTTCTTATTAGTCTTTGCATCTTCATATAAAACCTTCCACTTCAGCTCAGATAGGTTGCTAGTATTAAACGCACACATTCCAACCCTAGAGGGGTCCTAGGGAGAACTAAGTTATAGTTCTGTGCCCGTATAACACAAGTGGGAAACTTATGGCCCCCAACCACTTGTTTTTTCCTGAAGTAAGTCCCACTGAGTTCAGTAGGATTACTCTCAGGGACTTATTTAGAAGTAATGCCCATTTAATACAAGTACTTTCCACACTTTACAGTGAACACTTGGCAATTGGGGTGCACATGCTGTCCATGTTCCAAATTTCCACATGTTCAGTTTAATGTTGCGTAAGAATTTCCTACAAGCATATCATTTTGTGTATGTCGTTCTCTTTCTGAATAATGAAGACTCCCACCTTTCCAGGGTGTGACCTCCATACGCTCTTCATCATGCCTTCAATGTAATGTGTGAAAAGTAATCTTATTTTGGGAATGCAAGTTTAGAACCGAGGTGCAAGTTTCAGATTTGTTCAGCTGCATCCTTCCAGTCAAGTAAGCACTTATCTGTTTTTCTGTCCCTTTTAATCGGCCAATTACAATTTCTAGTTTGTGTCTCACTGGCAAATCATATAATTTAAATTGGAAAGGGATACACTTCTTTTATTTCTGCTAGGATAGCATCCATTGGATCTGGAAGTAGTAGTGCTTGAATTATTGGAGACGGAGAAGAGATAGGGGGCGTTAATAAATTCTATAAGACCCAACCCTGATTCCACACAATTTTAGTCAAACCACACATCCCCAATTGTTTTTTTTAAGTAGTAAGTAAGGGGGTTGTCAGAATATGTAAAGTGGCAGGTCCTCTATGCTTCCTGTAACTAAAGTCCTGAACTTGAGAGGATCTAACTGCACAGCCCAAGTCAACAAAGCAACAAAGACCAGGAGATCAGATGCCACCATACTCAACCAGGCACATAGCCATGGACCTAATGGAGAGATCCAGGAAGTAGTGTGGAGAGGCTTTGAATAGTGGTAGAACACATCCTCCCTCCATAGCCTTCTAAGGATACCATCTTAAAAGGTAGCATATCTGCTCCTACAATTTGAGCAGCAGGTAGGCATACTGAGTTTTCAAATATCTTATGGCTGGATCCAGACTTAAGTTGCAACCCTAACTCCACTTGTTGTTGTTGTTGTTGTTATGGGCCTTCAAGTCGACTATGACTTATGGTGACCCTATGAATCAGCGACCTCCAACAGCATCTGTCGTGAACCACCCTGTTCAGATCTTGTAAGTTCAGGTCTGTGGCTTCCTTTATGGAATTAATCCATCTCTTGTTTGGCCTTCCTCTTTTTCTATTCCCTTCTGTTTTTCCTAGTGTTATTGTCTTTTCTAGTGAAGCATGTCTTCTCATGATGTGTCCAAAGTAGGATAACCTCAGTTTCATCATTTTAGCTTCTAGTGACAGCTTGTTCTGACTCCCAATTATTTGTCTTCTTTGCGGTCCATGGTATCCGCAAAGCTCTCCTCCAACACTACATTTCAAATGAGTTGATTTTTCTCCTATCCTTTTTTTTCACTGTCCAACTTTCATATCCATACATAGAGAGCGGGAATACCATGGTCTGAATGATCCTGACTTTAGTATTCAGTGATACATCTTTGAATTTGAGGACGTTTTTTAGTTCTCTCATAGCTGCCCTCTCCAGTCCTAGCCTTCTTCTGATTTCTTGACTATTGTCTCCATTTTGGTTAATGACTGTGCCAAGGTATTGATAATCCTTGACAAGTTCAATGTCCTCATTGTCAACTTTAAAGTTACATAAATCTTCTGTTGTCATTACTTTAGTTGTTTTGACGTTCAGCTGTAGTCTTGCTTTTGTGCTTTCCTCTTTAACTTTCATCAGAATTCGTTTCAAATCATTGCTGGTTTCTGCTAGTAGTATGGTATCACCTGCATATCTTAAATTGATATTTCTCCCTCCAGTTTTTACACCTCCTTCATCTTGGTCCAATCCTGCCTTCCGTATATGTTCTGCATATAGATTAAACAAATAGGGTGATAAAATACACCCCTGTCTCACACCCTTTCCTATTGGGAACCAATTGGTTTCTTCATATCCTGTCCTTACAGTAGCCTCTTGTCCAGAGTATAGGTTGTGCATCAGGACAATCAGATGCTGTGGCACCCCCATTTCTTTTAAAGCATTCCACATTTTTTCATGATCTACATAGTCAAAGGCTTTGCTGTAGTCTATAAAGCACAGGGTGATTTTCTTCTGAAATTCCTTGGTGCGTTCCATTATCCAACGTATGTTTGCGATGTGATCTCTAGTGCCTCTTCCCTTTCTAAATCCATCTTGGACATCTGGTATTTCTTGCTCCATACATGGTAAGAGCCTTTGTTGTAGAATCTCGAGCATTACTTTACTTGAATGGGATATTAAGGCAATAGTTTGATAATTACTGCATTCCCTGGGATCCCCTTTCTTTGGAATTGAGATGTATATTGAACGTTTCCAGGCTGTGGGCCATTGTTTAGTTTTCCATAATTGACAAATTTTTGTCAAAAATTGGACAGATTCAGTCTCAGTAGCTTGTAGCAACTCTATTGGTATGCCATCTGTTCCTGGTGATTTGTTTCTTCCAAGTATTTTAAGAGCAGCTTTCACCTCACATTCTAAAATTTCTATTTATCTGGGAGTATGTTCCATTCAGTCCTCTGGGACTTACTGCTGAGTAGACATGGTTAGGACTGCAGCCTTAGTCATGCAAGAGTAGACCCATCAAAATCAGACTCAAGTTACTACCTTAAGCCCCATTTATTTCAATAGGTCTGCCCTAAGCATTAAGTCTGCATCTAAGCCTTACTACATACAACTTTATAAACAGCAAACAAAACTCATGCGCTGAATGCTACATCTCTACAGCCCTTTACTAGAAAAAAAGAGAAATAAATCTTTAAAAAGAAACAACTCAGAGGTTCCCTATTGTAACAGCTAATGAGGGCGGTAGTAGCCATCGACCCTCCAATGAGCAAAACATGTTTTTGGACTTGAGAACGTTGTTATTTCCAAGCACACCGACGACAGATATTTTTTTAAGCCCTGTCCTGCTTCATTTATAACATGTACATTGATGCCTGTCCCCGCCTCTTGTTTCGTGTATGAATGGAACAGGAAGTGAGATCTTTTGTGGGGTCTGTTTTAATTTTTTTTGGTGAGTTTCCATAGTGATGAAGGTCATGCCCCGGAAGAGAAGCAGCCATGTTGCTGAATGACCCCGAGAGCAGTGCCGGGAGTGGGAAGAGGTGGGGTCTGAGACCCTGAAACGGGACGATCTTCTCCGTGAAGGTACTGAGAATAACCGCCACGGCTTTGTGTCTCGTTCATCCCCGGAGAGTACCTGGGATCTTAGGGATGCCCCTGTCTCCGTTGTACCGCCTGGGTGGCCTGTATCCCTCTGACACCCGCCTCGTAGGTTTTAGGAGATTAGATGTGAAGGAAGAGACGTTTCCTTGACTCCTTTAACTCGTTTCCTATCAGAGCTTCCCATTCTCCTCTTCTCACATTGCACAGACGCCTTTTCGTTTTATGATACAGTGGGGGCGGGGGAGATTTGCCAAATGCCTATTAACGCCACCCCCCCCATCCCTAGGGTTCTTGTGCTGCTTGTTGCCTTTTTAAAAAAAATTATGTAGCAACATAACTATCCCCTCAACTTCACCATTAAGTTATGGTCCGTGGAAGGAAACGAATCTGCCACAGGCTGCTTTATCACATTTACTCCCTTTGAGACATCATACTTAGCTTTGTGGGATATGTGGATAGGATGTATGAAGAAAGGTTTTCCCTCACCCATCTATTTCCTTCTGGAACTTCTGTTTTGGGAACTGCTTCAGTATATCAAACAGAGTTTACTTGGGCCTTCTTTTGGAGAAGAATGAATGGATAATCTTGTGAGAGCATGTAGTGGCTAGAGCTTTACATATATTTATTTCTCATATTAGTTGATACTACATGAATCCTCTTGGATAAAAAACACAATTTGGCTAAGACTAATATTACAACCAACAAAAAGGGATTGTTTCTGTATTTGTTCTCTATGCTTTCAGTTTGCCCTCCCTTCACTCATCCTCCATGGCAGCGTGGACCCGTGAAGCAGTTCTGAACTTATATCGCGCTCTACTGCGTCAGGGACGCAACCTACGCTATACTGATCGTGATTACTACTTCGCCTCAATCCGGCGGGAGTTCCGCAAGAACCAGCAGCTTGAACAGCTCAAAGATAAGGAGAGACAGCTGGAAAAGGGCCAGCTTTTCTTGCGAAGCAAACTTGGGGGGTTGATTTAGAGACTACTCTGCCTTCCCCCCCTCCCACCTTTCTGGCCACTTTCCTTTTCCTCAACCCCACTGGTCTGGCTAAATGGTCAGTACTGGCTTTGTGGTACAAACTTGGAAAACAAAATTGTAAAAGTGTCTTGCCTAGATCCCTGGGAGTATTCCTCTTTCTTCTCCACAGATGCTTTAAGCCTCAGGTAGGTTATTTACAGCCATATACTGCTCATTTAATTATTAAGTAACTTTATAGATAATTACAAATCTGTTCTCAAACACTACTTTAAATTACTAAAAGTTACAAGACTAAGATTTATGGGAGCCAAAATAGTTCTAGGAAATCTACAGATGACCTTGCAAAGAGTGACCTATACACATTGGTGGTAAGAAAAGAAAAAATTCACATGCTGCAGAGGTTAGGGAAACTCATCTAGTTTTTGGTGGCTTAGTGGTGGAAAGATTTATTCTTATATGGTAATGTTGATTCCTCTTAGGACCTGGAAATCAGTTTAAGAAGATGAGGTTGTATCATTTAACTTCAGATACTTTTGTCTTTCATTTTTTTTAAAGAGCATACAATTTGCTATATAATCTCATTTGCCTTGGGAAATTAGATGCATTTAGCAGCAAAAGATAAGAGACTTGGGTTTGGCTGTTGAGAAGCTTCATTCCAATTCTTACTCCGCTGCACTGGATGAACTTGGACAAATCTCAGCCTAAGGTGTGTCAAAGTTCTTTGAACAAATGGCATAAGAATTGTGTGAAATAAGTTATGACATTATGAAGATGGCAGAATAAACAATAAAGTTCAGAATAATTATTAGCTTCTTAGTAATAGTCTATAAGACAGAGTGAGATTCTACCTCTCAGCAGGAAGACCTGAATGACAAATTGCCATAACAAAATGTGTTAACAGTTGTGTTGCTTTTTCTCTTTCCATAAAGGAGCAATGGCAGGCGCTGGAGAGCGCAAAGGAAAGAAGGATGACAATGGCATTGGCACAGCCATTGATTTTGTATTGTCCAATGCTCGACTTGTCCTGGGTGTGGGAGGTGCTGCCATGCTGGGGATTGCCACCTTGGCTGTCAAGCGGGTAAGACTGAAGGCTATGGATGAAGGGGTGCCAAGATGTTTGGGTGTGGAAAGCTGCAATGAGAGGCTGTAGAAATGAAGGCTTTTGAATGGATCACATGTTTAGTTTCTTGTTATATTCTTCAGATGTATGACCGGGCAATCAGTGCTCCTGCCAGTCCTACCCGCTTGAGCCAATCAGGAAAGAGAAGCTGGGAGGAACCAAGCTGGCTTGGATCATCATCACGGTTATTGAACCAAGATATGAAGACTAATCTTAGCCGCTCTCTGCAGACTCTTCCCACTGATTATTCAGATTTTGAAATGGGTGAGGGACAGCCTGTAACTTTTACGTAACTTTTGTATTTATAAAAGCTGACTGTATAGCAGGTAAACCTGTCATCATTAAGTGTTGGTGACTAAAAACATGTAGCTAATGCAAGGATTTTAGTTTTAGAGAAGAGTCTAATAATCAAGTAGTCCAGCACATTGTTCTGAGGAAGAATACTGTCTACTCAGTGTATTCCTGTGAAGCATGTTTCTTGCGTATTACCTGAAAATCTCCAGTGAACAATAGTCAGTTTATTTATATACTGCATTTTCCACAGAAAGATTTGTGCTCAAAAGCAATTTACAGAAAATAAACAGACTAAATACATAATAAAATTATCGCTACATCATAACACTTACAATTAACAACTTGCTTAAAATCTGTCAAAAGAAAATGTGAGTGAGCATAATATACCAATAGGTCAGTTAACAATATCCCAGAGTAGCCCCAAATCTGATGGTTGTATATTTATCACCCCACATCCCCAAATTTGCAATAAAATATTAGGGCATGTTCTCTCTCTAATCCTACCCTTGCAGATTCAGTTAAATCCATGAAGCATAAATCATCTGTTAAAACAAGCCAGGTGGAGCTGAAGAAGTCCCGCCTCCGAATGTCCTTGCAAGAGAAGCTGTCTGCCTATTACCGGAGGAAGGTGGCCATCCCAGCAGAAGAGCAAGCCAGAGCCAAGCAGGCTGCTGTAGATATCTGTGCAGAACTGCGTGGTTTCCTCCATGCCAAGCTGCCAGACATGCCTCTACGTGAAATGTACCTGAGTGGTAGCCTCTATGATGATTTGCAGGTAATTTGGATGGGTGAAAAGGTTTAAATATTCTTCAACAGGAGGCAGAGAACCTGTTTGTTTCAGCACTGTGTACTTTTGTGTAGGGTTGTCTGTGGCTATATTTGTTGGATTTTTGTGTGATTTGTTCTTGCACAGGAAATAATCTGCTGTCCCTGGGACTGAAAAGCATCTCCCCTTCTTTGTTGCAGTTTTAATGTCTATTCTTTCTGATTGATCAATATTTACAGCTTTATATTTTCTCTCTCATATATGTTCCTGGGTGTCCATGGTCCTTTAAACATTTGGAAATCTCTGCTCTTTTCAATATATGGTGGCCATGCGAGCCATTCCTATATGCTACCTTGATGAATGGAGGCCTTTTTAGGAATGGTTCAGAATAGGTGTATTGCTCTTGATTTAATATTGCGTCAAGACTCCCATACAGAGAGATTGTGTGTGTGTGTGTGTGTGTATATATATATTCATGGTATATATGTATATACAGTGCCTTGTGCAAGTAATCAGACCTCTGAGCAATGCTCTCATATTACTGAATTACAAATGGTACATTGTAATTTCATTCTGTATGATGTTTTATTTTGAAATACTGAAACTCAAAATCAATTATTGTAAGGTGACATTGGTTTTATGTTGGGAAATGTTTGTAAGAAACATAAAAAACTGAAATATGTTGCTTGCATAAGTATTCAATCCCCACACATTAATATTTGGTAGAACCACCTTTCACTGCAACTACAGCTTTAAGATTTTTGGAGTAGGTATGTACCAGCTTTGCACACAGTGTTGGAGGGATTTTGGCTCATTCTTCTTGGCAAATTTGGTCCAGGTCATTCAGGTTGGTTGGACGTCACTTCTGGACTGCAATTTTCAAAGAGCACCACAGATTCTCAGTGGGATTGAGATCAGAACTTTGACTGGGCCACTGTAGGACATTCACCTTTTTGTTCTTGAGCCACTCTAGTGTTGCTTTGGCCTTGTGCTTCGGATCATTGTCCTGCTGAAAAGTGGATTTCCTCCCAAGCTTCAATTTTTAGTGGACTGAAGTAGGTTCTCTTGCAGTATTTCCCTGTATTTTGCTCCATCCATTCTTCCTTCAATTTTAACAAGATGCCCAGTCTCTGCTGATGAAAAGCATCCCCACTGCATGATGCTGCCACCACCATACTTCGCTGTAGGGATGGTGTGTCTTGAGGCATGAGCAGTGTTAGGTTTGCACCACACATAGTGCTTTGAGTTTTGGCCAAAAAGCTCTATCTTGGTCTCATCTGACCACAAAGCCTTTTTCCACATTACAGCTGGGGCACTCTCATGCTTTCTGGAAAACCCCAGACATGCTTTCACATGGTACTTTTTGAGTAACAGTTTCTTTTTTGCCACACTCCCATCCAGGCCAGTGTTAGGCAGAGCTCTTGATATGGTTGACTGGTGCACCATTACTCCACTCGCGGCCACTGAACTCTGTAGGTCCTTCAGAATCATTGTTGGCCTCTTTGTGGCTTCTCTCACAAGTCTCCTTCTTGTTCAAGCACTGAGTTTTGAGGGACGGCCTTTTCTTGGCTGGGCCTGGGTGGTGTGATGCAGCTTCCACTTCCTGATTATTGATCCAGCTGTGCTCACTGGGATATCCAAATACTTGGATATTATTTTGTACCCTTTTCCTAATCTATGTATTTGTATTACATTATCTCTCACTTGTGTAGAATGCTCTTTGGTCTTCATTTTCCTTCAGATCCACAACCTGACCAATGATCCTTCAACAGTGGAGTTTTTATCCTGACAATGTGACAGCAACTTTAATGGTTCACAGGTGGAGGCCAATGGTAAGGTAATTGTGTCTTCGATAGGTCAATTTCTTTCATCTGTGTAAACTGGGAGCTTCCACAGCACAGGGGTTGAATGCTTATGCAAGTAACGTGTTTCGATTTTTTATGTTTCTTACAAAATTCCCGACATAAAACCAGTCACCTTACAACAGTTGATGCTGAGTTTCAGTGTTTCAAAATAAATTATCATACAGAACAAAATTAGAATGTGCCATTTGTAATTCAGTAATATGAGAGCATTGGTAAGGGGTCTGATTAATTTGCAAGGCACTGTATATATGTGGTTTGGATAAAACTTAAATTTCAATCTGTCCCCCAAAACTAGTAGCATTTCTAAAGGTGATGGTGCTTTTCTTAGAGAAATATTGTATTATTGTTTGCCAAACTCTGTCTTTAAATAGTTGTCTTCTGGCTTTAGACAATTAAAATGTGGAAGGGCAATACCTTACTAATAAGAGTACATGCTTGGCATGACCAAGGTCCCAGGTTCAGTCCCTTCCATCTTGAGGTAGGGCTGGGAAACGCACCTGTCAGAAATCCTGGACAGTTGTTGCAAGTTGGTGAATAAACAATACTGGGTTAGATGGACTAATGGTTTGCCTTGGTGTATGGCTTCCTGACTTCTCTTAAAAGCCCTTGGCTTCCTTGTTGCATTTGCTATAAATGCAAAGTTGCATTTTATTTCAGTGAAGCAATTTAATTGTGTAGCTTCTATGTTTGTCAGGTTCTTAGGATTCTTCTCAGGCTTCAGTTGATGTAAATACACTGTGCTTGAAGGGCTTAGGATAGGGTGCAACACATTTAAAACTAAATATGACTAAATACCAAAACATCCGAAGAAAAAATATTGCACAACCCCCACAGAATTCAAAATCTCAGGTACACCTCACTCGCATGCTTACTCCCATTCACTAAAACAAAGGCAAAAAACAACTCTGTCTCTGGTGGGCATGTGGACAGCACAGTCAATAAGGCTCTTGTTTACCTGAAGTATAAACTCTGCTTTTGTTTCCTTCTATTTTATGTCTAATTTATGAGGAACTATTTCTTATTCTGTCTCTGATACATTGGCATGTTCTAGCAGGGCACTGAGCGTGATAGTGATCCCAGCTAAATGTTTCTTTAGATTCTGGCCTTCCCTTTAGCCGAATACATAGTGTGACTTCTTAAGGGCTTTGGAAAGCCTCTTGTTTTTCTCCCCACTGACAGGTTGTGACTGCTGATCATATCCAGCTAATGGTTCCTCTGGTGCTGGAACAGAACCTGTGGTCATGCATTCCAGGTGAAGACACCATTATGAACATCCCTGGCTTCTGCCTGGTACGTCGGGAAAACCCAGAATACTTCCCTCGTGGTAGCAGTTACTGGGACCGCTGTGTGGTGGGGGGCTACCTCTCACCCAGGGCTGTATCTGACACCTTTGAAAAAGTAGTGACAGGCTCCATCAACTGGCCAGCTATTGGGACTCTCCTAGACTATGTGATCCGTCCTGCAGCACCTTTGGAATCTCTAACGTTGGAGGTTCAGTATGAAAGAGATCGGCGTCTTCTCATAGACTTCTTACCATCTGTGACACTAGGTGACACGGACTTGGTAGCCAAACCACACCGACTGGCCCAGTATGATAATCTGTGGCGCCTCAGCCTTCGGCCAGCAGAGACCGCTCGCCTGCGGGCTTTAGACCAGGCTGATTCTGGCTGCCGTTCCTTGTGCCTCAAGATCCTCAAGGCCATATGCAAGCTCAACCCGGCATTGGGTCACCTTTCTGCCAGCCAGCTCACCAACGTCATACTACATCTGACCCAGGAGGAGACTGACTGGTCACAAGACACGCTTGCTGACCATTTTCTGCAGGCGTTGAAAAGACTTATTGGCTATTTGGAAAAAGGGGTTCTTCCCAGTGCTTTGAATCCCAAGGTGAACTTATTTTCAGAGCTTACTCCTGAAGAAGTGGATGAGTTGGGCTATACCCTGTACTGTTCCCTTTCGGAACCAGAGGTCTTGCTGCAGACATAATAGCTGCCTTATGCATGAGAGTAGTGTTAAGAGCTTCCTGCCCATGACAGGTTCTCTCTGACATCTGAGTGAGATATGCATACCCTTCCCCATTCTTTTGGCAAGCTTATCCCGGTTTCTCTTTTCTTATTTTATTATACTGGGGTGGGGGGAGGGAAGTCTCTTGTATTTCTTGGTGCTATTGGTCCAGATCCACTACCCTCATAGCAGTTGTCTGATGGAGGGAAGACGTTATGTAGAACTGCTGCTCGGTCTGTTAGAAAGTCCTTGCTGTTGTCCCAGCTGCCTACTCCAGCACTGTGCAACCTACCTCCTGCTCCCCACCCCCGAAATATACTATACCTTGTTGAATTGAAAACTCTCACTCCCACCCAGGAAAGTGTGGAATTGGGCCAGTAAACTACTGCCAATTTTAGGTGATTTCCCCCCCCCCAGGACTCATCCCCTATTGTTGGCTTGTGTGTTGGATTTCCCACCCATCCAGAAGTTCATGAATGAAATGTTTCAATAGAAATATTTACAGCAGGGCATGTATTTGTGTGAGCTCTGTGCATTGATTGTATTTATATTTGGGGGAAGTGGGGAGGTTTATAGAGTTTCCACATTTGCATAGGTTCTCACCAGTTCTGAGCTGAACTGTATCACCATCTTTGGGATACTTAGTGTATGTTATTTAGGGATAAACTCTGCCAATTTGGTGCCCTTCACTACATGCAAATGTGTTTTATATTGCACCAATTTTTGAAAAACTGGTGCTAGATCCTCAATCTGTCTAGAAGAATGTAGGGAGAGTAATTTCCCATTTGTTGCTATCAAGATCACTTATCCATTGCAAGTGGCAGGTGCCTGAGAATATACAAACTGTATATCACTAACCCTTAATGTGGCATGGGGCAAGGAAGTCTGAAAGTAAGGCATAATTTTTTCAAGTATTTCCATTGTGAACACTCAAACTCTAGATGGAAGCAGGAGCTGAAGAATTTTATGAAGGGTACTTGAGGTTCAGACCTTAATCTTCCGTATGTTAGAAGTGATGGTTGCTGTCATGTACTGAAGGTTCTGTCCATAAAATGACTAGTGATAGGCAGGAACAAGAGATAAAGTTTCTGCAGGAAGCAAAAATAAATCTTGAATGGAATGTAAAATTCCACTTTTTATACATTTTTCAAGAGGGTAGCATATTTCACACTTAATCATTTTGACCTTACAGATTTTAAGGAGCCCTCGGCTTTAAGTTATGTAACCCTACTCTGCATCTCTGCCTGCTCCTTGAGATAATGGCACAGCTCTTACGGAGTGGCCACTCATTCTAGCTATGCCTGCTGCTGTGCAGGCATGAAACTGGCATTGACTGTGAATGTATTATCTCTCAGGAATATTTGGTTCTATTACTGCTGACATCACTCAGAAAGAAAGAAAGCAAAAATTAAGATGGTGTGCTCCATGTGGTGAGACTGTGTGTTTAATCTGCGTGACAAGTATTGCTATGATTGTATGTATGTAATTTTGCAGATATGGCTCCCCTGTTTTCAAAAACCCATCCTTGCTGTTAAAAGGCAGCATAAATAATGAGATAATTTGCAGGTGTGAGAAACAGGTGTCCTATCCTGTTTTTTTTTTTAAAGGCAGTGCTTATGTTAATAAGATAAACCTTTGTCATAATTCCAGAGTGGCGGCTTTAATCTATACTTAACCAGGGTATACCCTCCCACCCTGCTTCACAGTCTGTCTTCTAAAATCAGTTTGTCTGCTAGATGGTATTTGTTGCACAGCAATGAAATAGTGTTGCAGTTATTTAAACCTCACCAGACTTCCAGCCAAAGACTTGAAAGGTTGTGTGTGGGTGTCTGGTAATATGTAGCCTGGAAAAGCACCAAGTTTTTAACTCTTCTCTCTCCCTTCTCAGCCCTCCTTCCAGTACGAGTCTTCCTGCCGTGAATATATGCAGATTTGTAGTGGACTGAGACTACCATTTGAACAAGAATAGATTCTTTAAGAGTTGTATGACCTCATCCATGTTGATCAGTTACTTCTTTCCCACCATTTTGTTGCTTGTTTCAAAGATGCAGTATGGTAGGATGGAGATCCTGAAATGGGAGCAGGAGAGGTCTACTTTATCCAGCTCTTCCATTTCTCAAATACATATCATTCATGCTCATTTAAAAAAGAGATGCTTCATTACTTATTAAAAACATAATTAATGGAAGTCTTGACCACGACATGTTGCCATGAAGGAGAATGTGTTATTGAATGTAGGCTTAGATCATCTCTGTTCCCAGCAAGATGCTCTTCTTTTATCCACTCTAAGCTGTTCCTTTCTCAAAGTGAATTCTTTCTTTGAGGCACCTAAAAAAGAGGGATTTGAGCCTATTTTGTAGTAAGGTGGGTTCTCCATAATTCCACAAGTAGGAAATAAGAGAGCTTGCCACTGATAATCAACACAAAGCTCAAAAGTTGTAATGGGTGAGAGAAGCATGTCTGGGCTATTTCTTATTTCTGTGGAGGGTGATGCATCATGTTCAGTGTTTGGGCACCAGGTATATGGGACAGCTATAAAAACATTGCACTAATTCTAGTGTGTGACTAGATAATTCATTCTGAATATTTTTTTGCTGACACCTATCAGTATTCACTAAAAAATGCATGCATATTGGTAGCTATAACTAGGAGAGTTTTGGTCTTAAGCATTTATAAACTCCTTATGTGAAATGTCAGAACAAAGTATAGATACCATTAATATATGGCTGCTTTCCCATATGCGGAATGGGGAGCCCTTGATATGAAATGACTGTCATAGGCCCAGAAGCCAAAATGTACTGTTGTATCCTTGGGAAAGCTTTGCCATATTACCTTGATGTTTGGGTCACACAAACTAATGCGGCTTTTGCCTAAACTGCAGGGTAGGGACCATCTTGCTCAACTGAAGGTTTTTTTTGCTGTCAAATTCCACTATTGTTCTTCCAAATCAGTTAAAATTCTTAACATGAAAATTTAATTGTGTAAATTATAGGCTTCTTCCAGTGTGTATGTGTCGATGATATGGGGGGGGGAGGAATGAGATATTTCAGCTGCTCAAGATGTAATGGTGTATAAGGGGTTGAAGGAACAAGGTCTAGTGCATGGTCTGTGACTGTGTGAAAATTACAAAATAAAACAACTTTTCCACAATCGAGTGGTTGTTTTTGAATGTCTCTACAAGATAAGCTGTAGCTTTCCCCCTCATTTTCTGTCCTTGTGTGCTAGTTGATAAAATCTTGAAACTACTTTGCCCTATCAGCTTGTAATGCCCAGGGTACCTGGAGAAGTATGCTTAAGCCGTGCTGTGACATCTAGAATTGCATACAACTCTCAAATAGCACTTGCTAGTTTGTGAGCAAAAATTGACAAGCAGTGAGTGCAAAATGATAGCCTTTTCTGCTAAACATGCTGCTTCATGTGGTTCTTAAAAATTATTTGAAGGCCATGCTATAGCTTTACATCAGCATTTCACCATACGCCTTGTGGAAGGCACAAGTGCCATGAAGGACAACTGTTTACCTTGGTGCAGAAGCTGACTTCTTACATGTCTCAATGTTCTTTTTTTCTTAAGGAGCAATACCTCAAAGGTATCTAGACAGATCAGAAGTCAAGGGGTGTGTAAGAGGGAGGTGAGCAGAGATTTTGGAACTCTAGCATGTATCCCTGTCTTCCTGTCCTTTAGATCCTCACCTTTTATTTTATTAAATTTCTATCCTGCCCTGCCTTCCAAAGGGAGGCACCTGCTGCTTTCCATCTTCTGTGCCCTGTTCCTGTTCTGCCACTACTCACCAGAGATTATATAATATGAATGATGTGCATTATTAATTCTGAATATAGAATTGGTGTTTCCTTGATAACTAATTTGGAATTCTTTGGATATAGAGTCCATCCATTCTTAGGCTGCTGTCTTTTTTTCTAGCTTAGCATTGTTGTGAAATGTTCCTGCTTCTTCTGGAGAATAATCGCCTGCAAATTAGCCTGATGAATAATAGGACATAGCATGATAACACTTCTGCTCCAAGCAGATTGTTCATTATGGGCCTTGATAGAATGTTGTTACCTTGTCTTACTCTACCTCCCAGCATGCTCCTGCACCCCTGTGTGGGTGGCTGCAGCTGCATCCTGTTGTTTCATATGCATTATTAAGAACTTTCTCTTCTGCAAATTAACTGGCTGCCTGGCTTTTCTATTTCCGTCCTGTATATCTTTCTCTAGTTTCATTCCTTTCCCAGTTAACTACTTTTTCTGCTTGCTTACCTAAGTATCAAATCCCAGAGATGTTACTGCTAGTTGCTAGGGTAGAATAATTGACCTGTCAAGTACATGACTGCAGTTGCTTGGGAGATCTCTAAATCCCTTTTCTCAACTCTTTGTGGGAATAGCTAATGCCCATCAAGAGTCACACACAGTTGCCTTATACTGAGCAGTGGTCCATTTAATCAGGGGTGTGAACAGAATTTCTGTGTCACTTGTAACCCACATTGCTCTTCTCAACATGGCTTGAGAGGTGTTTGGAGTTTGTGCTAGTTTTTCCAAATCTATTGCAGCCAGCCAGGCCATACAGTCAATCTCCTGGTAAAGAGACCAGGTGATGTGAAAGATCTTTGCTTAAAATCCTGGATGCACATTGCAGGTCAGTATACATAATACTGGCCTCTAAGCTTTTTTATTCCATGCTATAAGGTAGCTTTCAGTGTGATATTAAGAGAAAAGAAAACACAGTGGAGGGAGCAGCTGGGAATAAGTGGAATAGATGAGGTATTAATAGACAGGGTGATTCCACAGAAAGAGGCTGCTGTGGTAGAGAAGATATATAAGAGCAGAAAAAATGGGTAACAGATGAGAATACAGTTGGCATGGAAGGATTTTTTCTGTGGTTGTGAGAAAAAAATATAAAAACGTCTCTCAGTGACTTGAGTTGTACAACACTGCTTTACATGACTTGGAATCATGATAAACATTGTGAGGTAAGTTCTGTTACTCTGCTACTGCACCACGTCATGGAGTTAAACACCCTGGAAATCTCTTACCTATCTGGAAACAAACCTCATTTAGTTCAGTGAGGCTTACTCCCAGGTGTGTGTACACAGGATTGCAACCTTAAGCAAGTTTCTAGCTCTCTCGATGGCAGAGAATGTGAAAATATGGGACCCAGTCTGCTGAAGGCTTGTAAGCCATTTGTTAGAGAAAAGAATGTTGAAACCATGCCAGACAGTCCCCATTCCTATATAATGACTTGCTTCCCCAGAGCGGTTTTGAAAGCAACAGGAGTTCAGCCTGCTAGAACTACTGTCCAAGAGTTATTTGAATGGAAACCATGACAGTTAAGTCATTTTAACTTTATAGGACTCTTGCCTTCTTGATCTTGCAGAAAGTATTGCACTGTATGTTAGAGGATCAAACAGCAGACATATATGTAGATCCCCAAACCTATTTTCAAAAGAAGCTAAATCAATGCCTATCTGGAAGGCTTGACTTCAAATAAGCCCAGGTTGCTGCCAGTGGCGTGAACTATGACCAGCAGTAATGGCTGCCAACAGAACTCTTAAGATTGCCTAATTCTATTTATTTCAATGGCAGAATGGCTGTAGCTCAGTGACAGAGCAGCTGCTTTGCCTGTAGAACGTCCCAGGTTCAATTCCTGGCATCTCCAGGTAGGGTTGGGAGTGTCCCTGTCTGAAAACCTGGGAAGCTGCTGTCAGTAACAGTAGACAATGCTGAGTTCAATGGACCAATGGTCTGACTGTATAGGGTATAACTTCCTGTGTTCCTCTAGAGCAGGTGTGGGGAACCTTTGGCCCTCTGGGTGTTGCTGAACTACAACTCCCACAATCCCTTGTCATTGACCATGGTTGCTGGGGCTGCTGGAATTGTAGTTCAGCAATATCTGGAGGGCCAAAGGTTCCCCACACCAACTCTAAACCAGGGGTGTGGAACTTGTTGCAATCTAATCTCATATGGTTGGGAGCCCAGAAAGAAGAAACTGGGAAGTGAGGGGTAAATACGGAGAGAGCATAAACAGATGAAATGGTGGGAAGTGCAAGGAGAAACTCTGCAGTCACTGCAAACTTCTGGAAAGAGTCATCTGTCCTTCCCCAGCAACCTGTTAGGTAAAAGATGAGAAAGAAAGAGAAAGGTGGTCCATCCCCTCCCTGGCTTTGGCCTCACCCACCAGAAGCATGCAGCCCTTGACAGAATACCCTGGATGGGATGCAGCTCTTGACAGGAAAAAGATGTTTCTGATTTAGAGGCTGACCCTTATCTGGCCCATTTAGGGAAAGACTGGCCATCAGTTTGGAAACTACCCTCCCTTTTTTTATGAGGTAGGTGGTTTGGCTATCTAGCAATGAAGTCACAGCGAAATGTTGGTGCCTTTGGATTCAGTGAACTCACTGCAACACAAGACTGCCTATGCTTGTAATTATAATATTTTCATGGTGATTCAGCAAAGAAAAATGAAACATGAAAGAGAAAAAATAGTATTGTGTAATTCTAGGCACCCCATGACAAGACTGTTGCTTCAAAGTCTTAAAATGTTCTCAACCATGAGTCTGTGGGAGGAGTAAATTAGCTAAAGCATCCTATTACAGCCTAGTATAACTTGACAACAGCAGCATCCTTGCCTGGCTTCTTACAGTCTTTGTGTATTTAAATAACAATTGTGACCCTGTGTATCCCTTACACTCAAATAATCTTTAGTAGTTTGGACTTTTTGCTATGTTACTGTTAAATTATGCTATATAGCAAATAGGAAATGAAGCACATCAGCTTCTGCAGTATGAGATGCAAAACAGGAACGTGTTTCTGACCACCAGATATCATCAGAATTTGCATAGGATTTCCCCCTCTGTAGATTGAAACAATTTTGAATGTTTTGAGTTTCTTCAAATGTAGCAATAATTCCTGCCTGCCCAACAGCCAAAATTAGCTTCCACTTTGATAGGAGGAAGTGGACTGTAGCAACCAGGGCTGTGGTGTTGGAGTCGGAAGCAATTTTGGGTGGAGTTGGTAGAAATGTTCCGACTCTGGCTTCAAAATAAAATAATTTAAATTTTTTGTTTTAATGTATTTTAAGGTCTTTTTATGATGTTCTAAAGTGTTTTTAGCATTTCTGTTTGCCACCCTGGGCTCCTGGTGGGAGGAAGGGCGGGATATAAATCAAATAATAAATAAATAAATAAATAATATACATTTGCCATTTATGAAGGAGTCGGAGTCAGAGTCAGACAGTAGAAAAATAGAGGTTTGATGTACCGACTCCACAGTCCTATGCAACTCTGTCCTATTACCAGCACCTAAGTGGAGGGGTCATAGCTCAGCCATTGGTATGAACTATGACCACCAATACTGTAATGACTGGCAATAAAGTTCTAAGAAGCCTGCCCAAATTCCATTTATTTCTATGGCAGAATGGCTGTAGTTCAGTAGTCAGACCTTTGCTTTGCATGCAGGTCTCAGGTTCAATCCCTGGCATCTCCAGTTAGGGCTGGGAGAGAACCATGTTTGAAATCGTAGAGAGCCTTTCAGTGTAGACAGTATTGAGCTAGATGAACCAATGGTCTGATATGGTATAAGGTAGCTTCCAATGTTCCTAACAAAAAAAAGCAGGAGTCCAGGACGGCAAATAGCCTGACATGTAGGGACCAGAAGCTTAGAAGTGAGATCCAAACAAGAGAATCATAAAGGTGAACATGATGGGTGTAATTTGCAGGATATTAACTTCATCCTGCAAATTACACCCATCATGTTCACCTTTATGATTCTCTTGTTTGGATCTCACTTCTAAGCTTCTGGTCCCTACATGTCAGGCTATTTGCCGTCCTGGACTCCTGCTGGGAGGAAGGGCAGGATATAAATCAAATAATATGTTCACGTGAGTGGTTTTCTGCTTAAACTTGGGCTCTTTCCTAAACTTGTAGAGCAATCCTAATCCCCTGATATGTGCTGCTGATTAGGTTATTGCAGAAGTGTCTTCAGGGAACAGGAGGAATCTCTGCCACCATGGAAGCAGCCCTGGCTGTGTCTGCTAGCAAATGTGAGGTTGAGAAGCTAGTGTATGGCTCTGAAACAGGGCATTGCAGGGGTAGAGCAGAACCAGCTATGGAACTGTTGGAGCCAAAGCTGGTCCAGCCCCCCGAGGAGAGCGATCATTGTATAACCTCTGCCTTCCTGAAGGTAGCAACGAATTCTTTGTTTCTCCTGCTACTCTGTGTCATTTTATCTCAACGAAGTCTACATCTTATATTATTAAAATCAACCACACTGTTAAATCTTAATTCCCCCATGTCTGTTTTTAAAAAACATTTACATTTATCTTTATCATCTTTGAATAATAAATGTGTATCTACTTAACAGAGATTATTGTCTGCAAATCTGTCAGGGAAACAAAACATTTGATGGTGTCACCGATAATAAAGTAGAAATATTTACATATTTACCAAATCCTTTTTTTTTAAGAGGGTTGTATCCAACTAAGAGAGCCAGTGTGGTGTAGTAGTTAAGGTGCTGGACTACGACCTGGGAAACCAGGGTTCTAATCCCCACATAGCCATGAAGCTCACTGGGTGACCTTGGGCCAGTTACTGCCTCTCAACCTCAGAGGGAGGCAATGGTAAACCCCCTCTGAATACTGATTACCATGAAAACCCTCTTCATAGGGTCACCGTAAGTCGGGATCAACTTGAAGGCTGTCCATTTCCATCCAACTAAGTTATACTCACCATAGACCCACTGAAATTAATGAACCTAAGTTAGTCATGCCCATTAATGTTAATGCATCTACTCTGAGTAGGACTAGTATTGGATATAGCCCATGTGCACAAAAGTTCATCTTGCAGTGTACCAACTTGTCTTGAAAGGTACCACATGATTTTTGCTATGAACTAACACAGTGCAATTCTTATGGAATTTTGAAAATGTTATTACTTGGTTAGGATACATTTCAGCATTTGCAGAAAATGAAAGAGTGTAGCCACCTATAAGAGAACCATAAAATCACTGGAGTTGTAAAATTCAGCTGATACCAGTTCAACTTCTAGCTTTCTACGTTTCTAAAACACCAGTTATGAGCTATGGTCAAACTACCTTTCCGTTTAACTTTTAAAAATGAAAAAAGTTAAGATTCTACTCTCTCCACCAATTTATTTTAATAATTTATATCCCTCTTTTCTCCATGAAAGATAGACCCAAAGCAGCTTGCAAAAATAACATCAGATTAAAACCCAGTTTGTCTTATTCAAGCACAAGCTATGAACACTTTAGGTTTGTTTGAATCTTTACAAAGAGAGACACACTTTCTGCCAGTTCCAGTGCATCTCTACCTCTTTTCTGAAAAGGGGGGCACACACTAGTCAAACCCTGCCCCTTTTTACTATAAAACCTGTGGGATCAGCTCGAGTGCATTTTTTAAAATTCAGCTTCAAACAGATTTCACAACTGATTGGCAGATCAACCCGTTGCCCTCCAGGTGTGGCCAATGGAAACACTTTGCTGTAGGAGACTAGTGTGCTCACAGTCTTAATTGCTCAGAGCCATAGGCTACCACAATTCAGTACATGTAAAAGAAAATACAAAATACGTATTAAAATACAAGTTGTGTTTTATTAAGCATATTTCATCCATATATACAGAAAGGAACAACCACAAAGTTAGAAGGAAAATTCCTCTCTAGGACAAAGATACATTGACCCTCCCCATGAATTAATGAATGAGAACTACAGGCATAAAAGAGCAGGAGCACATCCCACTAGGTTTTTTTTTTTAACTCTTAATTTTTGAGCACCTAGAGCAAATTTTGCCACCTGGATAGTAATAAATACATCATTGCCTACTAGCAATGTACCTATTTGCTCCAGGGAAGGTCAATTTGACAAAGACCAAAGGATGTAGGAAATTTATACCTTGGGGACTCATATAGGGGGCAGCTTAGTAAATTATGTACAATGTCCTCAACTCCACCAGACTCACAGATACAAACTCTTTGATGAGTTGGAATGCTGGAAAACCTCCCATCCAAGTAAGCGGAGGGCATAGACTGAAGTTGCAGAGCTGTGAATGATTTTCTCAGAGGAGCCACTTCAGGTGGCCCTGCTCAGATGTTTCTGAAGTGGAAAGGGGTGGAAATTTCACAAACAACAAAAATGGATATCTATGTGCATAATATGAAAAGCTGTTTGAAGGGGATTGAGGGAAGACCCTTCTGCGGAGATAAGAAATTGTCTACAGAGTGCAGATTAAATTTGCTTTTTCTGCTCAGAACACAATTTTAGAGTAAGCCCTATACCTTACCTTAAATTCTAAATGTTATCTTATAAAGTAAACCCATTATATCCGACACACATATAACATACAGTATTTGAGAAATTGGGTGATACAGTGTATAAGGGAGGGCAGGTAAAGATGGGGATACAGGCAGTGGAGGCTGCTCCATTAGGGCAAATGGGGCACTGCCCCACCAAGCTCAATCTGCCCTTGACTGGCTCCTACCTGCCTGCTGTCTTACTTACAACCAGTCAGGGGGCGGCTCTGCCTGTCATTGGCTATGGTTCTACCTTCTGGTCTCCTTGCCTTCCGCCCCACCAGTCCCAAAGGACAACAGCTACCACTGGATATAGATATGTGCAGGCCATCTCCCCTTTTAGCCCTTCATCCATGTGAGATACACGGTTGTTCAGGCTGCTGGTGCTGCTGTTCAGTGCCAGATCTGTTCATAATAACATCTCACTTATCCCACTGACCTGGTGTGTATTATTGAGGCTTAGGTGGAATGGATTTGACTCAGCTGTGCCTGCATGGGTACTTGATAAAACATCAACCTAGGCTGGAGGGAAATGGAGCACTGCTGTGGTTCATACAACTTCCATCTCCTTCACTAGGAGACCTCTTTGCCCTAGAGCAGGCTTTGAGGATCTATATCTGGTGTTGGGGCAATTAGATCTGGAGATGCTGCTGCTATATCATCCAACTAGCTGCTTGATTGAACTGGCAGAGGTGGTCTCAAGGGTGGTTTTGGAGAACTCCAGGACGATTATTCTTTGGGGCTCATGTTAGTGGGCTGGCCTGGGACTTCATGGCTTCTATAGCAACCATAGGGCTGTTTCAGTTTATCATCAGCCCAACACATGCAGATGGACATATCCTCAATTTGGTCTTCCACTCCAGGATGTGGAGGGATGGTCAGAAAATAGGAGGAGTTGTCATGGTTAGATCGTTTCCTGTAAGGTTTAGTCTTACTGTAGCAGTGTCCGTATGCAGGCGTGGGGGACCAATTAGGATGATCTGCTCCTGGCGACTTACAGGATCCAATGGATTCCTGAATGCTGGGGGGAGGGGGGGCATGATTTTCCAGCAACCAGAGTTAGTGATTGTGTCAGATCATCAATGTGGCCCTCTTTTTATGTATCTGACAACAGAGAGAAAATAAGTGGTTAAAGGGGAGGGATAATCTTGGACATAGACTTGTCCCAGGCAATTTGAACACAAGTCTCTGTCGTCCAACCTCATTTTTCCACCTATAAATTAGGATTTTTACAAGGTTATTGTCAGAATGGAGAAATGTTGTTACTCAGGTTAGGTACTAGTGGTTTTCCTGTGGAATACTGAACATATTGACATTTCATGCCCACTCACAGTTCACACAGAAGGCAATTCTAAGGTATCAAGGCAAGATATTTGAATTAATTGATTTTTGCACAGGGACAGGGAATTTCTATCTGGAATCTTTCACCAGCACAAATGCTAAGAATGTGTTTTCTTTGTAACACAGGGCAAGTCAGTTTTTACTAGTTAACTTACTTGTCTTGTTCAACTCCACAATGAGCTCTTTCATAGAGATTTATTATCTTTTGGGATAGGGGTTAAGGTTTACATTTAATTTCTATTGATTTAGCTGTGATTAGAGTGACCTTTTTATTTTCACTTAAAAGAACAGGCATTCACTAAAAGAGGGATTTTTTTTAACACCAGCCAGTTAGCATACTGAGATGATGTCCACCCACTTGCCTAACCAATCGTACATGCAGCAATAGCTGCATCCCGTTATAAACTGAAGGTACAGCCCCCTCAGTTTTTTAAACATTTGGAGTAAATTCTCTGTATTATTGAAGTGTTTTGAGGGATTCTTCTTTGACAGAGAGCAAATGATATAACTAAGATAGAATTTTAGTTTTTTTAGCATTCTGAGTGTTAAAATAGCTGGCACACTTTCTGTACAAGTATTTTTCCATCTGAAATACTGCATATGTTGACCTTAATGGTAATAAAAACCCAGTGAGCTTTTCAATACTTGCACAGGTAAATAAGCAAGGTATTGCCATTGTGTACCAGTGGATTCTTCAGCTACGTTCCCATTTGCCACTCCGTTCACAGATCAGTTGTATATGCACAAATCTAGTTAAGGCCATGGAGCAAAACATATATACTTGTACAATAAAAATCAATACTGTTGGGGCCTAGGTATGCTTTAGCCTAACAATATATATTTTTGCACATATATACACACAATTGAGTATGTTTTAGCCTAGCAGTATATATGTTTGCACATATGTGAGAGAACCTTGATGTAATCTGTCTTCAATTAACCAGACTAAATTTATAGAAATGACAATTGGAGGCAATTGGACAGGTTTTTTAAAAAAGTACAGTAACAATTTGACCTGTATCAGTCAATAAAATCTTGTATGACCTTTGAAGCAAATAGAATTGCTATTCTGTCAGTGAAAACCACAGCTGCTGATGTGTCCGCCTAGCGATTATTTCCCCCTTCTTCAGTCTTGGGCAATGAACTTCTTCTTTCTACATCCTGTGGAAGACTTTTATTTCATAAAGGGGAAAGAGAAGATGAGCATAGGGGATACCTGTCAGAAGTCGTTTAATATTTCTACCTAACAGTGAAAACTCATGGGCTGTGTTCCAGGCCAATGCTTAGCTTAAAAGGCTAAAAAGTCCAGAGCACAATTGTAAACACTTTATATTTCATCTTAATTCTGAAACACTAAAGCTTTAAGGAGCTACATGATTTTGCCACAAGTTGTTAATAGTATGGCAAAATTACAAAAATGACTTTACCTTTAAAGAATTGCATCTCATGAAAAAAAATACAACAGGTGTTTGTAAATAATAGTCGATGGAATTGCAATAGGATAACAAGAACCAGTTCAATCAAGAGGTTTTCATCCCTAGATCTTCAAAGATATATTCAATGAGAGACTAAGTAATAGTAAATAATTATCTTTCGTAGACGCCAGCAACTGCTGCAGGTATTCTGTGGCTGTCTTTTTCTAAGCTAACAAACCTGCTCCTTAGCCAGCTAAATCTGATTTTGCTGTCCAGCTATGGTGCCAGGGCTGGCTTGGTGGTTGCAATATCATTTTATCTTTGAGAAACTGGGTGCCACAAGACATAGTGTTCATTCCACACTTATAAGGAATTGTTCTTTTAGTGTTGCCATTAGACAGGTGCCTTTACTGTATTCTTTTCAGCGCCTGCTAAAAACTTTTCTGGTTATGCAAATCCATCCAGATATGTAAAGTTGATATATATTTTAATCTGTAATTTTAGATTATAATTTAAACTTGTGTTGATTTTATTCATTTCGCTTTTTTATAAACTTGTTTTATGTTGATTTGTATCAACAGTTTTAATGTATATTTTCTTTTCTTTGTAGACCACTTAGAGGTGTTATTTACAGTTAAGCAGTATACAAATTTTGTTAAATATTTGAGGCCAAGACATGTTGGACTTGGAATAGGACTCAATCTCCTGCCCAGTTATGATGCTCATTAGATGACCTTTAAGCTAGTCTACCTTGAAGGGTTGTGAGGATAAAATGGGAGATAACTCCATATATGCTGCCCTCAGCCTCTTGAAGAAAAAATGGTCAGGTTACAAATTGGATGAAGAGAAGAATAGTAGATGGTTGTGTTGAAAACACTGGCACACTATGACTGGAAGAATGGGGCCCTTGAAGCAAGATCTATGCAGTGTTAGTGATAAAAACAGAGAGGGAACAGTAGGGGAAGAGAGGTCAAAGCATTTGTACAACTATTTCCACCCCCTCCCCTCAGAGCACTGTTTCACATGGCAGGTCATTAAGCCTCCTCAGTATATGGATCAGTATTAGGGTTGCCAGGTTCCTGGCCTGAAACTGATCCTGTATTTTTAGGAGAAGAGAAAGTCAGCCAAGTGCAGGTGTTCTTGCAACACTATAATGAGAAAAACCACAAGGTGGAATTCTCCCTTCCCCCTGTACAACTTTTAAAGATACATAAGACCTCTTGGAGGCCGGGCCTGGCAACCAAGAGGTCTTCTGTATCTTCTGAAGCTTGACGCTTGAGGGGGCGTCGCTGGCTTGCAGGCCCCAGTTCATTTCCTGTCCTGGTCCAAGGCAGATGTCTTAGACTTTACTCCCTACGTGAGTGCTTCTAAACCCTTTTTTCCCATTATTATGTTTCGGTTTTTTCTTTCTCTCTCCGGATTCGGGGTATGGGGGCTGGGAACCCCTCCTCTCCCCACTTCCCAGCAGTTTTTCCTCACCTTTTTTCGCTTTGTTTAAATTTTTGGCGCGAACGAGCGCCATTTTGTCCCTTTAACGGGGGCCAGGCCAAGTGTTTTGGAACATAGCCAGCTTATTTTCCGGGCCATGTTCCTCGGCAGCCGGGATTTCTCTTCCCCACCTTTTTTATCCATTTGCTGCTTGGCCGTTTAACCGTTCTTACAGGTGCCGGGGCCGCGTGATCGAGAGCACAACCACCACTCTCCCGGCCTGTGTCCTGGCTGGGGGATCCCATTGTCTTTGGCGGCTCCCACCGCTGGTTCCACCTTGGTTTTTTGCCGGGGCAGGGGCAGCGCAACGGGAGCACCCGAGCTTTCAGCCCTTCGGCGGTTCCCCCCCCTCGCTCAACCGCGCATTAGTTGGTTGTCGACCGACCAGCTGTTCGGCCCCCGCCTCCTTCCGCTTGCCTCCGCCACCCGGAGCAACGCAGCGCACCCGCTACAGTTTCCTCTTCGCGGCTACTGTCGCTTGCCTTTGCCAGTCGGGGCACCACAGCTCACCCCCACTTCCTCCAACCAGGGGCGGAGCAGCGGCTGTTTGGCACCCCCCCACCCGGCGCCCTCACCAGGGCGCGGCGTGACGCCCTCGTTGCGAGGGCCACCGCTCGCCCTACCGGGACAACGCGGCAATCCTTTCTCGGCTCCGCCGCCGTCGCGCCGCCGGGTGCAAGCTGCTACTTTCCTTGCGGCTGCGGCCGCTTGTTTTTAACAGGGATCCCCGGCGATCAGCTGGCCATCGGGCCCAGCGCAGCCCATTCAGCTGCTTTTCGTGGCTGCTGCCGCTTGCCTTTGGCCAGGGCAACGTGGCGCGTCCTGTTTTCTTTCGGCACTAACCGCGTCGCAGCTGGCGAACAGCTGGCCGGCGGGGGCTGCTGCAACCACCCTCCCCACATCCTAGCTCAGTCCGTCCAGCGCCCCCTCCTGGTTAAAAAAAATTAAAAAAATAAAACACGGGGAAAAAAGGAAATTAAACTGAATAAATCTAAAGTAAAACACTCAGGTGTCAAGCTCCCACCCCATACCAATTGCGGTACTGGGCAGAGCAAGCCTTAGCCGGCATTCAGATGTATGCTACCACCCCATACCAATCACGGTACTGGGCAGAGCTAACCTCGACTGGCACTCAGATGTCAAGCTCCCACCCTATACCAATCACAGTACTGGGCAGAGCAAGCCTTGGCCAGCATCCAGATGTTATGCTACCACCCCATACCAATTCCGGTACTGGGCAGAGCAAGCCTTGGCCGGCATCCAGATGTTATGCTACCACCCCATACTACCATCCCCAAGTGTGAGAAAGAGGATGAAGCACATTCTGATAATGATAGTGGAATATGCATGAGTCCAGAATCTTACCTGGGGTCCCCTCAGCAGAGTCCTACCACTTCTGTTAGTTCCCTCAGTGATAGCCAATCAGCTACAGTCCTGCATGATGGACCTGTGCGGCCCAAGCCTTATGATCACCCTACAGAGAAGTCAGTGTCAATAAAGATGAAGGGAGAAAAGAGAATAGACAAGAAACTGAAGAAGATGGAACAGAATAAGACGGCAGCTACACGGTATTGGCAAAAGAAAAGGGCAGAGCAAGAGGCCTTATCAGGAGAGTGTAAAGAACTAGAGCAGGAGAATGAGACCTTGAGGGAGAAAGCAGATGCCTTAAGCAAAGAAATTCAGTATTTGAAAGATCTAATTGAAGAGGTCCGGAATGCCAAGGGTAAAAAAGTTAAAGTCCCAGAGTAGGGTAGTCAAGTAGATATTACATGCATGTATATAAGAGCTAGGTGCAAACAGTTGTGTATCAATGCTTAAATAAATTATTTTGTAGTATGCATTTGTCTCGTGTACTGAGGATGGACATTTGAAAGCAGGCTTGGTCTCTTGAATATAATGAAATTCGAAATGAACAAATAAAAATAAAGACTGGATTGAAGCTATAAACAAAATTAAATTAGGAAAGGCGCCAGGACCAGATGGGTTATCTGCAATGTATTATAAATGTTTGGAGGAAGAACTCTTGCTACCTTTACAGTCTACAATGAATTTTATTCTGCAAGAGGGAAAGATACCGGATAGTTGGAAAAATGCTAACATAACATTAATACCTAAAGAGGAGCAAGATTTAACTAGAACAAAAAATTATCGGCCAATATCTCTATTGAATAATGACTATAAAATTTTTACAACGATCTTGGCAGAAAGATTGAAAATAATATTGCAACAATTTATCCAGGAAGATCAATCAGGGTTTTTACCTAAAAGACAATTACGTGACAAAGTCAGGAATGTCTTGAATGTGTTGGAATATTTAGAACAACGAAATGATAAACAAGCAGCTTTGATTTTTTTAGATGCTGAAAAAGCATTTGATAATTTGAATTGGAAATTTATGTTTCAGGTTTTGGAGCAAATGGATTTTGGAGACAATTTTATAAAATGGATTAGATCGATTTATACATCTCAGAAGGCTCAGATAATTGTTAACGGAGATTTAACGGATTCATGTGAAATACAAAAGGGTACAAGACAGGGATGTCCATTATCTCCCCTTTTATTTATTCTGGTCTTAGAAGTGCTGCTTAGAGATATAAGGCAAGATAAAAGGATTTCGGGATTAAAGATAAAAAAAGAAGAATATAAATTGAGAGCATTTGCTGATGATTTGATAATTGTACTAGAAAACCCTTTGGAAGGAATTAATGTATTGATGGACAAATTAAAAGAATTTGGACCGTTAGCAGGATTTAAGATCAACAATCAAAAAACAAAGATGTTGGTGAAAAATTTAACTTTAAGAGAACAGAAAGAGTTAATGGACAAGACAGATTTTACAATAGAGAAAAAGTTGAAATATTTAGGTATCATTATGACAAATAAAAATTCAAAGTTGTTTCATAATAATTATGAAAAATTATGGACAGAGATTAAGAAAGATTTGCTAAAATGGGATAAACTACAATTGTCATTAATGGGTAGAATATCTGTGATAAAAATGAATGTATTACCGAGAATGATGTTTTTGTTTCAAACAATACCTGTAATATCCTCTGATTTACCTTTTAAACAATGGCAAAAAGATATCTCTAAATTTGTATGGCAAGGAAAAAAACCAAGAGTTAAATTTAAACTACTACAAGATGCCAAAGAAAGAGGAGGACTGGGATTACCAAATCTGAGACTTTATTTTGCTGCCTGCTGTCTAGTCTGGATAAAGGAATGGATCTTATTGAGGAATAAAAGACTATTGGATTTGGAGGGCCATAATTTGAAGTGGGGATGGCATGGATATCTATGGTATGACAAAGTAAAAGTAAATGTAGACTTTAACAATCATTTTATAAGACGTCCTCTGTTGAAAATATGGAATAGATATAAACCAAGGTTTTATTCGAAAATACCATTATGTGTCTCAAGTCAAGAAGCGTTTTACAGAAGAGAAATGGCTGGAAAAGAGAAATGGTTAACTTATCAAGAACTATTAGAAAATGTACATGGAGAATATATAATGAAAGAGAGAGAACAACTGACAAAGGAAGGATGTAGTTTTCAATGGTTTGCCTATTTACAATTGTTAGAAAGATATAAAATGGACAAGAAAATGTATGGGTTTGAAATAAGTAAATCTGATTTTGAAATAGGATTGTGTACAAATGATGAAAATATAATTGCGAAAATGTATAAACTCTTACTGAAAATGGATATGGAGGAAGAACAAGTAAAAGAGTGTATGGTAAAGTGGGCAAAAAATTTTGGTTATAACATACAAATGGATCAATGGGAAAATATGTGGAAAAAAGGCTTGAGATTTACACTATGCTATAATCTTAAAGAAAATTTCTATAAAATGATGTACCGTTGGTACATGACTCCAGAAAAGTTGTCAAAAATGTATAGTAATGTTTCTAATGTTTGTTGGAAATGTAAACAACAAGAAGGATCATTTTATCATATGTGGTGGCTGTGTAAAAAGGCAAAATCATTTTGGGCACAGATAGGTAGGAAGATGCAAAAAATTCTAAAGATAAATATTGAGTCAAAACCAGAATTTTTTTTATTGGGTTTTATGGATAAACAAATAGAAAAGAAATATGGAAGAATAATATTATATATGATTACGGCATCAAGATTATTATATGCACAAAAGTGGAAAATGGAATCAACACCAACAACGGAAGAATGGCTATTGAAATTAATGGACTTAGTAGAAATGGATAAATTGACATGTCTACTTAGAGAAAAATCGACAGATACATTTCTTAAGGAATGGAAGCCTCTCTTAGACTTTTTGTTGAAAGATCAAAATAAAATGATGATATTGGGATTTGACGATTAACTAAGACAGCCTATGGAGAAAAGTGATCCTGTATGTATACATTAAGGGACAGGTTTGATGTATATTATATACTTATAGCTGATCTGCGACAAATCGGAAGTCAACTATTTTATTTTTATTTTTTTGTTGTATTGTTATGTTTTTTGACTTTGTTTTGTTTGTCTTTTGAAAAATTTGAATAAAAATTATTAAAAAAAAATAAAGACTGGATTGTGTTGGGAAAAACAAAGCCAACTCTACTGGATAGGGTTAGGAAAAAAATAGCAAGCCACTTCTGGCAGTCTTGTCATGTCACTCTAGTTATAGAAAGTACTACTTGTGCTTGTTTGGATGTTCATATGTAGACTAATAGGTAAAATCAACAAATAGTTCTAAGATTACGGTTTTAGCATGGGCCTTGCTGTCATAAGCAACTTGAATTGCCGTTTTACTGTAGCTGTGTACCTAGGATGCTATTTGGCCAGATACAGCTAGCAAAAGTGCTGAACAGAGCAGTCCATAGTTTCATGTGAAAGGCCTATTTTTAATTTAGCAATAGCAATTGTAGTCTGATTTGTTTGGAATCCTACTTCTGTTTCAAAACACCATTTTACAATTTTGAAAGGGTTTGCATGTGTGATAAAGGAAATGGGTTAATACTGAATTGAATTGAAAGCTCTCCATTCCTGTTGTTGACTGACGCTTTACCTACTGGGCTGGGGAAAAGCAGTAACAAACAGCTTTCTTTGTCCATGTGGCCCTTGGGATGTTAAATGAAATCTGCACCTTTCTATATAAACAAATACAGAAGACAAGAACAAATTACCATGCCTAGCACAGTCTCGACTTGCTACTCCGGGCAGAAAGCTAGATTGGGGTGGGTGGGGTGTCAAGTCACTGGCAGTTACCAATTAGGGTGTGCTATAGTAATACAATCCTGTTTGTATTTTGCTCCTTTTTGTAGCTCTAAACTCGTGTTCCTGAGCAAGGGCTAGAGTGGAAACATTTTATAGTGGTAGGGAGAGCGATAGGAACGGGGTTGGCATAACTTCTCCTTGCCTTTCCTCAAACTACAGCATGTGGATTGCATGTGCTTAATGCTATATGCCAGCATGTGCTTGCATTGACAAAATTGTGTTGGCTAACTGGGAAGCAAGTGGAGCAATAATTGGGCAAGATGATCTGCCATGTACCAGTGTCGAACAAACTTGAGAAATAGTTCTCCACAGTGTCAAGCAGACATAAAGCATCCATTCCCATAAAAAGAACTGAGAAAAAGGGTGGGACCAAGATTCAATTAAACATTTTATTCATGTTAAAACATTCCATAATCCATTTTTTCTTCATTTTTTTCAATTTTTCAGAAAGAAAAGGCTACAGAAAAAAATGTTTTTCCCCCGGAATTTTTTCAGTTTTTTTCAGGTCCTTCACATCTCTAAGCTCAGTATTGTCAACACTAACTGGCAGTGACTCTCCACAGTTTCATGATCTCCTGGCGCTACCTGGAAACTGGTGAAGGCAGAGGCTTCCCTGTCTAGTTACAGCCTCTCCCCATTTGTTACTTCACTATTGCCACCTTCTGACAATTTACTGCACACAAGCACATTTTACAAGTAATTTGAGCCCAAATCGATTAAATTAATAAAGGCCCACATAGGTGGAAAACTTGAAGGAACGTTTATGTTATGTTATGGTTTATTTATTATTATTCACATCCTTTTTGGGGAGAGAGGTTATTTTTGCCAACAATGCTTCTTTGACAAGGTCATTCTCAAATACAAGGATGCTGGACCTCCCACCAACAGGGCTAGCTCCAGGTTTGAGGAGGCCCTAAGCAAAAACCCCTCTGGGCTTATGTAGCTGTCATAGAGTTCTGCCGAGTCCTACAAACCATACCATGTGGCTGAGTCTAGCTGCCATTTTAATTCCTAATAGTAACCTTGAATGATGTTACATTGTGGCATTGTGAGAAATTAATATGGCAGTTAGACTTTGCTGCTCAGTGCTGCACAAGGGCCCCAGCAGTTGCCCAAGGATATGGCTGGGTATTAACACCAACCATACCCATGAATTTACATAAAATGGCATTGTCTAGATTTGGGTATGCAATGTATTGCCAGGCAAGAGTGACAGACAGATCCCTCATTAAAGCAAACTACGGTTTACATTACTGCTGTTTGATGGTGCTAAACAGCAAGTTGACAGATGGAGGTACAGATGATGTACATATCTGAATAATCAGCTCACTGTTGAGGAAGGGGAGGCAAACCTGTGGCCCTTCATGTGTCATCAGCCCCAGGCAACCTGTCCAGTGCTCAGAGATTATGCAAGTTTTAGACCAACACCATGTGGAGGGGCACAGCTTCCCCATCTCCATTTTAGACAGTTCCACAACTTGTTTAAAAGCAACTAGTAAAGCACACATGCTAGTACTTTGACATAGCAACTTTGCAGTTATGAAAAATGGTATTGTTATATTACTGACCATTTAAAAAATCACATTTATCAACTACCCTCCAACGCCTGATTTAGTCCCAGCATGACTTAGCCCAAGTACACTGAGCACTTCTAGTTTACAAGGTCACAAGGTCTGCAGTCCTTAAAACTTTTTTTCCTTCTACACGGTGCTGTGAGTAGACTGCATTTAGCTTCAACAGTAGTGCAGCATCAGGTATTCCTGGACTATTTAGTGGTATAACAAAAAGAAACAATCGTCAGCTTGGAAGCCTCAACTGATTTTCAGAAATAGTCACCTAGAGACCTTTTTCCATTTACTAGCAGAAGGAACGTTACACTCAATGTAGAAACTTAAGATGCTTTTCAGGGGTGATCGCATGGGATGTGGGAGGCAACTATATGTAAACTGCTGTAATTTCTTTGTAAGTGGGCAGACACAAGTATAACAATATACATATATTTATGGAGTATTTGTAGTGGTATTCCTGTCAAAGGCAGTACTTTTAATTCCCACTCTTTTTCAGCTATTGTCATGCTGTTTGTTACATTTAAAAGAGGACTGAGGCAGATGTATTTTGTGATGCGCTAAACCTAGATCTCCATATTAACTGTGTGCTTGCACTATAGAGTGTTCTTTCCCTTGTCCCAACATTTACATTCCATTTTTCTCTCCCTCTTCTACATGAAACAGCACTTTAAGTCACCAGAGGCCTCTTAACTATTGCAGGTGGGTGGGAATAATCTGGTTCAAGCCAACATCTCACACAACTGAGAAAGTATTTGAGAGAGAGAAACATAAATCCCAAAGTAGTCAATTACTGGGCATCATGTTTTCTTGGTGACAGAGCGTGGAATCCAGATCTGAGATCAGACTATGACATCATTGATGAGAGGCCCAGATGAGTTAGATGAAAAAATGCCTCAGCCTCCTATAGTAAAGTGTGGCTCCTAATCATTTATAAAAAGGAAGCATCCTCATCTTTGATGTTCCCTCTAATAATGTGACGCACCAGGTTTTTTTGTCAGACTGCTCCAGCTCCCCCAAAATATTCTCTCTCAAATCTCTGAAAGTCTTCCTCAGTGAAGACAGTGCCTTCAGGCTTCTTCTTTGTCTCCTCTTGACAGCGGTCTCTAGCTTTCCTGCCTCTGTTTTGGGCCAAAACCTTCAGACACAAAACAAGGGGAAATGAGAAGTTACATACAACCTTTATTAATACTGTAAAACCACGTATAGCTCCCAAGTCTCAATCCAACTTGCTTCCACTAAAACAGCTGAGCACAGATTGCTGACACAGTGTTCAAAAAGAGCCAAGAAAGTCTATACTATGTTTTCAGAATAAGTTAAGGAAATTCAGTCCAGAAAGACTATACCTACCAGTACAGAAATTCAACCACGGTCTAATTTTCAAAAGTGCTTGCTAAGACTTCTGCTTGTTTTGCACTCAATACTAACTGAACAGAGGAAGAAGTGGAAGTTAAGAGAGCCAGCTGGGTGCAACATAGAAACATAGGAAGCTGCCTTAAATGAAATCAGATCACTGGTCTATCAAGCTCAATATTGTCTACACTGACTGGCAGGAGTTCTCCAGGATTTCAGATGGAAAAAAAAAAGATTAGGTTAGGGCCTGTTGAGAAGGAACTTGCATTCCCACTGCGACATTATGTTCCTCCACATACCTTCCAATTCCTATTGCTTTACCGTTTTTATCAAATGGGAACACAAGTTCTTTCTCAACATGCCCTAACCTTAGGAAGCTGCCTTATACCGGGTCAGAACATTGGGGTCTAGTTCAGCACTGTCCACACTGACTGGCAATGGGTCTCCAGGATTTCAGGCATGGGACATTCCCAGTCCCATTTGGAGATGTCGGAGATTGAACCTGGGATCTTCTGCATGCAAAGCAGGTGCTCTGTGACTGAGTTACAGCCCTTTTTTCTGAGGTTTCCTTTCAACTGATACCTTGCGAGTACAGGTGTAGAACCATGTTCGTTTTTCTAACACTACACACATCATATAAAACTCCCATTCCAGGTGAGTCTGTCAACTCAATTAGGATTAAAAAAAAAGATCTCCAAAGCAGAAAGATTGGTGGTGGTGATGGGTGAGTGTGTCAAGCACAAGGCAGGAAACACAACACTAGAAATGAGGACCTGTTCTTCACCCCTGCCCCCCAAATAAGCTATGAGAGTCAATGAACAGAAGACTCACCTTTTGAGTGATGGTGCTGTTTGTCATGAAATGACTACTCAACATGTACTTCATATTCTCCTGAAAGTGGTCAACAGCCTGATGTTTCTTGTACTCCTCTGGGACAGATAAGAGAATAATTGTAAATATGTTTATTAGATAAAATAAGACAATGAGTTGAGAATAGGAACAGCCTGCCCACCTGGAATACAGGATTATGCTGCTAAGGCTGATTTTTTCTGTTTGCATTATGTTTGGCTGCCGCTTGTGGCCCAGGATGAAAAACATCCTTGCCCATCATATGGTATAGCATAGGCTATACATCTAAAACTACAGATAGAGCAGTCTTTTGTTGGAACAACTAGAACCATTAATGAGACAGAACAGAGAGCTTATCAATTCCCTATGAGGAGAGCAAAATGCTTTACTAATGTGAGTATTTCAGTTACTTCAGACAGATAATGGTGACAATCACAAAAAAACCAGGATCTTAAATATAATATTCTGACCAGCCTAAGGGCCTGGGATGCTATGGTAGTGGAGAAATACAGTACTGACTTAACTCTATATGAATATACAATTTCAGTCATTAAGTGACAAATGCAACTAACAAATACAAAAACAGGAAGAAATGCCTGAATATGAAATATTTTGCTGTTATTATGTGCCTTCGATTATGACTTAAGGCAACCCTATGAATCAGCGACCTCCAATAGCATTTGTTGTAAACCACCCTGTTCAGATCTTGTAAGTTCACGTATGTGGCTTCCGATATGGAATCAATCCATCTCTTGTTTGGCCTTCCTCTTTTTCTACTCCCTTCTGTTTTTCCCAGCATTATGGTCTTTTCTAGTGAATCATGTCTTCTCATGATGTGTCCAAAGTATGACAACCTCAGTTTCATCATTTTAGCTTCTAGTGATAGTTCTGGTTTAATTTGTTCCAACACCCAATTATTCGTCTTTTTTGTGGTCCATGGTACCTGCAAAGCAATCCTCCAGTACGCATTTCAAATGAGTTGATTTTTCTCTTATCCACTTTTTTCACTGTCCAACTTTCACATCCATACATAGAGATCAGGAATACCATGATCCGAATGATCCGACTTTAGTGTTCAGTGATACATCTTTGCATTTGAGGACCTTTTCTAGTTCTCTCGTAGCTGCCCTCCCCAGTCCTAGCCTTCTTCTGATTTCTTGACTATTGTCTTTGTTAATGACTGTGCCAAGGTATTGATAATCCTTGACAAGTTCAATGTTCTCATTGTCAACTTTAAAGTCACATAAATGTTCTGCTGTCATTACTTTAGTCTTCTTGATGTTCAGTTGTAGTCCTGCTTTTGTGCTTTCCTCTTTAACTTCCATCAGCATTCATTTCAAATCATTACCGGTTTCTGCTAACAGTATGGTATCGTCTGCATATCTTAAATTATTGATATTTCTCCTTCCACTTTTCACACCTCCTTCATCTTGGTCCAATCCTGCTTTCCGTATGATATGTTCTGCATATAGATTAAACAAATAGGGTGATAAAATACAGCCCTTTCTCACACCCTTTCCGACTGGGAACCAATCAGCTTCTCTATATTCTGTCTTTACAGTAGCCTCTTGTCCAGAGTACAGGTTGCGCATCAGGACAATCAGATGCTGTGGCACCCCCATTTCTTTTAAAGCATTCCATAGTTTTTCATGATCTACACAGTCAAAGGCTTAGCTGTAATCTATAAAGCATAGGGTGATTTTCTTCTGAAATTCCTTGGTCCTTTCCATTATCCAACGTATTTTTGCGATATGATCTCTGGAACCTCTTCCCTTTCTAAATCCATCTTGGACATCTGGATTTCCATATATGGTAAGAGCCTTTGTTGTAGAAATGCAATATTACAGCCTTGAAAAATATTCAGTCATTTCACTCATAGTTTCCCATGTACATATTTATTTATTTATTTATTTATTGCACTTGTATACCGCCCCATAGCCGAAGCTCTCTGGGCGGTTTACAGCAATCAAAAACATTAAAACAAATATACAATTTAAAAACATATTTTAAAAACAATTTAAAACACAATTTTAAAATTCAAAACAATATAAAAAACAATTAAATATATATATATATATATATATAAGTATACAAGAGTTTTTTCAACCAGCTCCAGCTGGGACAAAAGTCACCTTATCTTTTCAGCTTCCTCTGAAATGTCCATATCTGCAAACTGTCATATACGTATTTATTGTTTATGGATATTTTACTATTTTGTATACCGTTTATAGTTTTATTGTTGTGTTTTTAACATTAGCTCTGTATACTGCTTTGAGATTTTATGAAAGATAGTATAAAATATAAATAACATGCTACAAATGACAATGGCTGTTGTTGTGCCGAAAGCAAAGTGTATGCCACTGTTTTCTGGTCCTGAATGGCACCACACCTCACTTTGTTCCTTGCCTTGTTAAACTAGATTGCAAAACCACATCAAAGCAAAACTGCCTGCACATGCCCCTGATTTACCACTGTTTCACACTGTGGATGAGATTTGTTCCACAACTGACAAAAAAGTAAGCTGCACACTGAAAGAACTCCAAGTTGGTTGTTTATACTAAGGAGAGCTTTTTTAATGGGGATTATCTGTGCAATTCTAATAATGTCTACTTAGCAGTACATCCTATTGAATTCCATGAGGCTTTCACCCAGGTAAGTGGGGTTAAGATTGCAGCCTTAGTTGTTGAAATGCCTCATTTAAGAATTATAAGTGTCAGCTTCAAATGCTACATTTGTCTGCCATTTTGAAAGCACATTTTTATTACTCATGTACAGCAAATCAGTACATTGATCTGTATTGCCATAGAAATCTAGCTATACAATACAGTAGGCCCCCACTCATACGGTGGGTTACGTTCCAGACCCCCACCGAAAAGCGGAACTCATTCACTAGAACGGCGTGCGACACCTGAAAACCGCCATAAAAGCAGAACAAGTGCTGTATGAGTGGGGCTTTAGTCTAATTTCGTCTAATTGAGACCGCTGCATTAGCAAAGTGCCGTAAAGCGAAGCGCTATAAAGTGGGGCCCTACTGTACTAAAATTCTCAGAATTTTAAGACCTGCTACCTGAGTTAGAAAGAACAACACAGCATCTTAGTACAGGCAAATATACACAGGATTACTATCCAAATGTGGTTTGAGATCTCTTGAGAGTCTGTTTTTTTAGATTCCTCAAGTGCACCAAGGTTGTTGTCTCATACCAAAGCAAGAAAGCTGGAATTCTACTCATTAAATGTAGGTACAGCAAAGGTAATTTTTTTAGGCTTAGGTATGTTAAGCACTTTAGGAACCAAATGTTATGTTTTATAGTGACTAGCAAAACAGAGATACTCAAAACATTTGAGCTTCCACATTCCTCAGCTGCTCTGAAATGAAAAGAGGGTACTGCAGCCAAGTGGCAATTACAGAACGCTGGTGCTGAAATATTCAGATAATCACAGCCTCTCTGCTTTATCAGAAATGGCAACAGAGATGCCATCTGATTTAAGAACATTGTAAAAACCTGAAAATGGAAATAGACTTCGTGCTTCAACACCACATGGCCTCAACATAACAAGAGCCTGCTGGATCAGGCCAAAAGCTCTGCTAGCCCAGCATCCTGTTCTCACAATGACCAAACTACATGACCTTGGGAAGTGGGCAAGCATGACATAAGCACAACAGCACTCTCCCTACCTGTTATTCCCAGCAACTGGATTCATACTGCCTCCAACAGTGAAGGGATAACATAGTCATTGTAGCTAGCAGTAGTTGATAGCCTTATCATCCATAACTTTGTCTAATCTTCTTTTAAAAGCTGTGGTCATCACATCTTGTAGGAGCAAACTTCATAGTTTAACCATGCAATGTGAAAAGTAGTACTTTTTTTTGTCTGCACTGAATCTTCCAGCATTCAGCTTCATTGGATGGCCCCGATTTCTAGTTATTGGGGAGGGGGGAGGTTTTCTCCACTTTCTCCACACTTTGCAAAATTTTATATACCTCTTCTCTTACTCGCCTTTTCTCTAAACTAAAAAGCCTCAACCTGGAGCACAATATCCGACATCACTCATCGACAGTAAATGCCACACTTCCGAATATTTCAGAGTGTTCTAAAACTGCCACCTTGGCTACAGTTTCCTTTGATACACATCAGAGCAGCTGAAGAAGGCAGAAGCTAAAACAATTTGCTTTAAGACTTTAGCATCTCTGTGGTTATTCAGTGTAATAAATATACCGCTTTAATGATTAACTGCATGGATCAGAGTAAACTTGTCTAAAAGTTTGTTTGACGCTTTTAAAATTGTCTCTTTCTTTCTCTGAAGGGATAAAATGGGCTCCGCCCCTTAGTTCTCCAGTCTCACCTAACGCAGACTTGGTGACTTTGCCTTTGACTGTAGCCTTTTCTCTTTTGGACCGCGAAAACTTCTTCCTCGTCCTCTTCGGCGGTGGCTTACTGGGTTGGGAGGTAGTAGTTGCTCTCTTGTGCCGGGGAGTGGACACTATCCAGCAGAAAGAAAGAGAGAAGAAACTAATTAGAGTAAAGAACACAATAATTTTGTCCCTTTCTCCTCGGTCCCCCTGTCTTCTGCTACCTCCTGTAGTCTCCAGCAACTCTAGACCCTTCCTTAGCAGGGAAGCTGACATTTTGCCTCTCTTCTCCCACGTGAACTACACTTCTTCCTGTTCCAGCTCTATGGTGATTTCTATGGTTAGTCGTACTTCCGTGTTTGGTGTCACCACTCTTCCGGTTTTGCTTTGCTTGATTTCTACCACACTTCCGGTAGTTCTATTCCGTACCCGCTTAGGTTTTGCTGGAAGTTGCGCCGAGGGGAGAGCTCGGTTTCGTCCGTGAAACCGGCTACTTAGGAGTGGATCGGGGAAGGAATTATTTATAGGAGGAAATGTCGTCAGCGGAAATAGTGCAGTCTTATGAGTGTCTACTCGAAAGTAAGTCCCACTGAGTTCAGTAGGGCTTACTGCCAGTTAAATGGGTATAGGAGTGTAGCCTGAGTGGCTGGAATATTCCCCATTTCTAGGGTTAACAACATTTTGGAAGCCTCGGTTTGTAGACTGAGGTGGGCTGTTTATTTTTACTATTATTTATATTGCATTTTTTATCCCACTTAATTTAATAGGGTCAGAAAGGTAACAGTAACAGTCATTTTACAAACCCTCAAGCCGACAATTAAACATTATTGTAAAAAATTAGTATGTAAAATCAATATGAGCAGTAGCTTAGCTTCTCCTAAAATCAAAATGTTCTGCTTAGTTTCTTAGATATTTGAGGGATAGTCTAAGACAGTGCGCCCCAGTAAACCTACTTAACTTCAGAACTGAATCGCATCTGTTGAGCTCAATTCCCCCCACAATGGAAAATGCAAAAATTTAATATTTGTAACCAACACTGAACAAATTTATATTTTATTTTTGATGCCAATATTTTATTTATTTATTTATTAAATTTATGTCCTGCCTTTCCTCCCAGTAGGAGCCCAGGGTGGCGAGCAAAAACACCATAAAACATCATAAAAACAGACTTTAACATATATTAAAACAAAACATCTTTAAAAACGTGTTGAAACAAAACATCTTAAAAAGTAATTCCAACACTGATGCAGACTGGGATAAGGTCTCTACTTAAAAGGCTGATTGAAAGAGGAAGGTCTTCAGTAGGCGCTGAAAAGATAACAGAGATGGTACCTATCTAATATTTAAGGAGAGGAAATTCTAAAAGGAAGGTGCCACTGCACTGAAGGTCTGCTTCTTATGTGTGCAGAACAGACCTCCTGATAAGATGGTATCTGCAGGAAGCCCTCACCTGCAGAGCGTAGTGATTGACTGGGTACGTAATAGCTATATGTAAACAGTATGAATTTGACTAAAACTTAGGCATGACATGGAGGGAAGAAGAGAGCGAGTCTGTTGCTTAAAGGGACTGCACAACAGTAAATGGTGAACTATTGGCTCAGTGAAGTGGGGGGAAGCCCCCTCCCATGACCCATCCAGAAACACATTGGACCTACAGTTTGAGAAGCACTGGGCTAATGAATTGTCCATAAAGTATGTTGTGTATTGAGAGGAAGGAGGCAATGGCAAAGGTCTTATAAAAGAAGGATTGATTATTGGTTAAAACAGGACAAAGTGTGATAACGGGGTGGGGCAGGGTTAAAAAGACTTTCACAAGTTTGATATGCTTTATGGATGGTCCTTAAGGCAAGAGAATTGTGCTTGAATGACTGATCTCAAATCTGCTTATTCACATTAAATTATTTTGAGTGGCATAAGGAGCCCTAATAAGAAGTGCCAGCTGGAGTTTTAGGTTTTCCATATGGCCAAAGGGCTGTTCTGGAAGGGCAGCATCAGTCATACTGCTGGTTCATCTCATCTCAAAACCATCAAAAACAATGCCCTAGGGGAGGGGTGGGCAGAAGGTAGATTGGGATCTTCTGGTAGATCTCTAGGAGATTTGCACTTGATCAGCAAGGATTTGCAACTCCCAGTTGTTTAACAATTGCACCAAGAAAAGGCTGCCTCTTTCCCTTCTAAATTGGGCTGCTGGCTTTACAAAGGCTTCAGGGAAAACCAGGAGTGTTTTGTGTGTGTGTGTGTGTGTGTGTGACAGGATTGTGAGCTCATTTCTGATACTGAAAATAAATTCCTAGCTTAAGCATGTACTCAGAGGCTGTTTGTTCCTTAATTTTAAAAGTATGTTCCTCCTCACCCCAACTCAAGCCACTATTTTGCAGCTGCCTCCAGTTTGTAGACCTCAGGTTTGTAGACCTTAGGTAAAAAACTCCAAAGTAGGTCCTGTAAGCCTCATGCCAGTCCACTCTTGTCCTAGGGGTTATTGAGAGATCTTGTGTGATTAATCAAATGGGTTTTAGGCACCAAATCTATACTGAAGATTTGCTGTCTGAGGGACTATAGAATTTGGCAAAAGGCTGTCTACACCAGCAGAAAGCCAATTAGGCTGCTGACACTTCACTGACAGAGCTGTTCCACCGGCAAAAATGTGCTGGCAGAATGGCTGAAATGGGCTGGAGCCACAGGCAGTGTGTGGGCAGCACATGGGAGCACACGCTTACACTGTGTCCTATACTCATTCAGTCCGCATTAATCGCACCCTGCAACTTTATATCAATTCAAACCTGGCAGAAATAATTTCCTCTCCTTGTTGTCAATGGGAGTAAATAAAAAAATGCATCTCTCATCAATGACTGCTCCACCCATGTTGCCATGACAGAAGATAGGATGCAGTGTAACTCAGCACCCAATCACAGCACAGCGTCACCCACACTGGGAGACTCAGATGGCAGGGTGCATGGAATAGGGTTATAACTCTGTGACCTCCGGTTGTGCACACTTAGCGCTAAACAAGGGGAGATAGGGAGGAAGGGTGTTTTACACAAGGGAGCCTTTGCACAGAAGAGCCTGGCTTCACAACACAGGGGAACTTCAGGGCTTTGCTAACACTACTTTGTGTAGAATTCTAACAGGCCTTGGAACTCCAGACACAAATGCCCAACACCAAACTTCACTCCATTAGTGGGGGATGCCTGGACAGAGCAACCCACACAGATAAGCACGGAAATGTGGAACGTGCTGAAACTTATAGCTATTACAACTGTCTCCCAAGTCTGACTCCTCTTTACTATACATGAATACTGTATTCCTGGCTGCTCCATCAGGGTGAATGGGGCTATGTCTGACCAACCTCAGTTTGTCCTCAGTCATCCCCTACCTGCCTGCTTTTTTACTTAGAACCTGTCCAAGGGGTAGCCTTATCTGTCAGCTTCCTCTTCCTCCTCAATCTGTTTTGCCTTTGTAGAATTCAGTAGGGAAGAGGATGGGCTCTGCCTATAACTGGCTCTGGCTTCACTTACTGGTAGTCTCTCAGCATTCTGCCCCACTGTTTCCAATGGGAATGAGCCACTACTGCTTCTGAATTGGGAGAAGGTAAAATTCTGTGAGGTAGTTCAGAAAACAGATGACTAAGAACTGTTTTCTAGTTTCTTCATCACTAGCCTCTTACCTGATGCAGTCACTACTTTTTTCCTCCTTATTTCTTGTGTGTGTGTGTGTGTGTATCTTTGATTTACATTATCCATATATGCAAACACATAAACATGCTATTTTTCTTGCATATTTCCACATAAAATATTCTCTGAAAATCTGTAAATGAGATTCCTGCATCAATGCAGGCAACCTCAAGCTCTTGATCTTCATTTTTTTGTAGACTTAAAATGAATCCTGAATAAGCATGTTAAAACTTTGCTAGAAATAACTTGTGAGGCAGGGCGCTGAATGGATCTGGCAGACATTTTCCAATGTAATTTTAGACAGATCAATGATAATTTATTACATCTAAATTACAATTGGGCGGCATTTCTTGGACAAGGATAGCCAACAATCCCTCACTGCAGGTTCTCTTCGGTTCCTCTTTCTATTCTGATCTCAGCCTGCTTAGCATGTGCGGCACAGTGTAGCACTTGCAATAAATTGGTGACTTTGGTAGCCCTTGTCCTTGTAATGCTAATGTTGGCACCGTTAAGAGATTTTCTCATTACATTTTCTGTTCCTCAAGAAATCAAATTTATCTCAGCTTTGCCCATGCCAGACAGCATTGTTTTATGCCAGTTCTTTAAAGAGTTTATTGACCAAAGGTTTTGAATTAATTTTGCTACATAGTTTATTATTCCCTTAAATGCTAGTGAGGATGTATTTTGTACCGAGCAGGGTGCTTTTCAGCAGTCATGTTATTCTGTCTGAATCAGCTATTTAAAAAACCCCACTACTGCTCAAATGAGATTCAATACTTGAAGGTTTTGGTAAGTCTCTTCTCTACTTTTTCACTTAAAAGTCTTCCTCTTGCTTTCTGCAAAAATTGAGGCTTTATTTTCTTAATCTCTCCGTTCAGATTCAGACCATAGTATTTTAGCACCCTTAAATGAAGTGTACAATGAGGATTGATTCACTTGACTCTGAAAGATGAATTGATGCAGGTTGAACAGATGTGTGATAAGTTTGGAGTTGGGTGTACAGTGAGACCATCATGGGATTGTTTTATGTGATCCAGATGTCCTTTATATTTTGGTGTAGGCTGACATCTTACTGTGCCAATACTAACCAACAATTAGAGGTTTTACAGTGACTTGGCAGCTCCTGCCCTGAAAAATAAGGATTTAAGCATATAGTGAAGCAGATCTGATTTATTGGATGGCCTGTCTAAGGGCAAAACTATATGTCACATAATCTGCCCTGGTGTACTTGATTTTTTTTTTTTACAAAAAACTGGCACAGTGGGTGGGTCAGACTGGGACTGTGGGTTGGGGGAATTTAATCCTTTTTCTCCATTGCAGTCCTGATCAGAATCCTACTCTCCACACCTGTTCTTTGCAATAGGAGGCAAACTCACTGGTGTCAGTGGCAGGTATGGGGGGCATCAAGACTATGGGAGGGGCAAAGGCTGAAAGCCTCCCTTGCATCAAAACCTGGTCTCTATCCACCTTGCCTCTCTTCCCCACCCTTCTTTGCCTTGCTGGCTATTTTTTAAAAATGAGACAGTAAAGCATGCATGAGACAGACTGCGGACAGTATTGTTTTTTTTAGGATGAGTAAGATAAAGATGGCAAAGTAGCAGATACGGAACATTTTAAGAATGACTTTTGAGGAGGTTTTGAAAGATGAGAGACAAATAACAGTTTGATCCTGGATTACAGGTTTCCGAGTGGGAGGGAGCTTAATCTCTGTCATTGATGTAGAGCTGGAAAGCAGATGGGATGGATGGAAGCAGCTGCAGACATTTGTAGAGCTTTACTGGGATTTCCAAAGGATTCCACAACACTCCAAATCTAACTGCAGTCCCCTCTGACATGCTTTTGCACAAGCCCCACTGAAATGAGTGGGAACTGTGTAAGCACAAACCAAGTGCTGACATTTCTGTTTCGTGTTTTTTTCACATTGTAGGCTTTGGATGCTATTTGTGAAGTCTTCAATATAGCTGTTTCTTTCTCTTTGCAGTTTGTCAAATTTAGTTATTTTTTTTTTATTTGGCAACATTATATATTGTTTATTTGACAAAAACCTCTAAGCAGATTACATAAAACCATGTAAAATGTTCAATAAAATCAGAGAGTCATAAAATTTATCAAACTATAAATTAAATCAGCAGATATAAAACAGATACACATTGTGAAATTGTATGTTAAGATTGCATGTTAAAATTACATGTCTGGGTAGGCTTGCCTAAACAAAAATGTGTTCAGCAGGCACTGAAAATGATATAGCAAAAGATTAGGCATGCCACACTAAAGGAGTGATTCCTTGCAAATGCGGAACAAATATTATATGGTACTTGTTAAATAGAAGGTGGTTCTGCATAGCAGTTTATTGTGGACTCTGGGCTGCTAGGGCATGCAAGTTTTTTGCAGTGTCCACCCAATGCCGTTCTGATAAAAATGCCACCCCATATCCTCTCCTCTGCACATTTAATCTGGATTTACTGTTTCTGCAGGTTGTTTTACTTAATTATTTTTTTCCACTGAAATGGTAAATTTTGCTTAAGTGGCGGGAGGGGGATACGGGATGACATTTTGATGAGAATGACAATGGGTAGTCATTGCACAAAACCTGCATGCATAAGAAGCACCAAGGCCACAATAAACTGCTGCATGAAAGTGGCCAGAATCAAGATTCCCTCCCCCCAATCTTTTGAATCCATTAAAAAAGTCCTCATTAGCAAGGCCCTTAATCAACTTGCATTCACCTGTTTAAAATACAAATTGAGCTAATTAGTTTCTGAGTTCCTCTCATACCAGTACTCCATAGCCTGAATACCAAATACAGTTTACTGTTGAATCTGTACAGTTCCATTAGTTACAGTATTACACATTTTCACTAGAATAGCATTGCATTATGTGTCAACATTCAGCTCTGTCATTATTCATATTTATCTGTTTTTGCCAACCCCAGGCAATTTGCTCTGCATTCGCTCTACCTACAAAGAGAATTGGATCACTTGCCTGTTCTGCAGGCGTGTGGTGTAGACACTTTGGGCTCTTAACTGGTGACATCGCTTTGAAAAATGATGTTTTCCTCTCTTGAGTTTATGGATGACTGGATGCAAGCAAATGGAAGGCAGTTCCTTAGCTTTTGCTCTTGAATGTATCTAACGTAGTTATTTCTGACTGTCAAGTGAAAAAGAAAACGCTCCTTACTCCTCTTATTTCCAATATTTGGTTCCTGTCTCCTTTTAAATGTTATTTCTTTCCCCCTCTTTAGAGGCATGCATGCGTGTAGGGGTGTGTGTGTATCTATATATCTCCCATCAAGACATGAGGATAACCAGGCAAATAACCTGACCTCCAATATATTTCTTAGATGTGTTTTTTATATGTTGGGTCTTGTGTCCTTGGGAGGTGATAGGAACGCATTTTGTCTCTTTGTTTGACTTTAATCTTCATCCCTGTTCTCATTTTGGTCTAACTTCCCAGGGAACAATGGCACTGGGAAATTCTCCTCCACAAGATCCATTCAAATGAGTAAGAGCTTATTTGTTTATTTATTATTTATCAGTTTATTAGCCCTCATCCAATCCATTGTCACAGCCAGGCACTGGTTCAGCACATTGACAGCCTCACCTGAAGAAGATGAAAAGGAGAAATAGAGCTGTGTGTCATCAGCATACTGATGGCAACACACTCCAAAGCTCCGGATGACCGCACCCAACGGTTTCATGTAGATGTTGAACAGCATGGGGGACAGAACTGACCCCTGCGGAACCCCATACTGGAGAGTCCAGGGTGCCGAGCAATGTTCCCCAAGTACCACCTTCTGGAGCCGACCCGCCAAGTAGGAGCGAAACCACCACTGTGCAGTCCCTCCCACTCCCAACTCAGCCAGTCTTCCCAGAAGGATACCGTGGCCGACGGTGTCGAAAGCCGCTGAGAGATCAAGGAGAATCAACAGAGTCACACTCCCCCTGTCTCTTTCCTGACAGAGGTCATCATGCAGGGCGACCAAGGCTGTTTCCGTGCCAAAACCAGGCCTGAAACCCGACTGAAATGGATCCAGATAATCGGTCTTATCCAAGAATATCTGGAGCTGGCCTGCCACCACTCGTTGAAGAACCTTGCCCAGTAATGGAGCATTTGCTACCGGCCTATAGTTATTAAGATTTTCTGGGTCCAGGGAGGGTCTCTTCAGGAGTGGTCTCACTACCGCCTCTTTCAGGTAGCCAGGGACCACCCCCTCTCGCAGAGAGGCATTAATCATTTCCCTGGCCCAGCCGGCTGTTCCATCCCTGCTAGCTTTTATTAGCCAAGAAGGGCAAGGATCCAGCACAGAAGTGGTTGCATGAACCTGTCCAAGCACCTTGTCAACGTCCTCAAGCTGTACCAACTGAAACTCATCCAAGAAATTGGGACAAGCCTGTGCTCTGGATACCCCACTTGATTCATCTGCTTTTAGGAGAACTTCCTTGTAGAGTATACCCCATCTTCTGATATATAGCTAATGCTGCCTGTGCCAGTTCAGGCATGTCACTTGAGCTTTCAGATTTCTTTGGCTCCTTTTAATTTATTTCAAATCTTTTCCTACTTTGGCTTCTAATATGCTAAAGCTTAGAACTCTTCTGCCCTAATGTGCTTCTTTGCACAGTAAATACATATTTATTATTCACTTGTTGCACATGGACCGCATGTTTTTCCTTGAGGTTACACATCTTTTATGGGGATGTCACATTCTCCAGGCACTCGGAGTGAAATGTTTGGTACATGGGGAAATGCAATGCTTTCCCCAGTTATGTCATCACAAGGCTACTGTCATTCCATACCTACAGCTCCACAGTTTTATGAATAATTTTCTGAAATATTTGTAAATTGTTAGTCAGCTTTTTCAGCAGTTATGCACTTCCCCTCTCCTGGGGTGGAGTACACCTGCAGCCTGTGTGTGTGTGTGTGTTTTCCTTAAAGGGAGCAAACAGCAACATCATGCACTCTGTCCTCAATTACTCATAGATGGATATTTTTGTTATTGATAAATTGGAGCAAATATTGCTCCAAAGGGTAAAAATGATGTGGCTGAGTACACCTTTTCAGATGGGTGGTAAGGCCCTCAACTGAAAATTAGCCTGTCTAATTCCCAGGACACCTCTAATTATCAAAGAAAAGTAAAAAGAAAAGAAAGAGAAACCAACGTTCCTCAGCTAGAAAACTATAGCAGCAGCCAGAGAAACTCTGGTAGAATGGGATACAGGAGGAGCGGAAGGGAATTTTTGAAGCAGTGATGAAAAACTAGGATCAGGTGCTGACTTCTTTTCCTTGTACTTATTTCCAATCCCCTCCTCCCCAGAAATGGCATTGCTCAGAGGAGGTGTTGCCTAGGAAGGGGGGAAGGTTAGGGGGCTTCCTGGCTAGGGAGTGTTTGTCCATCCCCCACTGCCCTTTTCCATGTTCTGCACAGGAAAAGGGAGGAGAGATTGCAATTTGCTGTTGACTGTTTGCTTCTTATCACCAGCAACAGCTGCTGATTGACGGGCTCTTCAAAAAATAAAAGTGTCTTTCTCAAAAGTGTACTTAATGTCACGTGTAGTTAGGCCTGGTCCCTCACCTCATCAGGAGGTGGGAAAATGTTCCTTGGACCAGTCTATATTGCCATTGCTGTCTTTCATCACAAGATGTCGCCATGCCATGCCAGACTGAATGTTTTGCACTTAGCCTTTTGAAAGATGATGGAGGAGGCTGGTGAAGGAGGATGGCCAGCACTGACCTACAGTGGGGTTCTTGTGTGCATATCATGCATAAGCCAGCATGTGAATTGGGGGTTATGTGTTTCACTGACTTACTGATAATGAACGCTTATATTATTTTGTAAATCACTTTGGGAAGCCTCATGGGAAGTGATTCATAAATGAAATAAAGAGTAATGGTGATGATCTATTTCTGTAACAACATGCAAAGTGCTTTTGCAGTAATTATTCATCCTGCAACAGCACTGTAAAATTGGTCACTAGAGTTCCCATACTATAAGTAGACCACTGAGGCTGAGAGAGCATGATTTGCCCCCAAATAAAACGGATGGTTGAGCTGAGGTTTGAACTGCGATCTCATTGATCCAAGTTCAGCACTGTATCTGTACTGGCTTTTTCTGTACATTGTTAGGGTGACCAGACACAAACAATTTATATATTTAAATAATATAAGAACATAAGAAGAGCCTGCTGGATCAGGCCAATGACCCATCTATCCAGCATCCTGTTTTCACGGTAGCCAACCTGATGATGATGATGATTTATTAGTAGCTTGTTACCCCACGGTCTCTAAGCAACTTACAACAATGTTAAAAAGAAAAACCAATCTTATCATGCTATAAAAACAACACAGCAACACCCCTATGCAACCACAGGAAGTTTTGGCAGCCTACTAATAACAGACAACATAATCTCAGTCTATCAAGTGCCTGGGAAAAAAGGTAAGTCTTTACCTGACGCTGAAAATATGTCAATGAAAGTGCCAGATGGACCTCACTGGGGAGTGTATTCCACAGAAGGGGAGCCACCACTATAAATTTATTGGTTTATAGAAATGTACTGCTTAATATAATAAATCTCTAAGCGATTTAACAACTATAATAATGCAAACAACATTAAATAAAATCGCTTAAAAACTTTATGGACAAGACAAAAACACAACTCGAATAAAACAGCACAAATAAGGACGGGTCTTGTATTTGTTAAGACTTGCATAGGAGGGGAGATTTCAAAGTGTGCAGCTTGTCATGCGTGGGTGAGAATGACACTGCTGAAATTCCTGCTCATTGTAAAGTACCCTTGTCCTTTTTATCATCCTATTGAATCAGTGACACTTTTGTAAGCGCCACAGAACAATGAATGAGAGTTGTCTGTGTTTCTCCAAATCTACCTATGTCCCAGTTTGTAAGGTCCATCAGAGCGGTATTTATTTGCATAGACTTTTTCAGAGCAATGATCCTTCAGTAGCAACCATTCTGTCAGTCCTAGCAGACTCTCATTAAGTGATATTTCCAGTCAGCACTCCTTCCCTTTACTGACATGGGACTCAATTTGACAGGACAAACTCACATGCTTTCTTCCTTTTCACCTGCTTGTAAGGGCCTTTGTGCATGGTGAGTTGAATGAGGTCTTGTGATGCTTCCCCTACCAAGCCACAATGGCAATGGTGCTGGGGTTTGTTGTCTGCAAGTACTGAGGTTTATTCTGTAGTGCTACACTAGCCATCACCAACCTGGTACCCTCCAGATGTTTTGGATGACAGCTTCCATCAGCCCCAGTCTGCACAGTTGAAAGTTGTAGTCCAAAACATCTGGAGGGCAGCAGGTTGGCAAAGGCTGTGCTATGCTAACTTACATCTTTTCCAAACCACTGTCATTAAAAAAGAAAAGAAAAGAATTATGCTCTTCATCTTGCTCCAAGCGCATCTCTACTAGCATGTTGCCTCTCCCCTGCTATTTCAGTTATGAATGAATCCTGTCGTTCAGTAAGGCTGACTTAACTGGCATGTCTTGCTTCACCTTTTTTCTTCTCTTCCACTTTCATTCATCCTGTATACTAAAAGCAAACTTGTTCTCCAAGTGTCATTCCGTATGTAACCAAAACAGCACTGTCCACACACAAGAGGTAGGTAGGTTTGCAGAATGAGAAAATACTGTAGAGGAAATAGCTCTTACAGGGGATTTGTCTGCAAACAGTCCAACGGGGATTGACCATGCTAAGTGACTGCATAATGCTGACCGTCTGGGGAGGAGAGTGAGAACTAGAAAATGGGGAGAGGGGGAATGGAATGGAGTATCTGGAAATAAGGCTGGCTGGCTGGAACACTGAACAGGAACATTCCATACTACAACAAGGTCTGCCCTATCAGGCTTCTTCAGTTATTTGCAGCAGCAGTCATTCCATCAGGTTGTAGGAGAGGAAGAGAGATGGGACTGCACAGTCTCTCCATCAACCCTGCTGAAAGGCCAGCAACATTTGGCTCCTCTTCTCCTTGTAATTTGTTCATTCCAGGTTGCCATTCCAGGAAGTCTGTAACAAAGTAATGTTACCTGAGTTTTCTTTTTTCCTCCTCTCTCCAAATAACTTTTTACTTCTGTGTCATGTCGGTCAAATCCACTTCATCCATTTAAAGCACATGACTTCCCCCAAAGAATCCTGGGATTTTAGTTTACCCGTCACACAGCTACAATTCCCACCACCCTTAAAAAGCTAGGATTCTTTGGTGGACACCATGTGCTTTAAATAGATGGTGTCAGGGGTGTAGTCGTCTGAGGTCTCGGGCAGTCTTAGACCCCTGACTTTTTTGGGCGCATGTTCCCAGCAGGGTCCCTATGTCTCCAGCATCCTGTAAGGCAATCAGCATGAAAGGGGAGTGTGTTAGCAACTGAGAAGAGCCTTCTGACATGAATCCTTGTACTTACCTGGTGACTGGAGCCAATCAGAGTGAAATACTATTCACTAATAGACAAAAAGCCTTGCGGTTTAAGAACACACTTACAGCCAACAGATATTTCTATCAAACTTTAAAAAGCAGGGAAATTGGGCAGCTATAGTGAATGCACCAGGGGAGTAGGAGGCCTGACCTCCTCTCTGAGATATTGTACAGCTTCTGGGAATGAAGTTGTGTCATAAGGTAGTGTCATATCCAGGGGTATTCAGTTTCAGGAATGTGGCTGAAGCAGCTTCAAGTGGTAGCAAGGCCCTTTTTAAAGAAGAGAAAACAACTCTGCCAATTCATATTTAAAGGAAGATGAAAATATTCCACAGTTGCCCGCCCATGCAAAGAGCAATCCAGTCTCTGGGGGCATTTCATCTTACCCCCACCCCCAATTTCCAAATACTTTTTTTGCAGCACTAGTTTATTTTTTAGTCACTGCAGTTGTGCATTATGTGCGCAAACCACTGTGCACTCACAATAGCACTCCACAGTCCCAAGCACTGTTTTGTTTGCTTGGCTCTATGCACAATGTCTACTTTCCTCGCACCTGAAATCTTTAAAAAAAAAACATGTTTCTGATGTTTACAATGGCATTGTAGTGGGTATGGTCTTGGATCCTATATAACTACTAACTAATAATAGACAGCACCATTAACCCTGTGTCAGAATTCATTCCACAATTCAGAGCCCTATGAAAGCTTTTCTTTGGCAGGTGTACAAGTGGCACACCTTGTAATGCTGGAAAATCAGATATGTCTTTCTTGATAAGAAGACTGAAAAATAAATAGAGCTTCACCAGGGAAAGAAAGTACATGCACAGTATCAGCCAGATCCAGAGAACCTGAGGAGCTCTAGGCCTCAAATCCCTACCATTTGGAAAGGTGCCAGTTCCTCTCTGCCATGGTTTCTTCTCTAACTTAGGGAGCTGGGGGCAGAAGGAGTGAAGTGTCTACTGGGAAAAGAAGCGTTTGCTGTGCTTGTGCTTGGCGGCCTGCTGTGTGTTGCCTGTGGTTGTCCTGCCCTGCTGCATTGCTGAAATGAGAGTCAAGCAATAAGCGTGACACTCTCTGTCTCTATTAGCAAACAACTAGTGTGCGATTAGAGGGATCAAGCGCACAGGCCCAAACACCCATTTGTATTCCATCTCACACACAAGCACAGAAGGGCAGCTGTCCAATTAAATGGACAAAAATGCCTGTTATGGGTCTGTCTGAGTGGGGGCAGATGATACATGTCTCACTCCTGCAGAACTGCTTTTTTCCTCACACAGCCGGCTGTTCAGCAGCATCTCTCCCTGCCTCACAGTTTGTTTTAAAATGCCTTTTAATTCCCTCTGTTTCAATTTCCTTTCATCCCCCTTCTCCTCATGTGAGTCCCTTTGTATTCCATTGTCTTCTTTTTCTGCCTCCATCCCCTTTTCCATCCACCTCACGCCGAGATTCTTCAGATTCACCCATTAGTAAAAACTGTATAGGCACGGCTGGCCCTACCATGAGGCACAGTGAGGCAGCCTCCTCAGGCAGCCGATGCTGGGGGCAGGGTGTGTGCATAGGGAATGGCTACAATGTGTTGGGAGGACAATGCTCTGTGGGCCATGTGGTCTACCCTGAACCCTCAGAGGACACTGGCCTGTCACATGTGTTGAAATAAGAGTCAGCTACCAGTATATGAGGGATCGTCTTTTGCCTCAGACAGAAAAATGTGTCACGCCAACCCTGAAGGTAAGGCTCCTCAGTTCTGCATAGGAGGACAATGGTTTGGCCTTCCCATTTCCTGGGAAAAGGCTGGAGTGGGAGAAATTTCATTGCCCTTCCACTTGCTGTATAGATGTAAGAACAGCACTATTGGATCAGGCCAAAGGCCCATCCAGTCCCATGTACTGTTTTCACAGTGGCCAAACAGAACATGAGATGCAGCAGTGCTCTCTCCACCTGTGCTGTCCCAGCAACTGGTATTCAGAGGCATACTGCCTCCAACAGTGGAGGCAGAACATAGCCATTGTGGCTAGTGGCCTCCCTCGCCCAATGAATTTGTCTAATCCTATTTTGAAGCAATCCAAGTTGGTGGTCATCACTACCTCTTGTGGAAGTGAATTCCATAGTTTAACTATATGCTATGTGAAAAAAGTACTCTTTTTTTCCTGTCCTAAATTTTCCAGCATTCAGCTTCTTTGGATGTCCATGAGTTCTTCCCCAGCTTTCTGTTTTCATATTAATTTCCCCACTAAATAGGATCTCACTGATGGAATGCAACTTATAGGGAGCAGGTGTGCAGCTAGCTAGGAGTATTTTTACACACACACCCTCTCACACACACCTGTACAGCAGTGGAGTGGAGTGGCACAAGTGTGTCTTTTCTGTCATATTTCTTTCTTGCCAGCAGAGGGCCTTCTTGCCAGATGTCTTAGAGAAGTGGCCAGTTGTGGTTCATGCAAGGGAGATGGCGGAAGAAAGTCAAGGTCTGTCTCAGAGCACCCAACCCAAGCTGTCTGGACCTAAAGGGAAAACTGAGGAGAGTGGCTGTGTTTTATAAGAAGAGAGACAGTGGGCAAGCTGCTGAGGGATATGACCTTAAATCTGAGAACTTTAAGAAGCAGGAAAGGAATCTTTGATTTTACCTGTTAGGATATGAACTATAGCAAAATGCCTCATTCAAGGATAACGTGACTCCCAGTGGAGGCTGGTGGCTCCATGTCAAAGGAATCTGCTCCAGGTTTTAGCCCAAACTTTCAGGGAGCTGCCAAGGTGCTGAAGCTCCTTGAAAGTTTGGGCTAAATCCTGGAGTGGATTCCACTGCCCCACTGACATGGAGCCAACAGCTGTCACTGGTGACTCCCTCATGGGCATGTTCACAAAATGCACTCAGACCCAAAGGAAGGCAACAGAATTCAGAAACCAGTACGGCTCTTGTGGGCGAAGCAAGCCTCTGTGAACTGGTACTTTGTGCCTCCTGATTTAGCTCCAAGTCAGTGCAACAATTTTCATAGGGCTCTGCATTTTAGTTTTGCTAGGGGTCTGCTGAACATCTCCTAGGCCACTTGGATATATGTGATTATACTGAATCCCTCCCACTTGGCCTCCAAAGGCTTGTGCCAAAAAAAAGGGGGGGGAATGGGAAAAAACCTAAATTTACCAAACTTTGATTCTCATAATTGTAGGGCTGGGAAACTACCAGTTTCCTGTTGTGCTTTCCCCTGTAGACATGTGCAATGTTCATGTCTAGAATTGCCTCTCCTTGCCTGTCATTCATGCCAACTTTACCATCTCCTTTACATTCCCATCAAAATTCTGCAAAACCCCTTAGAACACCACTTTTTGCTATATTGTATATCATCAGCTCACCTTCCCTGTGCTTTCTGTTTCCTGACATCTAAGGAAAAAAGAGATTCTGTTCAATATTATGGAAGGGGCAGATGGAGTGGTGGTGGGCTAGGGAGAAGAGATGCTAGCAAGTGCTTCTTTAATGCAAACTACCCCATTGAAAATATGTCACTCAGTGGCAGAACCCTGTCTCAAATAACGTATGAACGGCGGCAGATGGGAAGGTGGAATCGGCATATGGAAGGGAAGAGAAGTGACACTTCTCTAGGGATTCTACAATGGGACTTTGCAGGGCTTAAGCTTCCGCAACTGCCACCCATTCCAAAAGAGGACGGTCTCCTGGAAGGCATCTGCTCTCTCCAGATTCCAGGGCTGTTGCTATCATTTCTGCATAGCCAGGCCAGGGGGCCATGGCTACAACTGCACTTGAGAAAATGCCAAGGTGCATTAATGTCCGCTTCATCACAGTGCCATGCAATTAATATTTGATGCCAGCAAATGAAGGAGGGCAGAGGGGTTAAATGGGGTCAACTGCATGGAATGGAGGGAGGGGTTATTCCCTGAGAAGCCCCAATCTGGAGCACAAGGACATCGTCAAAGGGGAACTTCCAGCTGCCTGAAACTCTTCCCCTCCTTTCCCCCCTCTGAGTAATCAGTGCTGCTATGGAAACAGCCCTAAATGGTCTGCACTGTTCTTTTCCTGATGGAACGGTAGTTGGGACTGGGCATCTATGGGGATAAGTCACTATAATATCACAAAGGGCTTTCTAGATTTTTACACTCAAAATTCTTTCAAACCAGAAAACCCAGATTGTGGCATCAGAGCAAACTGCTAATTTCATGTGATTTGCTTGTGTTGTCCTGTGATATTTTCAGTGATTGAGAATGAATTGGCAATGTGAGGATGGTAGCAACATAAGAAAAGAATACCATGGATGCGGGAAAAGCAAGTATACACATTGCAGAGATCATACTTCTGGCTTTGAAACATACTGTTCTAAATTGGGAGTCTTTAGCAGACATTGCCTTTTTGAACTTCGCAGCTGGGGGATATAAAGCTGTCAAAGCTCTCATCATGTGATGAGGGTGTCAATGTGTAATTAGGTGATTAGCTGGTGAGGTTGCCCAAGCTGTGAAGATTGGGGGCCATCATAGAGCTTGAACCCAGGAGTCCTGCCAATTCAACACCTGATTCTTGCCGCATTGAGGCTGTACCCATGAAACTATCCCCACAGCCCAAGATCCTCCTAGTCCTGCAAGGCAAGTAGTTCTAGAAAGTCAGTTCCGTGGCACTGCCTGCTATAAAGCTCTGAAATCTAGTGTATTCTCTTAGTCTGGGCAACACATTGCTGAGGGAGCATTACTGGCACCAGAGCCCAGCATATTGGGCAGTGATGAGACCTACACCTCTGTGAGGGGTCCACTGCCAAGAACTCTCTGGCTCCTGCTGCTCCTCCTATTTATCACTATTGTAATCTTCTGGGTTGTCTTCCTTTTCTCTTTTCTCAAGAGAGAAGGGGAAGGATTGTAGCTCACGGCAGGGCATATGTTCTTCATGCAGAGGATTCCATGTTCAAACCCAAGCAACTCCAGGTAGGGTTGGGAAAGACCTCTGGCAGAAACCCTAAAGAACTGCTGGCAGTCAGTGTAGGCCAGGGGTGATTAATCCATAGCCCAAGGTCTGAATCTGTCCACAGATAGGTTTTTGTGCCCCCCGCAAGACCCTCCAACCTTGTCATTTTTTGACATGACTGCTCCAATGAGTCTCCTGCTGTGATGCCATGAAGCCTGTTGGTGAGTTTTTGTTGTTGTGGCTTCAAAGGCCCCTTCACATTTTTTCGTTTAACCCCCAATTTGAACAGAACTGGTCTGAACTGGCGGTGACTGACCAGGAACAAGACCTTCAGGGCCATAGTGGATAGCTCAATCAAGATGTTGACCCTGTGTATGGCAGTTTGAAAAAGGCAAATTCCATGCTAGGGATCATTAGGAAAGAAATTGAAAATGAAACTGCTGATATCATAATGCTTTTATACAAATTGATGGTGCTACTGCATTTGAAATACTGGGTACAGTTCTGATAGCTTCACCTCAAAAAGGATATTGTAGATTTGGAAAAGGTTCAGAAAAGGGCAACTGGAATGATCAAGCGATGGAGTGACAACCCTATGAAGAAAGGAGGAAGCATTTGGGGTTTTTTAAGAGAAAAGGCGAGTAAGAGGTGACATGATAGAAGTGTATAAAATTATTCATGAGGTAGAGAAAGTGAATAGGGAAAAGTTGTTCTCCTCGCGAAATACTAGGGGACATCCAAGGAAGCTGAGTGTAGGAAGATTCAGGACAAAGGGAAGTATTTCTTCACACAGCACATAGTTAAATGATGCTCCCACAAGAGACAGTGTTGGCCACCAACTTGGACGGCTTTAAAAGGGGATTAGGCAGATTCATGGAGGATAAGGCTATCAGAGGCTACTAGCCATGGTGACTGTGCTCTGCCTTCATGGCTGGAGGCAGTATCCTTCCATAAATATCTGTTGCTGGAAACCACAGGAGGGGAGTGTGCTCAGGTCCTGATTTCAGGCTTCCCACAGGCATCTGGTTGGCCATTGTGAGAACAGGATGCTGGACTAGATGGGCTATTGGCCTGATCAAGGAGTCTTTTCTTGTGTTCTTAATTTAATTTTAATTATTAATATTATTAAAAAAAATAAACTTGACTGCTGGATTAGGCTCCCATAGACTCCACACAGTGATATTCTGATGCCAGAATTTTTTGGGGGGCCCTGCAAGTCCTTCCAAATTTGTTCATTTTTGTCCACATCCCCTTTTAAACTTTGGCCATGCCTGCATTAACTTGTGGCCCCTGGGGGGTTGACCATGGGTCCGTATGGCCCTTGGCTCAAAAAAGCTTAGCCACCCCTGTATAGGCAATACAGATCTGGATGGACAAATGAACTGACTTGGTATAAGACAGCTTTTGATGTTCTTTTGTTCTGATGATGGTGTTGTGGAGTACTTATTCTCACACCCACCAAGCAAGTTATGATGGTGAGAAGGAGCAATAGCAGCAGCTGACAGCAATGATGATGGGGTCCAATGACATGGGGCTCACACTGAGGACATTACCCAATCACCCTCCAAATTCTGGAGCTTACACGGGAGGCCACTGAATGCCAACCTGTCTGTCTGATTGTAGGGATGGGGGGGAAATTGGGTTCAGGTTGCTTTTGTGAATGGAAACCTACCTAATTTGTGCTTCCTGAAACAATGCACAAATCAAAATTCAGCTACCCTTCGAAATGTGCACTTCTCTGAATTTTGCAATGCAGTTCTCCAGCCAAAATATTTGTGCAACAATGTGCGTATTAGGGAAATGTGAGCATAAAAAGGCATATATTAGGGAAGAGCACAAACAAAAATGCACTACATTAGTCAAAATTCCTTGAAAAATGTGTAAATTAACAGTAGTGCAGTGGCAAATTCAGAAGAGCAGGGTCCCTTCATGATAGTCATACCATGCCCCCTCACAGCCACCCCCCTTTCCCTCTTTCCCCCGTCTCCTTTGCTCTCTGTGTTGTCTCTGAGTCCACTCTCCATTACAACAGACATCCCTAGGAGCCAATCAGCATGAAAGGGGAGACTGTGTGTTAGCTACTGAGAAGAGTCTTCTTAGTTGTTGACTCACTTCCTTTCACTCTGATTGGTTCCAAACAGCATGACAGGACAAGGATTCTTCTCAGGGGCAAACACACTCCCCTTTCATGATGATTGGCTCTTACATAGGGACCTGGCTGGGACCCTGGTCCCAAAAAAGTAAGGGGTCTACAACCACCACCAGCTGCAACCCTGGATGCCTATAACCCTATATATTATGCAAAATAGCATGCAAAAATGTGCGTATTAGGAGAAACACACACAAAAATGCTGATTTTTTGTGAGGACTTTGTTTTACAAAAAATCGCAAACTGTTGTGGAAATGTGGTAAACTGAATTAAAAGAGAAACTGAGAGAAAGTGAAATTGACAGAGTCGCCCATTCCCACCTGACTATCCCATGCTTATCTGCCTGCCCTTGAATCTGAACACTAGATGGCAGAGCTTAAAACTCAGAGATATGCAGTCTGTCCACTAGTGCAGTATTTAAAAAAAATCTGGCATGGACCTTTATGTAGACATAGGGGGTAGACATGTCTCAGTCAATTTCCTTTGTGTTTTCTTGATTACACTAGGAGGTTGCTATGGCAGTTTGCACCCTTCCCCCCAATCAGTCCAGTGAGGGATTATGTTGGACAATGTATGCTTCACAACTGGATTGTGGCAAACATTTTGCTTTTCTCTTCTGTAGGAGTTTAAGATTTAGTTTAGTTGATTATCCTTATATCCCTTCTTATCAGGAAAAAACATGCACTCACAAAGTATTCCACTTCAAGTCACTCCAACATTATCAAATCCGATTTAAATACATAGACAACAGAAAATCAATTATCATAATAAAATGAGCCTAAAGACTGGGATATTGAGATCACACTAAATACTGTAACAAGCTTGTTAATAAAAATCCCTGTAAATGCATTCAAAAGGATTTACATTTCTTCCTAAAAAAATCTATTGGCTTAGCTCCAGAGGTCTCCTTCAGTAATGTTCCACAATACTGGACAACTGAGAGGTCCCCATATGCAGATTTTATCTGAATTGCACCTTAAGCAGGATTAATTGCACCTTAAGCAGATGGATCCAAATTGAGTGAATGAGAAGGGACTTGTGCACACAAGTTTCTCATGCTCAGTGCTGGTGGGCGCTTTCTTGCCAAAGCAGAAGTAGCCGAAGGAACCCTTGAAGAAAGAAGGTATATTGTGAGACAGGGTTTCCCACCCTAATGCTCCTTTCCCTTGAATGGGCAGAGCTTTCTGCAATGACAATGCAATTGCCATGACAATGCAACTTCGGATGTGCAGCCAAACGTCACTGGCTGCAAATAGCTCTTCTTGCCTGCCACTAAGTGACAAAGTCCAAAAGAGTTACATGTGTAAAATGTCCCATGCATCTTGTATCTTGAAGGACTCTGGCTTCCTGCAGTGACCTTGCCTGTTCTCTGATTCTAGGTTCTGGAGCACTATGTACTAAGCTGGCTATGGGTGCTTCCAAACAGTTACTATTTTGGGGTGGGATTCAGTCACAAACTGGCAAACTCAGGTTGCGCAGTTAAAATTGACTTGGCGTTCTTGCACAGCAAGCCTGCTACCCCTGCCTCATTGGACCTTTTGCAATAAAAAAAGATGGGGAAATGCATGGTAAAGTATGGGATAACCGTGGCTTGATGCAACATTGTATAACCTCCCCATCAGCAAATCAGAATGAATGTTCCATAAACAGCCAGCATCATCTAACCTCCCCCAAACTTTGTGCAAACAAACTGGGAAGAATGCTCAATAAACAGGACATCTGAAGGGGGGGGAGAGACTGTAGTTTCCCCCCTTGACTTAGGGCAACTTTTTATCTGCACTTACATGCCCACAGTCCAAGGTTTGTGTGGTGTTCCCCACCATGTAAACAAGTGCACATGCAAAGTGCCAGTTTGCCAAGACAGAACATCACAAGCCACCAAAAAGCAGCCCCTCCACTAAGGCTTAATGCACACATGCAACCAGCAAAGCAGTATGATAGCTGCTTAAACAGATGACCCCTTGGGGCTCCTTCACCTGGGAAACTTTAGGGAAGCAGCTTCCAATCCCTACACAACGATTTCACCATATGGCAAACAGCAAAACATGAGGAATTGCTGTGGTGTGGTGCAATTGATTGATCGGGGAAAGGTCATCTGGTAGAGCAGGTCCAATCGCTGGCATCTCCAGGTAGGACTTGGAATGTCTGCTGGAGAGCCACTGCCCGGCGGTATAGAAAATACTGAGCAAGATGGACCTGAGTCTGAGGCAGCTTCCTATGTCCCTTTGTTGTTCCTATGATTGGACATGTGTGCTGCTGATTGCATGTGTGAATATACTTAAAGTGTTTGAAAAGTGCACTGCCACAGCCAGACTGTGAGAAGAGGGAGTGGAGTCTTTGCCTTAAGCTCCACTAATCCACTAGCATGGGAAGGAGTGCCAGAGCAGCGCTGCTACTTAGCAAGAAGCTGGAGTGTGGTGCAGAGACACTGACAGCAACAAGCTGCTACTGGCAGAAGCACAGCTGAAAAGTTTCTTGGAATGCTTTGTATAGGCAGAAGGCGGGGACGGGGATGGTGCAGATCCAGATGGAAATGAATCTCCATCTGTTGAGACGGTGTGTCTGTTCAGCATACAAATACAAGCAGTTCCTTGAGGCCCCTTAAGTGCCACATGAGAGAGAGAGAGAGCTCCAATTCCATACGTTGAGGCAGAGGTCCAAAACAAACTCACATTTCAGGGGTGAGGAATTTGTGGCTCTCCAGATGTTGTTGGTGGAGACCAGGAAGCTTCTTTCCTATAACTGGACACATCTCAATCCCCACTTCTTTTAGTATTGGGGTATTCGTTCAGTACTTTGGGCATTGCACTTGCTGGATTGCACCACATTGCCACTGGTCTAGGATAGTGGGAGCTGTTCTCCAACACCCTCTGGAGGGCCACAGGATCCCCACCTCTGTTGTATATCCCAGCTTCTTCCAGCAGTGCCTTGTAATAGGAAGAGCTGCTGTGGGATGATAGAACGGATCATTCTATGCCTGACATATAATCTGAACTAAGTCTGTTCACCAGAGTGTCTAAGTTTAAGGGTGAGCTGGTAACTTTTATGTTTGGGGCAGAGTGTCATGATTCACTCTGAGTGTTCTGATTCAGACTAGGAGTGGCAGGCCCTGGAGGAAGACAATGACAAATGGCCAGGAGCGGGGATGAGACAGTGGAGCAGAGCCCAGAGGACAGTGCAGTCCCTTTCTCTCTGGGTGTGCCTGGCTCCACTGTTGAAGGAGGAGTCCCAGAGGCTTCCTCTCTTCCACCCGTGAAGGAGAGGGGGCTATCAGAATCTGCAAAGGCTGCATCCCAGATGGGGAGGCCTCCGGGGCATGGTCTGATGTGACAGGGCAGGAGGATTTGGAGGTAGAGATGGGCCCAGTGTTGTCTCCCAGGGATAGGGGGCACATCAAGAGAAAAGAGGAGATGCACCCCTCTGGATGTAGCACCCACCTTCAGGCTAGGAACTCCTGCAGGAGCAGGAATTCTTGTGAGTAGCTGGGCATCCACGACTCCACTGAAAAGTTTGGCAGGCAGGTTAGGGAAACTTGTTGGAATAACTTCACAGCTCCCATGCAGCCTTGGAATTCTTGTTACTGATCTTGGACTTGTGAATTCTGACCCTTGTGCCTAGACGGGACTCATTCCTGCTATGTATGAGATCTGGCTCTTCCATGCCTCTGAGTCTGTACTGTTAATTGCTTTAATAACATATCCCTTGTAAGCAAGGGGACCTATTTCTTGTTTTGGACAGGAGTCAGGACACAGAGGGCTGGGCTCTATCCATCATTTCTTAACTTTCTGCCTTGAGGATACCCTTTGAACTTATTTTCCAAGGAACATCTGCCAAAGAACCTGGCATATTTCCAAGAATTCTTGGGCATATCCTAGGGCACACAGTCAGTTCACCTGGGGCACAGGCCAGGCCTGATGGGGCTATGCAAATAGCAGTAGGCTTGATTCTCAAAAGCTAGGGCCCCATGGGGCAGGGAGTAGCCTCTGTTCCAATGATATCCCATATGGCATCACTTTACTTTTTCTCATATAAGAAAATGGTTGCCATTGGCTTCCAGGGAGAAAGTAAAGCACTGCCTTAGGAGATGCTGCTATAGTGAGGGCAAAATCTTCCATTCTTCCTGGGACATTAATAAGCACAGATTCTGCAGAAAGGTGCAACATGTCTTTACACACAATGCACAGGCAAGCACTACATTCTGCATGGATCCTTGCAATATATGGCCTGTGAGGATGGCCTAGACTTCATAGCTGCATGGTCTGCACAAGGTACATTCTGATAACTTTGTAAGCTGGCATACATCAGCTTAAGGGTTAAATTGACTGTACATAGGAACTGAAATCCAGATCACAAAAGAAATCACAATTTTATTCAACCATACAATATCTACAAGTACATCCTAGTATAATACTTTGGCTCACAGGGCCAAAATTTGCCCACTGGGCCTCAGCTACAAGAAATCTGCAAACCAAAGGGAGCCAAAGAAAGGATCATGAGTTGCTGTGCAACTCTTGAAGTGGGAATGGTGCTGCATGGGGTGTCCCTGTGTTAACTCTACTTTGACCCCTTGTAGTTGCTAGCTCAGATGTGTTGCTGCTGTAGAATCTGGAAGGATCCCATTGATCATTTGTGTGTTAGCATGCATCTGATGTAGACTGAGCATGCTATGAGCATGACTTAGTTAAATGTCAGTGCTGTGCATGCCAAGTCAGCTTGACAGTTTGATCCAATGCAGATGCAGCCATAGAAAATGGTGCGCTGAGGTGGTGAAAGGTATTCCAGACCACCTTCTTCAGGGAATGAGTCCAAATCATTCCTCTTGTGCCTCAGCATCCAATAAGAAGTCTTTTGGCTGAGCAGTTTTCTTTTTGTTGAGAAGCTGTTCTCTGAGGCACAGATTGGATTTTTAAACCAAAGTTGTACATTCACCCTTTCTTCCCACGACAAGTCTTATCCTTTCCCAAAGACTTAATACTAATCCCAAGGTCACCCAGTGAGCTTCATGGCTGTGTGGGGATTCGAACCCTGGTCTCCCAGGTCATAGTCCAACACCTTAACCACTACACCACACTGGCTCTAATTGGGATATCTATACATATAATAAAAATATAAGCCATCAAATAGCATGAATGCAGCATTTATGGGGGAGGTGCAGCGGGCATGAGGCAAGTGTGGTGATGGTGTGAGGCAAGCAAGGAATGAGCAATCAAGCAAGGTGAGAGAGTGAGGTGCCTGGAGCTAGTCAAGACAGCCAGGGGTAGCTCCTCATCATCCGTCCTGCTCTGCTTTTGCTGCCCCCCCCGACAGCCTCAGCAGTGGAAGGCAAGGAGAAGGGAAGCAGTGGGAGAGAAGGATGGTTCCTGAGATGCTACCCCAGCCAGTCCCCACTGTCCTGCCCGAAGCTGAAGGACCAGGTCTCACTCGGTTCTGTGAGTTTATCTCTTTTTATTCAAGTAATAGATACATCAAAAGCTTTGCGACTCATCAATCTATCTACCCTATCTAGGAACTTTTGCCCTGACTAACACTGCCTAAGCATGTCTTCACAGCTCTCAGATGTTGACTCCGCAAATATCCCCTCCCCTGAGTCCACTTAAGCAGGATGGGTTTTTGTGCATAATAGAAGGCTCCTCCTCAAGCCCTTCTGTTGAATCTCTGATGTCTATGAGCGTGGGGTAATGGGGGTTGGAGCTCTGCTTCTCCTTCTAAATGGTGGGGGCTGACTGTCTGCTTGAGTGTGGGAAGCTGTGAGGTGCCTGGCTGGGGAACATCAGATGGACCAGGTGGCACCTCCGATGTGGGTGAAGGGTGTGTGTCTAATGGAGCAGTGTCTAATGAGGCAGCCTCTGACAGTTCAGGCTGTGCTTCAACAGGGGGGCCAGGATCAGAGGGAGTTAGGCTGTCAGTGATGGGGCTCTGAGTGTGCTGTGAACTCTCCTCACTGCTAGTCCCTTCCCCCAGCTCACCTCCTCAGTCCTTGATGTCAGTGTTGCCCTCGTTGATGCCTTGCCCCCCAACCTGGGTCACAACATCGGCCTGCTGCCTTCCTCCTCATTGCAGGGGAAGGTCTAAAGGGAGGAGAGGAGGATCCATTGGGGGGGAGGACAACCTGTTTGGGAGTCTGTGTGTGTGTTTTGGAGTCCATGGGGGGGATTGGGAGTCCATGTATATGTCTGTGTGTGTGTCTGTGTTTGGGAGTGTGTGTGTGTGTGTTTGCAAGTCTTGTGTGCGGAGGGGTTGGTGTGTGAAGCACACAGGGGCAAAGCCCCTAGTGTTTGAAAAAAACGTAATGGTCAAAATAGTTCTATAACCAGTTTTTCCAGAATATTACTGTTTACTGTCCTTTTTGTATAATTGCGAGTCCTTTTCTATGTGTGTTGGAGTCTTACTGTTTGTGGGTCTTATTGTTTATTCCATCTGAGTAAAATGGTTCCACACATGACACTCCTTAATTGTGAGTGTTGCTCAGAAACTCAAGTCTTTTCAAGATTTTCTCCGAGAGAACAGTAGGAATTGACTTATTGTTTAAAGAATAATATTTCTCAAGGTCATGAAAAACCTGCCAGACTCTTGTAAAAGATTATATCTGTAAGAAGCTACCAAATTCTCTGGCAGCAGTCTGGAGTCTATCATGTACTTTTTTCCAGCCTGTGGGTCCCCAGTCTTATGTACTTTTGTCTTTAAGGTCTCTCCCTTCCCCCTTTTTTCCTGGCTCTTAATCTGCTCTGTCCATATGCCCATTAAACACTGCATGTTTCTTTTCAAGCACTGCCAGCCACTGGTTCTTACTCTCAAGGGAGTGGCTAAGCACTTCATTATCACTTCCCTGTTAATGTGGGATTTTCAGAAGCTTCCCAGCAAGGTGCACTCTGGATCCATCCCTCTCTTTTGCTTCTCAGAACTGGACTGGCATCACAGGGAGGTTTCCTGCCGGGCTGCATTTTAGTCTGCTCAAATCCTGGGATGGGCTCCAACCAAATCATTATTTGGGCCATTTGTTTCCCTTTTAGTGTGGACATTTCACCCCTTCTTCTCTCCCCCCCCCACTTAAGACATCATGTCTCCAACTGAAAAGCTAAATGACATTTTCAGGTGGTTTGCAGCTTTCATGATTTGCTTGTTTGCTTTCTCCCTTTTCCAGCTTTTTTTTAAAAAAAATATTTCTCTCCCCTCCACACCCTCTCTTTTTCTATTCACTCTTGCCAGCTGCCTGCTTTGAATTTGGTTTGTACTGAGGGCAGAGGAAACATATTTTCTGCCTTTTTTTTGTTTAATACAGAGTAGATTTGAAGGGTGTTGGTGGTGGAATAGATGCAGCATCAAATGAAGATGTTTTAGAAGTGGTTTGGTTTTTTTAAAAAAAAGTCACCTCTTTTGCCCTTTCTAAATATCAGCTTATCTGCTGAAAGCATGTGACAGTTATTTAACAACATTTCTCTCTGATCTAAGAAACTGAAAGGGAAATAATTGCCCTATTTCTGTGGATTAGATATTAGGGAATGCCTAGGAAGGGCAGGGGAGGGGGGAGGAACTGCAGAATTCTATGGATGTTTATACTTGATTAGCAGAGATCAGTAGTGCAGTTAGATGATTTTAGACTTACAACTTCATGGTCTTATGTGGGGGTCTCCCCCTTTTAGATTGTAATCTATATTACTTCCCTTATTTCAAATGGTCTTATGGGAGACCCCTCTTTAGGTGATCATGTGCATTAAAATCTACTAAGCTATTCCTGCCTGCTCTCCTTGGGAGCCATCCCACTCATCCTGCAAAGTGGGGGCCCTGGACATCTGCCTCAAATTCCTGCCCTGCTGGTTCCACTGTCAGAGATGGACAACACAGATCTGCTTTGTGAATGTTTCCTGCAGAGTACACTTGGCTGAGGTCCATAGGACATGTAGTAATTGCTCTGAAGCACTGATTATTTAGCACAGATGTTTTCAAGTGGCCTAATTCCAGGGAATCTTCCCTGCATGGATGTGCCTGCCGAGGAACTCAATTTTCAGTGGATAATGGGCCATGTTCTAAATGGATTATTTCTTTCTTTAGGAAATGTGTGTGCTGCCCTTCAGTTCAAACTTCCCAGGGCAGGATTACATACCCTGTTCACATCGATGGTGGCCAGATGTGTAAGGCCTCTCAGTTGATCTGCATGAACTACGAAAGCAGCTCAAAAGGCAGCCAACGCACACTGTGGCAACCGTGGGTGCTTCCAGCTTGCTGCTCTTTTGGGGTGATTCAATCACATACCAGCAAATTCAGGTTGCGCAGTAGTAGTTGACTGGGAGGTCTGGTGCAACAAACTCATTTCCTCCAAAGACTGGACTTTCTGTGATAAGCAAAGTGATGGGAAAATGCACTGTAAAGTCAGGGATAACAGTTGCTTTGACACAACTTCATCTATCCTCCTCACAATCAAATAAAAATGAATGTTCATTGAATAGCCAACATTGTCACATCTCCCTGCAAATGAATCGGGATGAAAGCTCAATAAGCAGGTCATCTAGAATCACCCCCAGTGTGTAAGCTGCCTTTCAGGGGGACTTGGCTGCTATTACTCATCGCGGCACTGATAAACTCCTTCTAAGAAACCTCAGGGTTCCCTGGAACACAGTCTGGAATCCATTGCTTGAGTGCATCCAGTCTTCACAAGTCAGCTGTCCCATCTGCCCTGCCACAGCTGACCCTTCTTTTATTCACTGAAGGAACTGTACACAGAGATCAAGCTGGGACAGTGGCCTGTCTGAGGCTGTGCCTTCTGCTGTGAGTCCTGTTGTCAACCTACCTGTGTCATTCAAACCTTTCCCAGAGAACAACTTTCCCAAATGCACATTATTTCTGTGTTCTTTCTGTGTGTGTGTGCTGCTATATTGCATGGCATCTTTGTGCTACATGACATGGGGCATGCATGTGTGCTTATTACCTCGTAAAGAGGAGGAAGCATTTGTCTCAACATTCTAATTGTGTCCCATTAAAATGCAAATTTTGGTTTATGGCTTGAAATCGTCAGTAACGTTACCATGGCAACAGGAGTTTGAGGGTGGGGAATTGGAAGAGGTGGGTCTGGTGCATCTTTTCACAGGATCTTTGCTGAATAACTCCAGGTGATTGGAATCCCCAATCCTCTGTAATAAAATAAAATAAAGACAAAGGAACCCCAGCTCAAATCAATACCTGCTAGGAAAAAGACGGCTACTCTTGGTCTGTTTGAAGGGCAGGCCATTACTGATGTTTCTCTGTTGCCTACATACATCAAGAACTAGTAGTGGATACTTCAAGAGGAAGCCCATCACTCTCACTCTTGATAACTGCTCTATGAAACTAAGCATTGGCATGAGATCTTTGTAACAGGGGAGAGGCTAACCTGTTGGAACTACAACTCCCATCATTGACCTGACCATTGTCCACACTGGCTGGGGCTGATGGGAGCTGTAGTTTAACAACTTCTAGAAGGCCACAGGCCAGCCACCCTGGTTTATACCCTGAACCTTTAGGTATGTTTACCAGATGGGGATGCAGAAAACATGACTGGTGATTGCTGAATGACCTATTACTCCTGTGTGCTGGCCATTAGATTCTCCACCCAATAACCCTCCTGCTGCAGAGAATGCTGCAGTTCAGCAACATTTTACCAAAAAGGAAGTCTAGAATTTCTGTTGATGGCTTAGAAATTGGTCCCAGTCTATTATCACAAGCCACGATGCTGAGGTCTTGCAGGGCGCAATAGGATCAGATGGTGGAACTCTACTCTTGGCACTTCCTTCATCTCTCTCTTTTTTTGGTCAGCTTTGGAACATTCCCAATGTTGTTTTTGTTTGCTGAGGGATCTTACTGAGCAGCGGAGAGAAAGACGTGTGGAGAGAAATGAGATTGGAGTGAATTGTTTCACTTTTAGGGAGAAATTGTGCGTCTCTAGTTTGATTGTTGACTGAAAATCTAATAACTGTGCTGGGCAATAAAGCATGAAGATTTGCACATCATCTCTGCCACCACAGCCACTGATGCTGTGCCTCTCCCAGACAACTCTCTTTCTCTCCCTTCTAAAAACGAAGAAGTCTCTCTTCTGCACATCTCCTGATATCCCACTGAAATCATTATTTCTGCCTGTGGTCTAGAAACTTTGCTTGTGTGTATGCAATGAATGTAGGAATCAGTCTCTACCTTAATGGGCTGTAATGAGGTTGGAGTTTATTGCCTATAGAATTTATGGTGTCATGGTGTTGTTGGTGAAATCACAAAAGCTTTGTGGTTTAACATGGGGAGATCCTTGATTTAGGAGAAAAGTGAGGCTTTGCTGGAGCCAAATGCCTTAATGTGCTTGCTATGCTCCCCAGATATCCCAGGGTATGTTAAAACTTAGTTACAAAATGAGTACGAATGAGTTCTTGGGTCTTAGAGCCTTTCCAGTTGACAGGGGGCAGAGAACGTTTGATTCTTATTACTATTCACTAATAGGCAAAAAACTTTGCAGTTTAAGAATGTACCTATAGCCCACAGATATTTCTATCAAACTTTAAAAAGCAGGGAAATTGGGCAGCTATAGTGAATGCACCAGGGGAGCAGGAGACCTGACCTCCTCTCTGAGATATTGTACTGCCCTACAAATTTGTCAAAATGCAAACATAATTTGGGTTGGTCTTTCCCAGTCCAATCCACTTCCTATGAAGCTTGGAAGAATTTGGTAACGTGCCTCTGAGCATATGGTGAGTGGTAGAATACTGACAGTTGGTTCTTACTGAGCATGCCTGACATTATCATTCAGTTCAATGCAAAATTTCTGAATTAAAAATCAGCCAGACATTTTTTTAACTTTTTAAAATGCAGAGGATGAAGGTCAGAGTATGGGGCAAGGGCAGTAACAGGATTACAGGTACTCTGTGAACATGGCTGATTTTTAATGAATTTCAACATATTATGAGAACTCTGACAGAAAAAAGTCCAAAAGGGGTCTGGGTTTCCCCCCTCTCTTTTTAGACTTTCAACTCTCTGTTCTCTCTGACTGTTTTGTGTATCGCCATGAAAATTTAGAGGGTTGTTAAGCAAGTGTTTCTGAGTTCAGGACTGTATGTTTTGTAAGGTTTTGTTTTGAAATGAGCTTATGGGAAGCATCAGAATGGCATGGGGGTATTTTCAATTTAACATTGCAGAATGTGAAAAATTCATGCTGGCTATAGTATCCAGCCACTCTCGTGGCTGTATAATACTAGCTTCAATCAGTGCCAATGGTGTCTTCATTTTAATAACGCAAGACCAGGGTAGGGTGGGATACCATTGCTGGGGGAGGGGAAAGAGGGGGTAGACCAGGCATGGGGAACCTGTTGCCCTCCAGATGTTGCTGGACCACAACTTCCATTCTCCCTGACCAAAGGCCACACCAGCTGAGGTTGATAGGAGCTGGAGTCCAGCAATATCTGGAGGGCCACAGGTTCCCCATGCCTGCTACAGATAGAGAGGTTATCCTTGCTAGTACTTGCCATGTTCATTTTTAAAGGACTATGTGCTATTCTCCCCAAACCCACAACCTGAGCATTCTCAGCCCCCCTCTTATGCCAGAGAACTGGGCTTAGGGCCACCCTTGGTCCCTCCTCTTGGTTCCAAGATCTTCAGCTCATCATAGAGTAGAACTGAGTCAACCTGTCCTTCCCACAACTGCATTCATCATTCTCACGAACTTCTTGGAGATGTCTTTCTGCTTCTCTCTGTTGACACTGACTTCCACTCGCCTCTTTCCTCTATGGCTGATAAAGCAGAAACAACCCACGCCTCTGTTCTTCCACCCCCACCCTCTTTCAGTACACCTAGGCTTGATTCAAAACAGCTGAAAGCACCTTGGACAGCTCCTTGAAAGTTCAGACTAAAGCCTGAAGCAGATCCCTCTACTCCACTGACATGGAGCCACCAGCCACCACTGATAGCTGGTGCGGGTGGCTGGAGGCGAACAACCTCAGCATCTCCTTCAGTCTCATCACAGGCCAGGCTTTGCCAAACTGGTGCTTTCCAGGTGTTTTGGACTACACAATAGTGTTTGGTACACAATAAGACCACTGTCATCCATGATTTGATTGTGGATGAAGGTGCAGATTTGGTGTGGATTACCGAGACCTGGGTGGGTGAGCTGGGAGGAGTTGATCTGACCCAGCTTTGCCCATCTAGATACTTGGTGCAACACCAGCACAGGCTGCAAGGACCGGGGGAGGGAGGAGTTGCTGTGGTCTACAGAACTTCCATCTCTGTCACCAGGAAACCACTCTGTCTTGGAGCTGACTGTGAGGGCCTGCACCTGGTGTTGGGCCGAGGAGACAGTAAACTAAGGTTGCTGCTGGTGTACTATCCACCCTGCTGCCCGGCAGCTTCTCTGACCGTGTCAGCTGTCGTGTTGGAAGAACCCAGGAGTCTTGAGTGATTTCAATGTCCATGCGGAGGCTGCCTCTAGTGTTCCGGCTCAGGACTTCATGGGCTCCATGACGACCATGCGACTATCTCAAGTTGTCAATGGCCTGACACATAGGACAGGGCACACCCTCGACTTGGTTTTTGCTCTAGTTGGAGGAAGGGGTGGACTGGAGATAGGGGGAGTGGATGTCACCCCATTGCCATGGTCAGATCACTTCCTTGTGAAGTTTAGACTTATGGCTCAGATCCTTCCCTGCAGGGGTGGTGGACAGATTAAGATGGTCTGCCTCCGGAGCCTAATGGAATTCACTGGATTCCCGAATGCCCTGGGGGAGTTCCCAGTAGATAGAGCAGGTGACCCTGTTGAAGCCCTTGTCATGCTGTGGAACAGCGAGGCTTGTCGGGCTCTTGACACGGTTGCCTCTGAGCACCGTCTCTGGCATTGTGGAGCCTGGTTTGCAGCTTGGTACACCAGTGAACTAAGGGCAACGAAACAGGCTGGACAACGGCTAGAGCACAAGTGGCGAAAGACGTGCTGTGAGGCTGATCAGGCACAAGTAAAACATCATAACCGTGCCTACTGTGAGGTGGTGAGGACAGCAAAGAAGGCCCACTTCTCTGCCTTCATCGCATCCTCAAGTAGCTGTCCACTGGAGCTTTTCCGTATTGTCAGGGGTCTGTTGACATCAACTCCAGAAATGGAGTTTTAGACCCTTCAGAGGCCCACTGTGAATTGTTTGTAAGGCACTTTGAGGGTAAAGTTGCTCGCCTCCATAGCAGTCTTGATACACATCTACTGTAGTCCCCAATGAGGTGTCCAGTGCAATGTCTGCCACAACTTCTTGGGAAGGGTTTCAGTTGATGTAGCCTGATGACTTGGACAAGGTGCTTGCGATGATGCGGCCAGCAACATGTCCTCTCGACCCTTGTCCTTCTTGGCTTATTAAAGCTTGCCGAGGGGGTTTGACCGAGTGGATCCAGGGTGTGGAGGAGGGGGAAAAGTTCTATTGCACATGTAAATTCTTGTGCTAGGGAATGAGTGCACTGGATACTGCCCCATGTATTTAATAGAATTATAGAGTTGGAAGGGGTCTATAAGGCCATCAAGTCCAACCCCCTGCTCAATGCAGGAATCCAAAGTAAAGCATACCTGACAGGTGGCTGTCCAACTTCTTCTTGAATGCCTCCAGTGTTGCAGAGACCACAACCTCCCTAGGTCATTGATTGTACTGTCATACTGCTCCAACAGTTAGGAAGTTTTTCCTGATGTTCAGTTGAAATCTGGCTTCCTGCAACTTGAGCCCATTATTCCATGTCCTGCGCTCTGGGACAATCGAAAAGAGATCCTGCCCTTCTCTGTGTGACCTTTCAAGTACTTAAAGATGCTATCATATCTCCCCTCAGTCTTCTCTTCTCCAGGCTAATCATGCCCAATTCTTTCAGTCTCTCCTCATAGGGCTTGGTTTCCAGTCCCCTGATCATCCTTGTTGCCCTCCTCTGAACCTGTCTGCATCCTTCTTAAAGTGCGGTGTCCAGAACTGGGTGCAGTACTCAAGATGAGGGCTAACCAGTGCCAAATAGAGGGGAACTAATACTTCACGTGATTTGGAAACTATACTTCTGTTAATGCAGCCTAATATAGCGTTTGCCTTTTTTGCAGCCACATCACACTGTTGGCTGATATTCAGTTTGTGATAAACAAGAATTCCAAGATCCTTCTTGCATGTTGTATTGCTGAGCCAAGTATCCTCATCTTATAACTGTACATTTGGATTCTTTTTCCTAGGTGTAGAACTTTCCACTTATCCCTGTTAAATTTCATTCTGTTGAAATTTATTGAACCCTCAAACCAAAAATGTAACAATGTGGAGGGTTTCTTACACTCTTCCCTCAAGTCATGATCCAGATTTTGGCGACTGACTCAGTGAGCATGGAAGAAGTTACATGTATGCAGAGTACATAAGGGCTACCGGGATCAAGTGCTGGATTTAAGGCTCAAGGGAACACGACCCTTTCAAACATTTAGACTGATCACATACTTCCTTATGAAGGTGACATTTTTCAGACATGACACTTGGATTGGATTGGATGGATAGGAGGAGGAAAGTGGATTAGTTGAAGAAGTTAGTGAATGGAGGGGAGAATTTAATTTGTGACTATTGTGACTTGTATTTATTTATTTAACAAAATGTATATATTGCTTACTTGACATAAAGCCTCTAAGTGGTTTACAAAGAACAATCTCATTCAAGAAATACTGATAAAAAGTAAACATTAGAAACAAACTGATATAATTTTTTAAAATCAAAATATAAATAAAATAATTAGTAAAACCAACCAACCAGTAATTTAAAACAATTATACATGGTAAAATCACATGTTAAAAATCACGTGAAAATTGCATGCCTTGGTAGGCTTGCCAAAACAAAAACTTTCTTAGGATGTTCTCATGTTTTGATGTGATGCTGATCCTGGATAAGTTTTCACAGTGGCCAGCATCTCAGTTGTGCTTACTGTATGCTACATCCCAAACATGTGTAGTGTTAGTACATCAGTGGACCATCCATCCTCTCATGATGCAGATCACAGTGTGCTAATGTTACATGTGCATGGGCTGGCAGATGCATTAAGTGCATTTAAATGAGAGCATGGCCACATGGAATGCAGGTGTGGGTAAGTTCTTTGCTTGCAGCCAGCATCAGATGCAAATCAGGCTTCATGTAAGTCAGGAAAGTCATTGTATGTGCAAGGCAACAAAAGTGTTCTGTTCTGCTCTGATTAGGCTTCAGTACAATATCTAGGGCCAGTCAACAGATTATAAAGTGACACCAGGAAACAGGAGAGAATTCAGTGGAGTGCAGCAGTGATGATAAAGGGTTTAGGTAGAAAGTGTGGGAAATTGTTTCAGCACAAAAATGCTATGGACTAGATACTGGAAAAAAATGATGCACAATCCATTGCTGACTTGCTAATATAAAATCCTGGAGATTGTAGAAGGAACCCCCTCCCCCCAATTATATTCTTCTTCTTCTTCTTGGTGATCACTCGTGACCGAGTAAGATTGTCTTCCAAAATATAGTATTTAACAATGGATCTGTCTGAATCTGTATCCACCGCCGATGTACCAGACCATGACTAGGGGCTTCTGGATTTCACAGTCCTCCCCCCGTCGCCATTTGCCAATCGCCATGGGACTTTTGTTATGGAAGACACCTGTGCGTAAATTTGTTTTATGTGGGGAGATAGGTGCACGACGATCAACACACAGTCTTGACAGAAAAAGGCTTTGATCCAATGGCATGGGTACCATGATGACTGGAAGTCCTTTATCTGCTGCAGCCTTCATCCGCCTTCACAGCCATTGTAACATACACATTGTTATCCTCCGCCTGTTCTGCCGTTGAGGACTTTCTTGGATCGTTCTTTGTCTGGTTCCTCTCCCTTGACCTTACCGCCACGTGTGACCTTGCTGGGAGTACATGACTCCCGACGGCGTCGCTCACAGGGTTCATTGGAACACGCAAGCCCACTCACCACTACAAGGTGACGATCCAGCGAGGGATCCATATTCTTATATAGAGGTGAAATGAAGATCATGCACCAGTGCACCACAGGACATGATGATCATATGGCAGCCTTTTTTCATTATTGGAATATCTACTATACTGCTGGAACACCATGTTTTTAAGAACATAACATTGAGAGCCCTGCTGGATGATTAAAGGCCCACCTTACTCCAGTACTGTATCCTGTTTCCCACTAACACCAACCAGATATCTCCAGATAGTGCATAAGCAGGCCATGAAGGATCTAGTACCCTGCCACTGTCGTTCCCCAGCAGCTGGTAATTCAGAGCCATCCTGGGGGTAGCATATAAGCATCATGACTACTTGCCATTGGAAGCCCTATTGCCCATGAATTTGTCTAATCCCCCTTTTAAAGCTGTCCATAGTTGATGGTCATCACCACATCTTGAGGGAGCACATTCCAAAGTTTAACTATGCTGTGTGAAGAAGTGCTTTCTTTGGTCTGTGCTGAATTTCCCACCATTCAGATTCATGGGATGACCCCTGGCTTTAGCATTATGAGAGAGGGAGGAAACCTCTCTTACTCACCCTTTTTCTAGACTACAAAGCCCCAAAACATTGTAACCTTTTCTCTTGGGGAGTCTCCTGATCATTTTGATTGCCATTGTCTGCACCCTTTCCAATTCTACAATATCCTTTTTCAGATGCAGCAACCTGAACTGTATACTGTTTCAAGTACAGTTGGCCTACCCGTTTATGTAAAGCATGTGCAGGGAACTTCAGGTCTGGGGCCAAGTGTAGCCCTCCATGCCTCTTTAGCTGGCCCTTGGGGCTTTTCCAGGAAATACCCTGCCCCTAGGCCACACTAGACATCATCCCTGCTCTGCACCCCCCCCTTGAGTGTTGCTGCCTGGCTGGAAGGTGTCCATGAACTGTGATAATGCCTCTTGCTTGCCAGGATGGAGGTGTGTGTGTAAAGACCTCTGGGTTTTGTGTGGCTGGAATGTAAGAGTCCCACCCAGAGTCCCACCCACTACTTGTATGCAGCTGCTAGAAGGTGGCCTGCAAGGGGATGTGGCCCTTGGACTGGAAAAGATTCCCCACTCCTGGGATAAAGGCATTGCAGTATTGGCAGTTTTATTTCCAGTTTATCTCTTAAGGATCCCTAGCCAGGATGTTTGCCTTTTTCAAAGCTGTCACACACTAGATTTGCTGTTGTTGTTGTTATGTGTCTTCAAGTAGACTATGACTTATGATGACCCTATGAATCAGCGACCTCTAACAGCATCTGTCGTGAACCACTCTGTTCAGATCTTGTAAGTTCAGGTCTGTGGCTTCCTTTATGGAATTAATCCATCTCTTGTTTGGCCTTCCTCTTTTTCTACTCCCTTCTGTTTTTCCCAGCATTATTGTCTTTTCTAGTGAATCCTGTCTTCTCATCATTTTAGCTTCTAGTGATAGTTCTGGTTTAATTTGTTCTAACACCCAATTATTTGTCTTTTTCACAGTCCATGGTATGCACAAAGCTTTCCTCCAACACCACATTTCAAATGAGTTGATTTTTCTCCTATCCGCTTTTTTCACTGTCCAACTTTCACATCCATACATAGAAATCGGGAATACCATGGTCTGAATGATTCTGACTTTAGTGTTCGGTGATACATCTTTGCATTTGAGGACCTTTTCTAGTTCTTTCATAGCTGCCCTCCCCAGTCCTAGCCTTCTTTTGATTTCTTGACTGTTGTCTTCATTTTGGTTAACGACTGTGCCAAGGTATTGATAATCCTTGACAAGTTCAATGTCCTCGTTGTCAACTTTAAAGTTACATAAATCTTCTGTTGTCATTACTTTAGTCTTCAGCTGTAGTCCTGCTTTTGTGCTTTCCTCTTTAACTTTCATCAGCATTCGTTTCAAATTGTTACTGATTTCTGCTCACACACTAGATGGATACCACGAATAGTATTATAATATTATTATTACTGCTACTACTATTTGTTTTATTTCTACATTGAGCTATCCACCATGACTCTAAGATCTCTTTCCTGGTTATTTGCTGCCAACTCAGACCCCATCAGTGTCTGTGTTAAGCTAGGACTGTTTGCCTTGCTGTGCATCACTTGTCACTTACACTGAATTTCAGAGGAGACCCTTGTTCTCTGGGACAGCAGAGCAGTGGTTGCTCTGACAGTGAGATGCTGCTGACATATCCTGAAGGCCTTGCCTACAAACATTTCTGCCTCTCTCGGCTTCTCTAGATCAGTTCATTTGGCCTCGAGGGAACCTCATTGTGCCAAGCACCCACACACCTATAACTTCTGTCCAGCTTTGCGAAGAACATGTCTCTTCCCCAAGGAGCTTACAGTTTAATGTAGACACAGGGAAACAACTGATGAAAATATGTGTGTGGGGGGAGGAGCCATGGGTAAGCAAGAGATGAATATGTTATCATTTCAGTTACACATGCCCTGGCTTAGGCTGCAATCCAATGCACACTTACTTAGGAGTAAGTCCCATTGAACCCAATGGAACTTGCTTCTGAGTAGAGACATGTATTGGATTGCCGCCTTAGTTACAATAAGGATTAGGGACTAAGGAGGGCAAGAGAGTGACAGTTCCAAAGGGAAAAAGAGAAGGGAAGCAAAGGGAAGGGGAACGGACAGGAATGAGATTAGGAGAGGATGAGCAGGCAAGGGCCTTAATATTTGAGAGGCATATGGAGGCAGAATGAGGAGTTCAAGGTCACAGAGTACATGCAGGCTTTTCAAGGGGCTTCTGTTAGTTGCTGGAGTTCTCAAGGTGGGAGGGAGGCACTGTTCTGTTCTGTGAGAGCTTGAGGCTCACAGGGGAAGCCCAATCTGGTGTAGTGGCCAGAGTGTTGGATGGGGACCTGGGAGACCAGGGTTCAAATCTCTGCTTGGCCATGAAGCTCACTAGATGACCTTGGGCCAGTCATTGTCTCTCAGCCTAACCTGCCTCACAGGATTGTTGTGAGGATAAAACTGGGAGGTGAAGAACCATATCTGTATGTCACCTTGAGCTCCTTGGAGGAAAGGTGGGATACACATGTGATAAATAAATAAATAAACAAACAAACAAACAAACAAATAAATAAATAACATTGTCCTGTTGGTAATCTGAGGCAATTGCCTAAAGCAGGAATTCAAGGAACCCAGAGGACCTGCAGGACTTTGGCTATCTCCACGGGTCCTGGTAAGGAATCTATACAAGCTGTGGTCTCTGCAAGCTCCTCCTCCACATTGCCAGGCCCTATTACTGCCACATACTGGCCATAAAGTTATTACTTCTCAATTTGTCTCACTCATGACTGGACTGGACTGCAAAAACCTAAATTGAACTGAAGCCTTATATATGTTGACCCAACCTCCCCAGAGGAGTGGACTGGCTGTTAAAGGGTCTTTGCCTTGTTTTGCAGTCTTTGACTCCTCTGGGGCTGTGGAGACAGGGATACTGTGGAAGGTTCCCCCTTGTCACACACCCAAGCAGTCCTGATCCACCTGGCCACACGCAGGCTCTTTGGGGGCCTCCGGTCTTGCAAGGTTCTTCCTTTGTTCTTAGGGCTAGTATGTTTAACTTAAAGAAAAGGGGGTAAGGAGGGACAGCCCATTTTGAAATGTCCAAAAGACTTCCTCTACGAAGCAGTAGGATGGTGGATTATCAGGGTCACAAAGCAACGAGGGAGATGCAGTAGCTATAAAGTAGCTTGAGAGGAATTGAAGAATGCGATGTTCTATCAGGAAACTTTAGATTTGGGACGCTGGTTTGGTGGGAGCAAGGGCAGAGCTTTGGAGAGACCAGAGTTGTTCTCCGTTTCTCCTAGTCATCTCAGAGTTGACTTTTACCCTTATCTCCACCCTGGATAAAAGTGGCAAACCTCCAGATGTTACTGGACTCCAACTCCCATCAGCCTCAGCCAGTAAGGCCAATAGCTAGGGATGATGGGAGTGGTAGTCCCAAGAACATCAAGGTGGCCATATAGGTTCCCCATCCTTGACTCATTATATAGTAGAGTTTAGGCTTTGGCTTATAGTGCTCTAGAGATCAAAGGCGAAATGGAAAGCAAGGAGAATGAGGGAAAGGATGTAAAGGAGAAATGGGAAAGAAAGCAGTAATTTATGTAACCTTCTCTAGTCCCACCGGAGACCCTGACCAGTGAGGGGAGATTTCTTCATTCCTCATGCATTTCCCCATGACATCCGTTTGCCTTAGTGATGAGTGAGGTGTTTCTTCTTCAGCACAGAGCCTCTGCCTAGCATTATTGCTCATGATTCCTAGTGTGCGTCCTCTCTCCATCCCACTCTTTAAGTGATATCGCTTGTGACATATTATTTTCTCTGCATCACGCCAGGGAGTTGCAGGGATTCCATTTTGTAGCTGGCTTGAACTCTCAGGGAGAGAGCTTTATTTTAACTGCCTGCCAGCCAAATAAGGTCTTGCAATCTATGGAGCAAACTGTATTGTAATTGTTTGCCTCCATTTAGAGGCACCTTAAGACTTGGTTCCTCTTGACCATATACTAGAACAGAGGAAAATACTGTGGAGACTTGGAAGGAGATGTCATAGTCATTCCCCAGCTATTTGTTCTGTGTGCAATAAGGCAAACCCTTTCCCAGTACATCATTGCTCTTTTTTTCCACCCCAGATTTCCTGTAGTTAAAACAAAGTGCTGCAATTGTCCCCTTGCCCTAGCAGCTTTGTCAAATAAACCAAGAGCTGCATTAGGGGAGCCTCCAGTAGTCTTTTATCATTGGTCTGGGAGCATGGGGAATATGACACTGATTTACTAAGAAGCTGTGTGGTCTAGTGGGGCTGGTTTGACTTGGATCAGGAAGGCCTGGGATCAAAGTATTTTGCAAAGTAAAAACGTAGGGGAAAAGATAAATGGTCACTATAGGAGTATTCATTTATTTATCAAAGCATTTGTACCCTGCTCTGCAGCTGAAAAAGGCTTCCAGAGTGATTTGCTTTGTGATTTGTTAATGTATTTTATTGGATGTTGTAACAGCTGCTTTTTGTAAATTGTATTGTTTTTATTGATGTATTTTTATATCTGTGTTTATTTTTTGTAAGCCCCCTTGAGGGCCTTTTGGCCAAAAGGCGGGGTAGAAATAAACAACAACAACAATTTACAAAAGCAGAAATTTAGATAAGGTGGATGTGTGGTAAGGAAGGCAGGTCTGATAAGGCAGCAGTGGCTGACTGGAAGTCTGTGGGCAGCATCTTCCCTTCTGATTGCTTCTGGCTTGTGCCCTTCCATGTAGCCATGTTGCAAACTGCATGGAAGCTACACCTACATTATGGCCAGGTGGACTTCTGCTCCTGGAGGGTGTTGGTGGAGCTGGTTGGGAGTGTTTTATGATCCAAGACCTGGGGACCTTGGAGTGTGCATCAGAGGACTCTTGATGAGTATGAGGTTCAGGCTGCTTCCCTCAGGGCAGGGAAAGCCACCAACAGAATCTTATTTGGGGCCATTCCAGTCAGAAGACACAGCCCAGCAGTGATTGGCGAGATGGTACAGGCAGGGCAATATGTACCTGGCTTCCCAATTTATTTATTTATTATTTATTATTTTATTTATTGCATTTGTATACCACCTCATAGCCGAAGCTCTCTGGGCAGTTTACAACAATTAAAAACATTTTAAAAAAAGATACAAATTTAAAAACACATGTTTTAAAAAGCAATTTAAAAGCACATGCTAAAATGCCTGGGAGAAGAGGAAAGTCTTGACCTGGCGTCGAAAAGGTAACAGTGTTGGCACTAGGTGCACCTCATCAGGGAGATCATTCCATAATTTGGGGGCCACCACTGAGAAGGCCCTCTCCCTTGTTGCCACACTCCCAGCTTCCCTCAGAGGAGGCACCTGGAGGAGGGCCTTGGATGCTGAGCGTAGTGTATGGGTGGGTTCATGTCGGGAGAGGCATTCCATCAGGTATTGTGGTCCTAAGCCATGTAAAGCTTTATGGGATAAAACCAGCACTTTGAATCAAGCTCGGAAACATACAGGCAGCCAATGCAGGCGGGCCGGAATCGGTTTTATATGTTCGAACCATCTGGTCCCTGTTACCAATCTGGCTGCTGCATTTTGCACAAGCTGCAGTTTCCGGACCGTCTTCAAAGACAGAGCCACATAGAGTGCATTGCAGTAATCTAGCTTGGAGGTTACCAGAGCATGGACAACTGAAGCCAGGTTATTCCTGTCCAGATAGGGGCATAGCTGGGCCACAAACCGAAGTTGTTTGAGCCTCAAGTGACAGAGATTGTTCTAGGAGAACCCCCAAGCTACGAACCTGCTCCTTCAGGGGGAGTGCAACCCCATCCAGGACAGGTTGGACATCCACCATCCGGTCAGAAGAACCACCCACTAGCAGCATCTCAGTCTTGTCTGGATTGAGCCTCAGCCTTAAGCTCACAGAATGCTGGACTAGATGGAGCTTTGGCCTGATCCAGCAGGGTTCTTCTGATGTTCATATGCTCACCCTGGACTGGATAGGGAGGGTCTAGCTCACCAGGCTGAAGTAAGTTGCTTTGTATCTAATGGTGTCCCATGGACTGTGTGAGAACAGGTTCCAGCAGTTTTTCCAAATGCAAACACTTCTAGCACCAAGGGGCACACAGCCTAAGTTTGGGCACTGCTGCTCTAAGGCATGTCTATACAGGTTTTATATTCATTGCCTTTAAAATTAAGCTTTGGTTCTTTTTTTTAAAAAAACTTACTTTTTCTCTCCCTTATCTAGTGCTGCTTTATATTGATTTTATGTTCTGTGATGGTTTTATGTTGATTTTTATGATGGCATAGTTATTATATTGATTGTTTTTACCTTTTGATTGTGTATTGCACATTATTCATTATTAAAAATTTGGTGAACTGCCCAGAGGACATGGTGATTGGGTGGTATATAAATTGCCTGAATAAATAAATGCATTTAATTCCTACAATAAGCTACATAGAGGAAAGGGAGGAGAGTGTAAGGATTCATTATTCTTGGCAAGGTTCACAGATAGCGAAGATGCACAAGGTTTCCTATGGTGTTGCCTCTTTGTCTTCACCGTGAAGTGGTGTGTCTGTGCCTTGCCCAACTTCTTGTCCATTCCTGGTGGCTCCTGTGCCCTCTCTGCTTAGGAACATAAAAGGCTGCCTTATATTGAGTCACTGACCAGCAGTGGCTCTCCAGGATTTTAGGCACAGGTTTCTCTCAGCTCTACCTAGAGACACCAGGGATTGAACCTGGGACCTTCTGCACACAGGGCAGATGCTCTACCACTGAGCTATGGCCCTTCCACCTAGTTACTTCTATGTAGTCATCCTGTGCAACCTGAGACCTTCCAGTGTGCTCTTCCACTGAGCTATTAAAAATGTCCAAATTCTTTGTAAGCCCAGCTCTTGAGAGCAAATAAATTGAAAGTGTATTTTCTTTGGAGATTTGATTAACTGGCATATTTTATTCTAAATATAGAGCTTAGGCTTCCTAAGCTCTTTTTACCATGAGCATGACATTCAGTTTACTCTCGCTACCTCGAAGCCAGAGTTGACACTGTCTGCTCTTATTATTTTTAATGGGACATGGACAGGCTGATGATCTTCCCGTTAAATCTGTTCAGTATAGGCAGAGAAGACTTTCTCCTTGGTGTCATCAATAAATTGCCTGCTGCCTGCCTTCCCACGCTCTGGCACTCCTGAGGCAATTCTTACACGTCTTCAGCAATATTGTAAGGCTGGTTTTACTGGCAAGAATCTGGTTCGGAGGCTTGACTTTCCTAGCAGTAATTCTGAAATATCCCTGGCAGAAAATCCAAAGTTGAACTGGAGAGCTGTGACAGCCAGGAGGGACGTGAGGCTACATGGGCAGGTGATTATTCCGTTTGCACAGGGGAGGAGCAGAGAAAGCTGCCTCGTAATGAATGAGACCATTGGTCCATCCACCTCAATATTGTCTGCCGTGACCGGCAGTGCTTCTCCAGGGTTCCAGGCAAGGGGTCTTTCCTTGCCCTGGAGAAAGAACCTGGGACCTTCTGCATGCAGACCCTGTGCTCTTCCACTGAGCTATCAAGCTATGGAGGGGAAGGGAGAAGGGATGGTTCACTTTCCTAATAGTTGGACCCCCTCCAACTCTTGCTTAATCATCTCATTCAAATCCTTGTGGGTTATTGTGAATGGGGCTGCTCCAAAACGTCTCTACTCTTGGATGCCAGACAGGCGGCCAGGTCCTTGGCACAGGGTAAATGGGAGAAGTGCACTAGCAGAAGATGAGTAGCTATTGTCCTCTTCCCCAAAGTGGTAGCAGGTGGCGCAAGAATGAGCTTGAGTACTTTGCAACAGGGGAGGAGGGAGGGAGAGGGGGAGAATGGCAGCAGCATCCCGGAGGAGCACAGCCTGGTATCAAGGGAAAATGAGGTTAGGGCAGGGACAGCCAATGTGGCACTCTGTTGATGTTGTTGGACTACAGCTCCCTTCATCCTTGGCAAACAGCCATCTTGGCTGGTGCTGATGGGAATTATAGTTCGGCAACAGCTGGAGGACACCACGTTGGCTACCCCTCCTTAGGGTTCTGTGCTGAGGACAGTTTGAAGATTGTCCTGCCTCCTCTTTTGGAAGGGAATGTAAGCTGCCACATTCTCCCCTGTGCATCCCTTAGATCTGACGCTTGATTGATGCTGGCTTGTCATCATGCAGAGCCTTCTGTGCAACACAATAATTAGTTTAAATGAAATTTCAATTATTTTTCAAATCGACGTTGCTTAATTGGCACCAGTTATTTCACATGTTTACAGCCACTCAAGTCCATGGGAAGTGTTCTGTGAGTTTAGTGCTGGCTGACCTCTGCTGTCTAGATGCAGGCAAAGAATACTCAAATCAGGGAGGTGACAGGCCCTCCTTTGCTGGAGGTCTTTAAGCACAGGGTGATCAGCCATCTGTCAGGGATGTTGTAGTTCAGGTGTGAGGAATGTTGTAGTTCAGGTGTGGGGAACCTTTGGCCTTCCAGATGTTGCTGAACTACATCTCCCATCATCCCTGGCCATTGGCCATGCTTGCTAGAGCTGATGGGAGGTGTAGTTCAGCAACATCGGGGATGATGTCAAAGGTTTCCCAACCCTGCTGTAGTTGCATCCTGCACTGCAGATCCTGCAGTGAGCAGAAGTTTGGACTAGATGATCTCCAAGATCCCTTCCAATTCTAAAAAGCTCTGATGCCTTCATAGGCAGTTCCTTGAGCCTGGGAGAAAAAGGGCATGATATAATTGGCACCTGTCTTCCTCAGAGGGTGTACAAAGAGGAGGAGAGGATCTGATAAGAACATGCCATGCACAGATACCCTTTGGTCCCAGCGTAGAGCTTGTGACAGGAGACTACCAGCCAATTTACAAAACCAAATTGGGATGTTGAGTCTGTGGATTGAGTGGCTCTGTGCAGAATTGGTCACAGGTTGAAATAGTCCTGTAGCTGCTTTTATATACACCCAGCATGCAGCGCATCCCACATTTCCCTGCCTCATGGCGCAGATGAGGAAAGAGATGCCATGGCCAGTGTGGGCTGAATGGTGAGCTGTAACCATTACAGGACTATTTAAGCACATGCCAGACTCTACATAGATGCCCCTCAACCCACAGTCCCAGCATATCTATTTGGAAATGAGATTGTAGGGTAATTGTATGAAGCCACATACCTGGACTGCAGCTCAGTGTTGGGTTTTCTCAATTCATGTCCACATCATTATGGGAGAACAAACACTAGGAGGAAACCATCCAAACAGGCAACAGAGTTGCAGCTACTTTGCTGATGCCTACGGTCCTTAATGGAGAACGTGTGTGCCTGCCGGAAAGTATAAAGGGACCCAGCCAGCTGCCTCTCCCTTTTCCCTCAGACTAACAAGCCTGGGCGGTCCAGGCAAATAATTGATCTTTGTGTTCCATTAAACAATAGCAATCCTGGCAACTTAGTCACTTGGCTTTTATAGCAGTGCCTTGGTGCCCGTCTCTGGGAATTGCCACCCCTGACCTCAGCCATCATACCTGTGTCAGCTGTGTGGGGCTGAAACACCTGAGGCCCCGCGCTCTGCCAGTGACATATCTTGCGTACATTCTGACAGGCCGTCAGGACTCATTGTCTCTATAAGAAGCTAGGGAAAATAAGCCTGTCTCTAAATTGTTGCAGGCAACTCAGATACTGCACTGCCTGGCAATTTTATGTTCATTCCACTCTTGTATATTTAGTTTCCCCTCTTCCTTTCTCTCTCCTTTCCTTTGCTGTGCCTGCTCCTGCTTTGAGCCATCACTAGGCAAAGGCTTCTTCTCAATCTGCCCTGGAGCTGGAGTTTGAGAGAAGTAAATGGACAGTAGTACCTCATTCGGGGGCGGGGGTACATTAGGGTTGCCAGGTTCCTGGCCTGAGACTGATCCTGTATCTTTAGGAGAAGCAAAAGTCAGCCAAGTGCAGGTGTTCTTGCAACACTGTAATGGGAAAAACCACAAGGTGGAATTCTCCCTTCCCCCTGCACAACTTTTAAAGATACAGAAGACCTCTTAGAGGCTGGGCCCGGCAACCAAGAGGTCTTCTGTATCTTTAAAAGTTGTGCAGGGGGAAGGGAGAATTCCACCTTGTGGTTTTTCCCATTATAGTGTTGCAAGAACACCTGCACTTGGCTGACTTTCTCTTCTCCTAAAGACACAGTCTCAGGCCCAGAACCTGGCAACCGTAGGGTACATAAAGTGACATTCCATCTCCACTCTGGGAAGCAGTATGCCTTGAAATGCCGGTTGCTGGGAAATGGAGAGCTCTGTGGCAGTCAGGTCTCTGCTTTGGGGCTTCCCACAGGCATCTGGTTGGCCACTGTGAGAATAGGATGCTAGACTGGATGAGCCTTTGGCCAGATCCAGCAGGGCTTTTCTACAATGGCTGTGTTCTACCTGCACTCTGGGGGTGTATGCCTTTGAATGCCAGTTGCTGGAAATCACAAGTGGGTGGAGTGCTGCTGTGCTCAGGTTCTGCTTGCAGGCTTCTGTCATGACCCCTGAATCTAGTCAAAGGCTGCAGGGGCACCAGATGGGGAGCCAGGTCAGGGCTCAGAGCTGACTTCTGAAGACAGGAAAATCATTGCACCCGAGGCTGTTGTACAGGAATCCCCAGAAGAGCCTCCCGGACCCCCAAGGCCTCTAGGGCCAGAATGCAGAGCCTTCCAGGCACCTTCCCCTGAGCCTGAAGAAGCAGATGCCTCCCACCACACACCACCAATCTGGCTGCACAGGGAGTGCACCTGGAGGGAGGGTATGAAATGGAGGAGGAGTGCCCATCTTTAGGCCAGAGAGCTGGCCCTTTAAGGCTCTGAAGTTCCTTACAAGGAAGTGGAGCATGGGGGAGGTAGGCTGGTCACAGAGGTTTAAAAGGCCTCAGTCTACTCTTGACTGTTGTTGGGGCAAGTTGTTCAGGTGGAACTAGCTGTGGTGTAGCAGCCTAGCCATTGTCTCTTTGGGATCAAGCATCAGACCAGAATGTGACAGCTTCCCATGGTCATCTGGTTGGCCACAGTGAGAACAGAGTGCTGGATTAGGTGGGTCTTTGGCCTGATCCACCAGGATCTTCCTATGTTTTTATCAGCTGATGTTATTGAGTAGATGTGGATTATTCCCCGCTGCACATACGCTTCCTGACAGTGCTGACCCACAATATTTTGCTGTTTGGAGAGGAGCCCGAATGCCCCCCCCACTAAACATTTTACAAAATGTAGCTGTACTAAACAGATGCCCAATCTGTGTTTTAGATTACCCTCTCTGGGAGGGTGCCTCCTAAAGCAGGTTGCTTCACCTTCATGCATGGGAGGGTGGCCCATGTTTCCTGAGGTCACAAATGAAGAAGGAGGTTGTATTCTGCTCATACTCTGATGTATAAGAGAGGCAGAGGAATATAGTCCTTCTCAGACTTCACAGATTGCCCTTCAGTCCTGGATGGATGTTTCACTGAAAACCTGAAAGAATGCAAAAAGGAGAACCTTGTTCTCGAAAGTGCCAACTAAGCGGGTTAGTTGCCAGATAGGCAACAGTATTCCTACAAACTGAAGCAGTGGGTCTACAGAATTTGAGCATTTAAGATTGCTCCTAAAGAAGGAATCTATGTTCTGAAATGTGTTGATAAATCCTCTCAGCTGGCACTTTTGAGAACCAGTTTCTGATTTCTGTACCTCTCAGCTTCCCACTCCTTTTGTGCTCACCAGAAACCAAAAGTTCTGTAATATGAATAAAGTAAACAAACCAAAGTTTGAGGAGTGGTAAGTTTATTACATTTTATTATTAAGAGATCCTGCAGGTTGAAAATGGCTATGGATTTTGGTGACTGGAGAGCCAGCCTTGCCGTGGAGCAGTTTCAGGAGGTGGCATTTTCATCTTCCAGTCTGCATCTCTTTGTATCATCACACACACACAAAAGCAAAAGCGAAACAAAAAAAGAGCTGCAATCCAGGCCAGGCATGGAGCAAGCATTTTACATTTTGCTCTGAGTGCAAAAATGTCTAAGGCCAGCATTGGGTGATAGCCAGCCGCTGGTGAAATGTCAAGCATATGCCATTGCCTTATATACAAAAGAAAAAAACCACTTTGCATATTGTGCTGCAGGCAAGGACTCCAGTCTGTTTCTATTTCAGCACCAAAGACATGGACAGATCCACAGATGGTATTTGAAGTTGGCCCTGGAATTTGGTGCAACATACTCATACTGGACAAGATGATGCCCTTCAAAATTTGAGAGGCATATGTTTTTTCTTCTTCTCCTACCTGTACCTGTTGTGGACGTGAGCTGGCATGGTTGCCAACCTGTCTCTCCTCTAGGCCAACTGGTAGAAGATGGAAAGGAGGGCAGCATACAGAGAGTCAGTTGTTTTGGTGGCCAGAGGCTGGGAGATGAAGACTTATGGGACTTAAGTGCCCAAGCCCTGGTGAAGTGATCCATAACAAGGACTGAGCTGGGTTTTGGTAGAGAGAGGGGCTACAGCAGGCCTATATAACCTGTGACCCACTTTTATTTTTTGCATTTGTTTTATGCTGCAAACTGCTCTGAAATCTGATATGATGAAGGGTGGTATAAAAATATTTTAAATAAACAAGCCAGAAATCAGCCCATCACGAAGCTCTAAGTAAAGGAAGTAACTGCAAGATGACCGGCTAGATATGTGGCAAGTCATGGTGGCAAGGCTTCTGTATTGCTTCCTTTCGTCTGAGTCACCTTGAGTAACAAAGGCTTAGTCCTAGACACACTTACCCAAAAGTTCCACTAAACTCAATGGGCTTACTTCTGAACAGATATGTATAGAATTGTAATCTGTTTGCTTCAGTTCACTGTCCAGCCTTTCCCCCCAAATCTCGCTCGTATTGTATTAGCATACACTGCATCTGCCAAAGCTGACCGTGGGCAGAATTTTTTTTGACACTCTCATTTGGCCCCTAGCAGTGGCCATTCCATCAGGTTGCAGCAGAGAGAAAGAAAAGAAGCAGAGCCATTCCATTAGCTCTGATGAGACATCAGCTGCCTTTGGTTCTGCTTCAATTGTCACCAAGCAGTGGCCATTCCATCAGGCTGTAGCAGCATGAGCTAAAAGGAGCGAGGCTATTCCATTGGTCCTTCTGACACACCAGCTGCATTTGGCTGCTTTGCTTTCTCATCTAGCATCTCGCAGTAGCTATTCCATCAGGCTTCTTAAACTGTTTCCATGTCATTATAAGAGTGTTGTAACTTTAACAACCAGTGCTTGAGTTTGCTTTTTTTCTCTCCTCCCTCCACATCCCCCCTTTCCCCCTTTTGCGTGATGTCTTTTAGACTGTAAGCCTGAGGGCAGGGATGATCTCTCCATTTCTTTGATCTGTAAATTGCTCTGGAGTTTTTTTCAGTTAAAGAGTGGGATTGGGAAAAAGCGCTTTAGATAAATAAAGAAATCTCTTGGCCCTTATGAAGAAGACATGGCCTTTAACACAGCGACTGCTCTATGTGGATGATGAAAGTGTTGTAGCAGTATTGGCTGTGTAGAATGAAATTAATAGGATATGATGGCAAAGCTGCTTACCTTTCATCAACCTGGTGCAGTGCTGATTTGCATTACATATCTATTGCAGTTGTGCTTCATTTTGCCTCTATATGTCATGCACATTTTCTTTTGTCTGTGTCCATATGAGCTGGGTTACATACGCTTGATGCATCCTGATAGGGGGGGTGTAGTTTGCTTGTCTGTCACTCTCCCAGATTGACTATTAATGTTTGTTATTTTTAGTCTGTTACAATAGCACAACAAGGCATCAGCAATGTGGGGGGCATGTGTGGGTGGGGAAACCTGTGCCGTCTGGTCAGCCAAGTGAAGGAGCTGGTTATTTCCACCCAGAGGTGGAATTGCTCAACAGTTTAGTTCTCAAAGGCGTGACTCATTTGACTTTCAGAGTTGTTCTTTGTCTGTTGGAGGGTGCTAATCTTCCTCATTAATCACTGTGAAGATAAAAGCAATAAATGACAATTGAAATGCTTCTTTGACAGTTGTGATGGAGTGACTGAGCTGGATTTCATCTTCCAGACTTCCAAGATGGAGAGCTTCCAGCTCCCCTTGAAGCTTCATGGATGATGGGAATGGGTAACCTGACCCTAAAACAATGACAACATAGAACTTTTAATGGGCAAGGTGATGAATGGGTGTCCCTTGAAGGAAGATATTAGGCAGTAGAAGACTGTAGAGCAGGGAAGCAGAACCTGTGGCTGTCCAGATGTTGTCAGATTAAAACTCCCATCATCCTTGACCATTGGCCATGCTGGCTGGGGCTGATGGGAGTTGGAGTCCAACAAAATATCAAAAGGATCACTGGTTCCCCACCTCTGTTGTAGACACAACTTTTCTTGTCCCAATGGTTGCCCTTTTAGTTTCAGGGAAGGATTCTGTCAAATGGCTGTACAGTTCAATTGAGTTTTCAGGTGGAGTAATCTGACCTGCTGCTCTGGGTCTCATGCCTGTCCAAGAGTGCTACTGTTGCCAGTGCCCATCATGTACAGTCTTTGACACAGTTAAATGTAATGTGAACATGTGAGAAAATATGGGGGAGGAGGAAAGAAAGGGATGATGGTCTGTATTTGTCCCTCCTCTTCGCTCATGTAACCTTCGTTGCCTCTACTGCTTAGTCAAGGATATCTAGGAGAGAACCAATCCCATGCATGTCCTAATGTTGGGTGGTTTGGGGGAAGTGGGGGAGTCTGTCCCACCCCCCTATGGATTTGCAAGCCCCAAAGGCCTCTGTCTTTGATAGACACCCATGGCTGGCTTGGACAAATTCCTGCACTGGCTATATGCTTGGAGTGAAAGTATGGTTTGCAAATATGTTTTCAGTTGCCTGACATGGTATTTAATTATGTCTGTACAAATTGGAGCCAGCTAAGTCTCTACATAGGAAACGTAGGAAGCTGCCTTATACTGAGCCAGATCATTGGTCCATCTAGCTCAGTGTAATCTATGCTCTCCAGGATTTGAGACAGGTGTCTCTTCCAGCCCTACCTGGAAATGCAGGGGATTGAACCTAGGACCTTCTGAATGCAAACGTAGATTCTCTACCACTGTCCTTCCCAATAATACCCCATTTTAAATCTGTCCATTTGCGTTTTTGCTCACCTTTTCCTCCTGAAGAGCTTTGCCACCCCAAATAGGAGGGGAACTGTTGGACAAATCAAAGAGAGGAGAAATTAATAGAATGAATTTGGGCACCCGTGACCATTCCTTTGGGAGAAAGATCTCTTGATTTCCATGATCTCCAGGAAAGAAAACGGTAAGACTTTATTTCTGAATAGCAGTTGCTGGAAACCACAGGAGGGGATAGAGCTGTTGCCCTCTGGTCCTGCTTGTGGGCTTCCCAGAGGCATCTGGTTGTAAGAACAGGATGCTGGAGTAGATGGCCCAGTGACCTGATCTAGTAAGCTCTTCTTATGTTCTTTCTGAGTGTGCAAGCTTCAGTACTTTGTGACATTAGCAGGCAGCAAAACAATCTCCTCTTACTCTCTTTACCTATTTACATGGTTAAGAATCCCAACTGGCAATCTGGTGCTGTGCATTCTATGCACCCTATTTCACCCTTGTAATAGGAGCAACCTGCTGGCCCATGCCTCAGTTTGGTACTTGGGTCGCTTCAGCACTGTGGCCAAAGCTCAGTAGTTAGAAGTCAGGAAACCACTCCAGTACTGACGTTTGATGGAGAAAAAGTATACTAGGAATTCATTAGGCGTACCAAGCTACAAGTCTGACACCATTGTAATTGGAGCAATCAACAGAGAAATGAGAGGCTGGGTAGGGATTCTGTCAGATATGTACAGGTGATTAGTTGAAAGCAAGTAGCAACACTTCTTTACCCAGGTATTTGATGGCTAAAAAATACCGGCCATGGCAACCTTGAAATGAGCAACTTTGAGGGTATACAATTGCTTTTCAAGGTTTCTGGATGTTTTTAAATGTTTTTAAATTATATTTTACATTGTATTTTTTAAACATTTTGATATTTGCTGCCCTGGGTAAGTTTGGTTGGAAGGGCAGGATAGAAATTTATAAAATAAATTTAAAAAATAAGAAAAAGAGGGGGGAAGAAATACTCACACAGAAAAAAATGGTTTTACAAAATATGTAAAACATGATGAATTGTATCTTGGAACTTCTTGGCCCAGGATATAACAATATTCACTTTTCAATGAAGTTGTTATATTGCTATTCATTATGGTTCATCATAGTAAGTTAATTTTGATATGAGAGTCATATGAGAGGCACATGTCATAGTTAAACTATAATAATAATAATAATAATAATAATAATAAAACTATGGAATTCACTCCCACAAAAGGCAGTGATGGGCACCAATGTGGATGGCATAAAAAAGAGGATTTGACAGATTCATCAGTGGCTACTAGCCATGATGGCTATGCTCTGCCTGCACAGTCTGTGGCAAAGCTGCTAAATACCAGTTGCTGGTAACCACAGGAGGGGAGAGTGCTCTTGTGCTCACGTCTTGCTTTCAGGCTTCCCATAGGCATCTGGTTGGCCACTGTGAGAACAGGATGCTGGACTAGATGGGCCATTGGCCTGATCCAACAGGTCTCTTTTTAGGTTCTTATAGCACTTCGATACAGGTGAAATCTCTTGCTTTTCTGCACCGCCATGAGCTGCTGTACACATTTTAGCATCTGTGAGTAGACCTGTTACTAACTCTATAACAGTGTTGTTGACAATTTATTTAAGAAAACATAATAAGACTATCTCAGAGCTTGGAAGTAATTAGTTACAAAAATGAATTATTTGTTAATTTATTACTTTTTGAGGAATGAGTGGGTAATACTTTACATTTTGATTGTAATATAATGAGGAGTAATTTTATTATTTTTGAGGAGTAATTGCAATGTTTTCAGCCTTACTTTTGGTCATTACTGGAGGGGAGCAGGAGAAGTCTTCTGCTCCTCTGATTCGTGGATGAATATCATGTGCCTCAAAATGGGTTTCTGCACAGCTTTGCTCTTTCCTCGCGCTCTGTGGGTGTTTAGGAGGTGATGAGGGAGGATGTGGAAAGCGAGATGGGGTAGAATGGAGGGGGGAAGGATGGTGGTGGAGAAGAATGGAGTGGAGGGAGAAAGGAGCTGAAGGGCAAGGACATGGATGGAGCAGGAGGAAGCAGCAGCAGAATGGAGATAAAGAACTGTGGAGGTGGGAGATGACTGTGTGTGTTTGTTAATACTGTGTTTGCACTTGGCACACAAAGTGGCCTCTGTTGCCCTCCGTGGCTAGTTTGCTGTATTTGCAGTGTTGTAACTTGTTTGCACCCCAGGAGAAAATATTTGCTTGGGTGGGTGTGCCTCAGTTGGTGACAGGGCAGGGTCCAGGAGATGGTTGAGTGAGAGAGATGACACTTGCTGGCTGAGTATGTGGGGATAGCACTTGGTTTCATGTGCAAAAATCTGAGCTGTGACCTCTGCTTCCCTCCCCGCCTCCCTTTCCAGCAGAGAGACCACCACTGCTATCTTATGGATAAAAAGAATTATTCTGCTGTGTGTGTTTATTTTTAATGTTTTTTAGGCTACTTAGGTGTGCAGCAGCCAAGGCCAGCACCTTGTAGACACTCTAGTTTTTTTTAATGCAACTGAGCTGTAAGAACATAAGAACATAAGAACATAAGAACATAAGAAGAGCCTGCTGGATCAGGCCAGTGGCCCATCTAGTCCAGCATCCTGTTCTCACAGTGGCCAACCAGGTGCCTGGGGGAAGCCCACAAGCAGGACCCGAGTGCAAGAACACTCTCCCCTCCTGAGGCTTCCGGCACCTGGTTTTCAGAAGCATGCTGCCTCTGACTAGGGTGGCAGAGCACAGCCATCATGGCTAGTAGCCATTGATAGCCCTGTCCTCCATGAATTTGTCTAATCTTCTTTTAAAGCCGTCCAAGCTGGTGGCCATTACTGCATCTTGTGGGAGCAAATTCCATAGTTTAACTATGCGCTGAGTAAAGAAGTACTTCCTTTTGTCTGTCCTGAATCTTCCAACATTCAGCTTCTTTGAATGTCCACGAGTTCTAGTATTATGAGAGAGGGAGAAGAACTTTTGTCTATCCACTTTCTCAATGCCATGCATAATTTTATACACTTCTATCATGTCTCCTCTGACCCGCCTTTTCTCTAAACTAAAAAGCCCCAAATGCTGCAACCTTTCCTCGTAAGGGAGTCGCTCCATCCCCTTGATCATTCTGGTTGCCCTCTTCTGAACCTTTTCCAACTCTAGAATATCCTTTTTGAGATGAGGTGACCAGAACTGTACACAGTATTCCAAATGCGGCCTCACCATAGATTTATACAACGGCATTATGATATCGGCTGTTTTATTTTCAATACCTTTCCTAATTATCGCTAGCATGGAATTTGCCTTTTTCACAGCTGCCGCACACTGGGTCGACAGTTTCATCGTGCTGTCCACTACAACCCCGAGGTCTCTCTCCTGGTCGGTCACCGCCAGTTCAGACCCCATGAGCGTATATGTGAAATTAAGATTTTTTGCTCCAATATGCATAATTTTACACTTGTTTATATTGAATTGCATTTGCCATTTTTCTGCCCATTCACTCAGTTTGGAGATGTCTTTTTGGAGCTCTTCGCAATCCCTTTTTGTTTTAACAACCCTGAACAATTTAGTGTCATCAGCAAACTTGGCCACTTCACTGCTCACTCCTAATTCTAGGTCATTAATGTACAAGTTGAAAAGTACAGGTCCCAATACCGATCCTTGAGGGACTCCACTTTCTACAGCCCTCCATTGGGAGAACTGTCCGTTTATTCCTACTCTCTGCTTTCTGCTTCTTAACCAATTTCTTATCCACAAGAGGACCTCTCCTCTTATTCCATGACTGCTAAGCTTCCTCAGAAGCCTTTGGTGAGGTACCTTGTCAAACGCTTTTTGAAAGTCTAAGTACACTATGTCCACTGGATCACCTCTATCTATATGCTTGTTGACACTCTCAAAGAATTCTAATAGGTTACTGAGACAGGACTTTCCCTTGCAGAAGCCATGCTGGCTCTGCTTCAGCAAGGCTTGTTCTTCTATGTGCTTAGTTAATCTAGCTTTAATAATACTTTCTACCAGTTTTCCAGGGACAGAAGTTAAGCTAACTGGCCTGTAATTTCTGGGATCCCCTCTGGATCCCTTTTTGAAGATTGGCGTTACATTTGCCACTTTCCAGTCCTCAGGCACAGAGGAGGACCCAAGGGACAAGTTGCATATTTTAGTTAGCAGATCAGCAATTTCACATTTGAGTTCTTTGAGAACTCTCGGGTGGATGCCATCCGGGCCCGGTGATTTGTCAGTTTTTATATTGTCTATTAAGCTTAGAACTTCCTCTCTCATTACCACTATTTGTCTCAGTTCCTCAGAATCCCTTCCTGCAAATGTTAGTTCAGGTTCAGGGATCTGCCCTATATCTTCCACTGTGAAGACAGATGCAAAGAATTCATTTAGCTTCTCTGCAATCTCTTTATCGTTCTTTAGTACACCTTTGACTCCCTTATCATCCAAGGGTCCAATTGCCTCCCTAGATGGTCTCCTGCTTTGAATGTATTTATAGAATTACTACCACATTTCCTAGTTTGGATGCTTCCTCAATTTCATATCTCATCTCCAGGTCTCCCTGAGCATTTTGATCAGGGGGACGATAGATCGTTCCCAGTATTAAGTCCCTCCTGGGGCATGGTATCACCACCCACAACGATTCTGTGGAGGAGTCTGCCTCTTTGGGGGTTTCGAGCTTGCTGGATTCAATGCCTTCTTTCACGTATAAAGCGACTCCGCCACCAATACGTCCTTCCCTGTCCTTCCGATATAGTTTATATCCAGGGATAACCCTATCCCACTGGTTTTCTCCATTCCACCAGGTCTCCGTTATGCTCACTATATCAATGCTCTCCTCTAAGACCAAGCACTCCAGTTCTCCCATCTGTAGTGATTACTTTTGAGTAACAGTAAAGTAATCGATTCCTTTCAGAACAATTGTATTGTTAATTTATTCCTTTTTGGGGCCATGTTACAGTAACTATAATTTATTCCTTTTTAAAAAAATCCAAGCTCTGGACTATCTTGGGATCATCAGAGATAAATTTAGAAGATATATTACCTCAAATCCATTTCTGTTCTATAGCTGGCATCATATATCCCACGTCTCTTTTCCATTTCTTAAAAAAAAGCCTTATTTGGTAAAATATTCAGTTTTAAACAGCACAGAAGTGTGTACAACTTATCAATCAAGTGTTATGTATGATTTGCCCACATTAATCATCCAAATGAGAGGTGTGTCTTTCCCTTTAATTAGTCATGCTTTTCTAGAAATGCAGAGTTGATATGCCTAGTCTAATTGTACTTTATCTTGGAAGTGTCGGGGATGCAATTCAAATTGTGGTTGAGTCTGCACAGGTTAAAACAGACAGAGAGGGAACCTTAGATTTCTAGGCTGTCTCTGTCCTTTGATCTCTGTGCTGATAGAGATCTGATGGTTTTAGGGGCTGCCTTCTCACTTCCAATTTCCTGTGAACTCTGGGGGAAGAGAAGATATCTTTTTGCCTTTGTCTCCCAAGAATGAGGGCACAGACTGGATTTGGTCTGTGCACTCTCCAGCTTTAGTTAGTTAGCCAACACTAGATCTCTGTCCTCTCAAGTATGTATTTCCTAAACAAGCAGCTTCCTTTATTTTCAAACCTAAAGTCTTAGTGTGACTAAATCCAGAGAAGATGTGCTGCTTCAGTAAGGATTCACACACAAACCTCTATCAGAAACTGCAAGCTCACTCTGCTAACACTTTCTGCATATCCTTGTACCATTTTTCTATTGGTTGGTCCATGGTGAGGGTTCAAATACATACTTCTTCCTGAGGAAGAGCCATAGCTCATCTGTTTTGCATGCAGAAGGCCCCAGGTTCGATTCCAACAGGTAGGGCTGGGAATGTCCCGTCTGAAACCCTGGAGATTGGATGCCAGTCTGCATAGACATTACTGAGCTAGATGAACCAACAGTCTGGCTGAGTTTGAAGGCAGCTTCCTCTGTGAAGGTTTAGCTCAAGGAGTAGGTTCACCAGAGCAGATTAGGCTCATCTATCCATCTATTAATTTGTGTACCTCATAGCTGTAGACCTTGAGGTGCTTAATTACCAGTCAAGATTTTTGAAGGACAGGTGCCATGAAATTATTGACCCTTGTGATGCAGTGGGGAAATAAAAAAATCCTCCAGACCAGATGGAAATGGAAAGGCCAGATACAAGTGTGGTAAAACCAAATTATCAACAATATTATGAAAGGAGAAGTGAAACAGAGAGTCAGTTCTAGGTCAGACATAGAGAGGTAATAATAAAGCCCTACAGGCTCCTGTGGAGAGATCTTTAAGAGGGGAGGTAATTCAGAGTTTCTTTCTTTTCGTTTTTGCTACTACAAGGATTGCTCTTCAATAATACAGGGATTGCCTGATGTCAGTTTCTTATACAATCAGTGGATACATTACGCAGGCTTCCCCTCATTTCAGCCATTGCTTATATGAGGGAATCAGTATAAGGAAAATATTGTCTTAATGAAGCAACAGGAAATAGGGAATGCTAATGCTGCCTGCACTGCCTGCTCAATAAAATCTAGAAGTAGTGTTCTATGGTCATCTGATGGCCCATGGAGTTTAGGTAGTTGTGGCTGGTGGCTCTGTGCCAGTGGGGCAGTGGAATCTGCTCTGGGTTTTAGGCCAAACTTTCAAGGAGCTGTCCAAGGTAATATGCCACTTGTATGCCAAATTGGCTTCTAAGCAGTTTAAAATCAATTATAAAATATATGTGTAATTAAAATGCACAATAACAATTCAATCAGAACATTCAAGCATTCTTAATTAAAATATACAATAAACAAGCCAGTTAAAAAGCATGACAATTAAAACAGTTAACTGTTTTTTAAAAAAACAAAACAAAGTTGAGGTTTAGGGGAACGCTTGCCTAAACAAATGTGTCTTTAGGAGCTGGTGGAATGCCAGTGGGGACTCTCATATTTCAGCAGGGAGGTCATGTCATGGACCCTTGTTGTGGACCCACTAAATCTATATTGTAAGTGGATACATATGGATGAACATGATAGGAAGCCACTGCCTGTCATAGGTCTGTTATTTGTACCCACTACAATATAATGTGTGCAATAGTCTTAACCTTAGCCCTCCTTTCTAAAGACTTGAGCTAGATAACTCTATATTAATATTTGCAAATGGCTTTGAAAAATGTAAGCTGTTTAATGAAAGGCAGTTAACTGTAATAGATGCTGCTTAGAAGAAAAAATAATAGCACACTTTTTTTAAAAAAAAGTATAAATTTCTACCCCACCATATCTAATGCTCTAAACTAGCCGTCATAAAAATCAATGCATCAAATCAGTAAAAAATAGTAAAATAATTCATAACCTTAAATATATTAATTAAACTGCATTAAAATATTTAATTCACAAAATAACCCAGCTCAGCTAAGGCCAAACGTAGCCATTATAAAATACCATTAAATGCCTGTCTAGAAAGAAGTACCTTTAATTGCTCCATTGTTCCTAAAGGGGAAAAAATGATGATTTAGGAACCAACTCCCTGAATACAGATAAGGCTCTGATGGTTATGAAAACAGCCAGTGAATTGTCTCTCAAACAGAAGGAACTCCTTGTAATGTTTCATTTTTAGCAGTCTCCTGGGATTTATATTGTGAATTTCCTCAATTTTTCCCCAGGGACTGACAGCCTTGTTTGCGTACATTAACTCAGTCCCCTGTAAGAGGCAAGTTATGCAGCCACAGCACAGTCCTTTATTCCCGCAGTCAGCTCCTTTTACTCTTCAAGCCAGTCAATCAGTCCATCCCACAACCGTCCAGATCCATAAACAGGGATAAATAGTAATTAGTATGGTAAATAGTTTGGCCCTGTGTGTGTGTGTGTATTCTGGTTACAGTATCATGGTAATTACTGCTGGCTCCCTGCCTGAGTCTTCCTGCCGCCTGATTTTGCTGCTCTACAAAGCCTTGCCAACCTGATTATTACTGGACTCATGTGAATTGGCAGTTTGCTTTCAGATGTCTCTTCTGTTCACTCAACAGGAGGGGTGGTCGCTCAGACGGGTTACATTGCGCTGAATGCATGGCCTTGTCCATACACTCGCTGCAGCTGAATTGAGGCTTCTCTAAATGCACATCTGAGCTCTGTTTGGGAGTTGATGCTGTTAGACTGTGTGCCTTGCAAGTAAGTCCCATACACTAGCTAGCCCACTAAAGAAACAAACAAACAGCTCGTTTACCTATGCTAATAATCTGTGGCACAGCAACTCCCTGAAAGATCTATTTATCTACCAGAACGAGAGAAAAAGAAATTAACAATCTCTTCCTATTCCCACAAACTTTTCTCCTGGTTTGCTGGCAAATGGTTCTTTGACACCTGAGATGTATAATTTTAGGACCGACCCTATTTTGGGGGATGTTTGTGATTTTAAGTTTTTGAAATGGTTTGTAATGATGTACTGAGGGTAGAGCCTGACACTGGTTTTATGACTTCTATGTTAATTTTTACCTCTGTAGTCCCTTCAGTACCACTCCCTATATATATGTATGTGTGTGTGTGTGTGTGTATGTAGTATTTTTTGTATTTTAATTGCATTTTATGTATTTTAATTTATTTTAATGTTTTTGTGATCTTTATTGTGTACAATTGTATTATGTACATGTTCAATTTTATTGTAAGCTGCCCTGAGTGCCCTATTATAGGGTAGAAGGGTGGGATAGAAATATTTTAAATAAATAAATAACTGTATTTTAAACAGTTGTAACCTGCCCTGGGACCTCAGGGTGAAGGGCAAGTAAATAATAATAATGACTAATGACTACTACTACTACTACTATTAAATTGCCACAGATTACCAGCAGACTGTCCTTCCATCACTTGACATTGCAGTGCTTAAAACTATAGTGCTCTGAAGAAGAGTGAATGGTCCTGTTTTCCCAGAACTGGACATTGTGATTGTGTCTGGAGGATGGAGCTGATTGTGTCCTTGCATCCTCCCTTGCCTAGTAGACATTGGTCCCCTTTTCCATTAATTCATTGTTACACTTATACAGTATCCCAGCTTTCCTCCAATGAGCTCAAGATGGCACACATACATCTCCCACTCCTCATTTTGTCCTAACAACCAGCATGTGAGGTAGGTTAGGTTTAGAGATAGTGACTGGCCCAAGGTCACCCAGTGGGCTTTCTGGCTAAGAGGGGATTTGAACTCTGGTCTCCCAGGCCCTAGTCTGACACTCTCACCACTACACCACACTGGTTCTCCACACCACACAGTTTGCAAAATTGCACTATTGAGGTATCACACAAGACAAGACTGCCTTTGTTTCTTTTTTCCAATCCTCCCTCAGAGTTGCTTCTGCAGGACTGATCTCAATGTCTGGGACAGCCTCCCTCAGTCTTAAGGTATTCCTCAAGAATTGCTTCTCTGACAAAACTTTTTCCTGAACCACTTCATGGCTCCACGGCCAACAGTTTGTCTCCTACAGGAATCTCTTCCCTTTACTTGTTAGTGTTTGATATCTTTCTGATTGCTCTCTTGGTCATCATGTAAGGCCTCTGGGCAAGGATTGTGATACTTCCAGGCTCAAGACAGCTTCAGATCTTACTTGTGTAAGGCAAAAGATAGTCCACACAACTTAGCATTGTTGACAAGGAGAGAAAGAAAAAAAATATTTGCTAACTACTCAGAGTATGATCCACTGGGAGATTCTCCTTTGTCCCTTTGAAATGATGAGTGAGATTTGCTCCTGTATGCTGGAGAACATACTGATTAATTGTGCTGTGTTTTATACAGGCCATTTCAGGTGCAGATGACATAAGGCAAATGTCCTATAAGCAAAGTGAACCAAACAGCGAGGCTGCAAGGAAGTGATTAAAAGAACAACAACCATACATCTGGGAAAGCTCTATCAAAGCCTTTCAGGGCTACTATACTTTTAATTAGAAGCTTCATCTTTGCAACTTTTGCCTCCAATTGCTTCCTGTACAGGATGGCATGTTGTTTAGTGATTAATTGCATCTTAATTTGTCCGTTTCTGTTCTCCTGTGGGGAATGGGAGCTTTAATTACTTTTTTCACCCTTTGCAAAATAGTACTACTTAGTAAGTGAGGAAAAGAAAAAGTAGGTTGCAGCAGACCTTTGTTAAATGGGACTTAGTTCTGAGTAAAACATTACCAAATGATCTTGGCTATAGGGAAGGGCATTGTTGGATGATATAGTGCTAAGTTGATTGTGAAAATGCAGTGACTTAGCAACACTGCAGGGCTCTAGTGTGGAAGCAACCAATATGGCCATTTAGTCCTACGTAGTCCTTCAAGGGAGGACTGTTTATCCACAAGCCCTCTCTATTCTGGGGACGATTTTCAAGGCCCAGCAGACAGGCTAGGTACACATCTATTTAAAGCATAGCATTTCCCCCAAAGAATTCTGGGAAGTGTAGTTTAAGGGTGCTGGGAATTGTAGCTCTGTGAGGATGGTAAACTGCAGTTGCCAGTATGCTTTGGGGGAAATAAGGTATGGTGCGTATGCAGCCTAAATGTGAGATGCCTCATTTATGCTTTCATTCATGCAGCGCCATCTTGACCATGCCCCCCCTTTACTAGCTAGTTATTTTCCAACAGGCAATCATACCCTCCAATTTTGTGTGTGTGACAGGTCTCCCCAGGCACTGTTTTGATGGAGCTGTGTGTGAAGGTGACTCACTAAACTGCACTGAAGTTGAAGTGTGCCAAAACAATAGTATAAACCTGATTAGTTTTCAAGGAGTTTTTGAACAGGGTTGGGAGTCAAATGGGATAGAAGGAATTAATCATTGTGTAGGTTGGCTAGGACTCCCTGCTTGCTTTGAAAGGCAAGACAACCCTGAAGAAGGAGAGGACCCCAACACCCTGGATCAATTCACTGGGGCCACCATGTCATATAGTTGTCTGTGTTTGTATGTGAGCAGGCAGTTGTATCACAGGTCTAAAGTGTTCTGTGTGTGGATGCAAGCAAGCAAGTATGCTTGACTGAAAGTTGCTGGAAGTATACATTAGAAAGTCCCAGTCTGTGGCAGAAAGTTGCAGCAGGCCAGAAACTATGAAAACACCATGTTTTTTTAAATCAATGTGCCTCCTTTACACTTTAGTCTTGGGGGGGTAGATACAGAAGCTTTCCCCTTAAGCTGAACCTCTGTCACTGGAAATACTGTTTTTTAGCAGTCAAGATGCAAATCATGGTTGATGGCTAAATCCAATTTTCTAGCCTGCTAGTGCTGTCAGTGCTGCTGTTGTTGGTTGTGTGCATTATTGTTTGGAACACCTATGGTACTGTGCACATGACATCACCAGTTATGTGTAATACACTCACTATACCCACCCCGCATAGTTTTTGGATTTGCTCTCATTTTTTGTGTGTGGTATTTTTGTATTAAGAAGCTTGAGTGCTTCTTGGTTTTGTTGGATAAGTTCTAATGGATTCTTTTAACAAGAATTTTTTTTAAGCACAACAGTGCAAAGCTCCTCTCCAGGTCAACAATGCAGAACATCCCCCTCCCCTTTCTAAAAGTTTCCCTTAAAAGTGCAATTGATTAGAACAAAGTTGCTTTCAATGTGGCCTAGTCAATTTCATCACTCAATTGACTTTATTTATTTTAATTGTCTTGTTTGCCCCACTTTTCCTTGACAATTCAAAGCAACTTGCTACCAAACTAAGCAAAAACTACAGGCAATCAAAATCATGTAACAAATTACACTGGTATGGGCTGAGAGGAAGCAGATTCGACCAGTAGCTGAGAAAACAGAATCCATTTCTGTTTTCCATCTGTTGTGAGGCTTTTCACTCTCACTCCGGTCATCCACTTCCATTACATTTGTAAAATGGTCAAGCTTTCCAAGACTGAATCAAGGCTAGAGTCCCTGACATTTGAGTCTTTGATGTTTCTGTATTCCTCCATCTCTGAGACATTGCGGCTTCTCCCTCTCCTTTCTGGGAGCTCCGCTGTTTTCCCTGTGGCTATCCTGCTTCTTTCTCTCCTTCATTTCCAAGAATCTAAAGCAGTTCTATGGCTCAAGCAAGCAGTTTGAGATGCATGGTGCATTGCACCAGGTGTTCTATGGTAGCTGATGACTTGGAATATTATCTCCCGGCCCTTCAGCAATTCTTTGTTTTAATTTTCTCCATCATATGAATCACTGTATACATTTCAGATTCCAGCTAGCACCAGCACTTTACCTTTCTTCCTCACCTCCCCTGCCCCTGCTAAATTTTATTATTATTAATAGCATTGGCTACAATGGCACGTTAGTGATTAGTGCAAAAAACCCTTTCTGCCACTTTCCCCTCTCCAAAAATAACCATTTTGCCGGCGTCTCAAGCACTGTGACCGCAACACTCCCAGTGCAGAGCAACCTTTGAGGCACTCCAGGCTCCTGTGGCAAGCCTAAGGGCTGCCCTTCATCTGCATATCATTTTTCATTAATGGGCACAGGGTTTTAATCAGAGGGCAGTGCACACCATTAATTTCATCTGTGGAGTGGCATTGAGTTCACACAGCTCTTTGCAAGACATGCAGAGAAACTGGCTATGCTGTGCAGGGACAAAGGGGATCCTCAGTGGAGAAAACTGCTTTCTTGATCCTTCCTTTTGCATTTGAAGTGACATGTACATTCCAGATTCTGCTCAGCTGTTGCAGTTCTTAGATTATGGAAGGGCTAATGGTCAAAATGGATTTTTGACTTTGCAGTTTCCAGGAGGCTTTTGACAGTTAGTAGTTCTTAGGGTTGGACTGAGGAATAGGACATTAGTTTTATTTTATTTGCAAAATGTTCTGTACTGCCAACATTAAGAAAAAATAATGATGATGGTGAACATCATAAAATCAACAATAAAATCTCATTCATAAGACAAATACAAAACATACATCAGTAGATCAACTTATCATCAGGAGAGCTGGATCACCCCCCAGAGAATGCCTGAGTGAACAGGTGAGGTTGAAGCAGGTTTCAAAATGCCAATACTGCTTGATGTTCATTGGAAGTGCATTCCAAAGGGCAGATGCCACCACACTAAAGGTCCTGGTGTCAGTAGACACAAGATGAATCCCAGAAGTATACAGCACTACTAAGAGTGTCTCTCCTGTGGATTGAAGCAACTAGACAGCAGTATACAAGATATGTCCCTCCCAGATGTAACCTGGCCCCATGTTGTTCATGCCCCCTCCCCAAGATATGGAAGCCAGCCAACCTGGCAGTTGAATCTTACTTCAACACTGGCAATGGGACAGTGACCACCACTGCACATGAGGACAGGGAACTAGGTCACATCCACACTATCCATGTAAAGCCCATGGCTTCCCCCAAAGAATCCTGGAAACTGTAGTCTACCCCTCAATGAGCTACAATTCCCAGTGCTCTTGAACTACACTTTCCAGGATTCTTTGGGGGAAGCCGTGCGCTTTACATGAATGGTGTGGATGTGACCTAGCTTAAGTGGTCAGGTACATACAGCTTTCATCTGCAACAGAGGAGAATGGCCAAGGGGGCTCAGGAGAAATTGCTGGGGAAGCTGCCACTGCCCCCCCCCACCGCTCCCATCCAGCATCTGCTGCCTGAGACGATTGTCTTGCTCTGCTTAATGGTAGGGCTGACCCTGGCAGTTTCTTGTACCTTCGAACAGATTTTCAGGTGACCTTTTGGTGTATCTTGCTATTAGGAAAAGCCCCATTGATTTCAGTGGAAGGGAGTTTCTTTATTAAAGATATTTATAAGCTGCCTTTTAGGGTAAGCCCTCCCAAGGCTGCTTCCAACATTATAGCAGAGATCTATAAAACATATTAAATTTTAAACCAGAACAAGCACACTCATTAATAAATAGCTGCAATTGGTAATAAAACAACACTCAGCCCAGTAAAATCTTTAAACACCACAAAAATAGCTAAACAGCACCAAAAATGGATCAATCCAATTAAAATCCTTAATCATGGGAAAGCACCAGTGAACAAGTAAGTTATTAGAACCCATTTAAAAGCCTACAGTGATAGGACCTGGCGTATCAATGCAGGCACACAGGACCACAACTGTGGGGCCACACGTGTTTATATAAGCTTGATTTACATCCCTTAATTATTGCCAACAGTGTGCATTAAGCACTGTTCAGAATTAGACAAGGTACATCTGCTGACTAGATTAGGGATGGGTGAGAAATTTGATTCAGTTCACACTTCAAGCCAAATCAATCAAATTTGCACTTTCCAAAACAGATTGAGAACCAAAACACAGCTATCCTTTGAAATTCGCACTTATTTGAATTTTGCAGTGCAGTTTGCCAGCCAAACAATGTTTACAAAAATCCATATGTTTGAGGAAAGTGTGCATAAAAATGAATTTGATTAAAAATACACACAAAAATGCATTATATGATGAGAAATGGCTTGCAAAAATGTGTACATTAGTCAAAACTGCCTACAAAAATGTATTTATTACACTAAAAAGCTGGAGAATTTTCATGATTTAAAAAAAATCATATATTGCTGCAGAAATGTGGAGAACTGAATTTAAGATTGGAAAAATGAGAAATTGAGAGAACAGAAATTGACAGATTTCCCCACCCCTAGCCTTGACTTGCAACAGGTAAGAGAGGGAAGATATCAGAGGTGAAGCACTTGATGAAATGTGGATAGGGAAGAATTAGCCTGCCTCATTTTCAATTCACAGTGCAAACTGGCAATCTACAACAGCCTTCCCCAAACTGGTGCCCCCAGACTACGAGTTTGGACTTTAAGTCCCATCATCCCTCACTATTGGCCATGCTGGCTAGAGTTGATGGGAGTTGTAGTCCAAAAACATCTGGAAGGCCCCAGCTTGTGGAATGCTGATCTAGATTAAGGCCTTCCATGTCTGTCTGGCCAAGTTCAACCTATGGAGAGAGACTGAGCACTCACTGAAATGTTGGTTGGAGCTAAGAACCCAAGACCCCTGCTGGATCAGACCAAAGGCACTCTGTTTTCACTGTGGCCAACCAAATGCCTATGGAAGGCCTGCAGGCAGGACCTGAGCTCAAGAGCATCCTCCAGATTCAGGCACATTGCAATCCTATGCACATTTTCTAGGGTGTAAGTCTTATTGATAATGGAAAAATCAGCTCATTCGAAATGTGGTGTTGGAGGAGTGCTTTGTGCATACCACGGACTGCAAAAAAGATGAATAATTGGGTGTTAGAACAAATTAAACCAGAACTGTCACTAGAAGCTAAAATGATGAAATTGAGGTTATCCTTCTTTGGACACATCATGAGAAGACCTGATTCTCTAGAAAAAACCATAATGCAGGGAAAAACAGAAGGGAGTAGAAAAAGAAGAAGACCAAACAAGAGATGGGTTGATTCCATAAAGGAAGCCACAGTCCTGAACTTACAAGATCTGAACAGGGTGGTTCATGACAGATGCTACTGGAGGTCGCTGATTCATAGGGTCGCCATAAGTCGTGATCGACTTGAAGGCACATAATAACAATAACAAAATCTTATTGAACTCAGTGGCACTTCCTTTTGAGCACAGATGCTTAGGATTGTACCATAAAACTGCAAGCAAACAAATATGGAAACAGGACTGTTGGAGCAGATGTATAAAATGCCTCATTTGGTGTATGCCCCACATGAATTTCCTGTAGACAGATGATTTTCCTTTTTTATTTATTCCATAGTTCCAAAGTTAATGCCAGAGACATCTTGTTGATGACTGTCCCTTTGCTAGTTGACATACTACAACTGTGTATCTCAAGCTTTCAGCACTGTGGATGAGGGATGCTGTGGCTTGCCGTAACTGGACTGCCTTTGTTAAATAAACAACCTGGATGCTGTGAGGAGGTGATTTGGATAGGCTTTGTTGATTCAATTGCATTCAGTTGTCCTTTCCAAGAGACATGGTTTGGAAAGTGAATTTCAAGCCATTCAGGAGCCGTGAAAAAAACAAAACAAAATGAAAATGCTGCAATGTTTCTAGTCAGGCAGCTTGTCCAGCTCCAACTCCATTAATGTTTCAGAGAGCAAACTAGGAAGAGCTGAAGAGCAATGCTTTCATCTCATTCCATTCCTTGATTTGACTGATCAGAAGCTGTCTTCCTTTGAATCCCTCCTCTTCCTCCTCCTCTGTTTTTATTTTTTATTTTTGCTTCTGTTGATCTAGTGAGCATTTGCCACTTCTCTATTCTCTCATTTTCTCTCTCAATTAGATGAGGTCCTCCATATCTGTGGACCTGGTAGGTGCAGGATCCACAGAGGGTTGATCTCTTGTCTGAGAAGAGATGGTCAGTGTTTACTTGTTGTCTGGGGTATCAGTGAACACTGGTATGAGGCAGATACACTTTGCATCAAATCTACAGGCTGACATGGAGTGACTGAGCAGAAATAGCTGAGTGATGCAAGGAAGGGGAGGCTAAATTGAAGAGCTGGAGTGAGGGGAATGAGTTCTAGTTCTGGTAATATAATTTTCCAGGGGGTTGGGGTGAAGAATGCAAAATGTCCTTTAATAATAAGAAAAAGTATCTGTTATTTAACCGTGTGTTTTTATAAATGGTGGTTTAAAAATTCTCCCTTAGGCTGCTGGAATTCAAGCATTCGCTCAGATATTTATATCTTCCTGTCTCTTCTCCTTTCTCTTCTGATGTGGAAAGCCCACCCAAGGGGACTGTGGGACACAAGAGGATTTGGAAACAAAGAGGCTGCCAGACTGGATCAGTCAAGCCAGCCCAGAATCTTCACCCCTAACAGAAAAGAGGAACCATATTAATACAAATGCATTTCAGCCATCTAATAGTGCACTGCTAGAGGTGGTTCACATAGTAGCCATGGTACATCCTGAAAAATACTATTTGATTGGTTTTTACAGCGCATAACCAGACTCATTACTACCAGCCAATGAAAAGGATTATGTGGATATTATCACAGTGAAAGAACCCTGTAGGAGAAATGGGATTGGCAAAGCTTGCCATGGGGTATGTTCAGATAACCAGCTTTTCCCAGTTATGACCAATGGCTTTTACAGTGACCAAATGGTAGAAATTAAGCAGAACAAAGTTGGTTTAGGTTAGGGGACTCCAGCTCCTTTGACCCTCCAGATGCGTTGGACTCCAGTGCACATCAACCTCAGCCAGGCTGACCAATGGCCAAAGATGTTGGGCGTTGTAGTGCAGCCACATCTGGAGGGCTACAGATTCTTCATCCTTGCTTTAAGGAGTACAAGTTGTTGTTGTTATGTGCCTTCAAGTCGATTACAACTTATGGCGACCCTATGAATCAGCAACCTCCAAGAGCATCTGTCGTGAACCACCCTGTTCAGATCTTGTAAGTTCAGGTCTGTGGCTTCCTTTATGCAATCAACCCATCTCTTGTTTGGCCTTCCTCTTTTTCTACTCCCTGCTGTTTTTTCCAGCATTATTGTCTTTTCTAGTGAATCATGTCTTCTCATGATGTGTCCAAAGTATGATAACCTCAGGTTCATCATTTTAGCTTCTAGTGACAGTTCTGGTTTAATTTGTTCTAACAACCAATTATTTGTCTTTTTTGCAGTCTGTGGTATGCGCAAAGCTCTCCTCCAACACCACATTTCAAATGAGTTGATTTTTCTCTTATCTGCTTTTTTCAGTGTCCAACTTTCACATCCATACATAGAAATTTGGAATACCATGGTCTGAATGATCCTGACTTCAGTGTTCAGTGATACATCTTTGCATCTGAGGACCTTTTCTAGATCTCTCACAGCTGCCCTCCCCAGTCCTAGCCTTCTTCTGATTTCTTGACTGTTGTCTCCATTTTGGTTAATGACTGTGCCAACATATTGATAATCTTTGACAATTTCAGTGTCCTCGTTGTCACAACTTATCCAGTGAATGGTAGCTGCAGAATTCATTGCCTGTTGAATCTCTCCAGTCAAACTAATTTGAATGCTGATTCTTCTCCACGCTTCATCCAAACTTTTTGTGTGTGGTTTATTTGAGTTAAAATTGTTGAAATGTTGAGGTAGTTGCTTGAAGGTTTCATCACAGACCCAGGCATCTCCCTCTAGTTGGTGTGCCAATGCAATATAATTTTAATGATGTACTGAACCTGTGTAGCTCAGTCAGCAATAAGGCATGCAGACAACAGCCTCTCTACCTCTTTGACAATAAGGGTAGAGATGCACTTACTGTTGTGCCAGTTCCAGGGCATCCCCTCCTATTTTTTCTGAAAACGGGGGCAGACGACGCTAGTCAACCTTGTCCCCTTTTTACTCTAAAACCTGATTGGATCAGCTCCGGTGCATTTTTTAACAAAAAAATCCGCTTCAGACAGATTTTGCCACTGATTAGTAGATCAACCTGTTTGCCTTCCAGGTGTGACCAATGGAAATGCTTTGCTGCAGTCTCAGGCGAAAATAGTAATTGGCCCAACACTTTGCTGTGGGTGGTCCTGAAAGGCCTGAAGTCTGCAGTGAGGAAGGGAAGTGTGGCCAGCAGAGGGCAGAGTCATTTCAAAATGCAGCAAGTAAAATCATTCTTGCTGCATTTGAAGAGACTAGTATGCCCATAGCCTAAATCGCAGTTGCAGATGGGTGTGTGCAGAAGAGAGGAATCAATAAATGGATGAAAAGAATGGGGCTGGCCAAGAAGATCAAAGCTACAATTAACACTGATGTGAAACAACCACATAGATATCTAATTTAACATCTGTTATCTCTATCTATGCAAATTTCAAAGGATGACTGTTTTTCTGTTCTCATATTGTTTCAGAAAGTGTGAATTTGATAGATTCGACCTGAAATGCAAACTGCATTGAAATTCTTTCCCATCCCTAGATTGAAGGAAGAATAGGCAATAGAAGTTGCTGATGCTGGGGCCTTTCCCCAGCCTGAGCACATACCCTCACCTGTTAACATTCCAGACATCCTTTAGATTGTGCATTTATGATTATTTGTGCCCGTGATGATATTGGGGCAGTTCTACATGATCCCACTTTCAATATTTTTTTTGTGTCTGGAAAAGTTTTGGGGTAGACATATACTGCTTCATTTGCAATAGGTACATGTCCTGTAGTTTTCTGCTAAAATCTGGTAATTTTTCATACCACGAATATTCTGGGAATTTTTTGTTGTCTTGCTTTTGTTGCCCTATAGCACAAGTGCTCCTCCAGATAGCAAAAATGTGAATAATTGGGGAAACATTGCAGAGCAACTAATAAAAGAGAATGATGTGTGGATGGTCCAGTATAAATCCACCACTATTACTGTGTCAATGACATGTTGCAGAATACAACTGTAAAAAAACACCACCCTGAAGTGGCCCATTGTGGATCATTAGCAAAGGAGGAAACTGAAACACAGGCCTAGTTGTTACTGTTCAAAGGGTGAATAGAGCCTCCAAGTATCCTACTTAAGAAGCTCAAGGATATGAGGTGGGGTTTTTTCTGTCATCTGGCCATGACTTGGTGGGTTTTGAAAGGCTCACATGCCACATTGCTCACTGAGAGTGGGGTATCTAACTGCAGTTTGCACTTTTGAAAAACTAACCTATGAATTAAAAATAAAGGGAATAATTCTTGCAATAGAAAGATCTTCAGAAGTTGAATAAACGAAATACATTGAAGGACATTTTAGTCAGCAGTAGGCAGAGTAATGGGTTCTTTGTTCTCAGAAGCTGCAGTTGGGTGGAATCATATTGTTCTAAGTATAACCTTTTTAACAGCAGTGATGTGGTTAGCCTGAAAATGAATCAAATCCATGGCATGGCTAGTTTTGCTGAAGTGTTTAGATACAATTCCTTGATCTGGCTGCAGAAACAGGAGAATCTTCTGCGTATGCTCATCCTTCTCTCAGTGTGTTCTTACATCTTGTTATACTAACCTATCCTTTCTGCTATAGCAGGAATCTTTCCATGTGGCTACAGGAGAACCTTTTACATAAACTGCTCAGAAGTGAATATCAGTTTGAAATAGACCCTTTTGTGAGGGTATGAATTCTGTTTCTTATCCATCTTTGTAGTTTGCTTTTCAGCTGCTTTTTATTTTGAAATGTTGCTATAAGCGTAATAAAGAGAACACTTTTGTACCACTTTGTCATTTTATTTTCTTATCCTGTTACTGGGAGCTATGCAAAAGTAGACCCTGTTAGTTATTGTGAATTAGTGTGGTGTGCTGTATTTGACTTGTATCAGGGAATGCAGGGTTCAAATCCTACTCAGCCATGAAGCTTGCTAGGTGGCCTTGGGCAGGTTGCCATCTCTTCGCCTAACCAACCTCATAGGGTAATTGTGATGATAAAATGGGATAATCCTAAGAATGTCACTGTGATCAAGACCAGTGATCAGAGCCTGCCCTGCCTTCCACAATCCTCTCCAGGATCCTCAACACAGATAACTTGCTTGCTTTTTTACACTGTATATTAGCAACACTCACAGGAAAGTTACAGGGAAGCACAGCATACCTGTCAGATGTCAGTTAACAGCAATGAGGCCAGGTAAGTGTGGACATAGCCCAGAGTATGGCTTGGGAAGGGAAAGGATGCCACAACCGTGCTGAAGCTAAGCAGATCTGGGTCTGGTCAATGCCTGGAAGGGGGATCACATGGCAGTCCTACTGTGAAGGGAGTGTGTCTGCTAGCCCTGCAAGGCAGTCCATCTGCCATACACCCTTTTCTTAGCAGCTGCCACTGCCCTCCTGCCTACTCTTGACTTCTGAGGTAGGAAGAAATTCATCAAAAGCTGCGAATTTAATCCAGAAGGAGGGCTTGCTGCCAGCAAAAGGCTGCACAGCCACCACTGTGTCAATTTCACCCTGCTTTCCTTTGCATATTATTTAATAAATAAATAAATAATACAGAATGTAGCTTATATAGATTGGCATCCAGCTAAACATTTCTGCTAGCACAGACTTTTAGCTGTACAATGAAACTTCCCCATCCTCTCCTCTCCTTTCGTGCCCCCCCACGCCTATTCTGGGGTTTCCCCCAACCCTCCAGAGCAGATGTAGAAGTCATGGGGGGGTCACATGTGGAGAGGAGAGGGTGGGGAAGTTCCATTGTACAGCTAAAAGTCCTTGTGCTAATGGAACTGTTTAGCTGGAAATGATTCCCTAAATCATATAGAAGAACAGTATAGCATGTGAGTGAAACTAGCAAAAATATCCAGTTAAATGGGATTTATTAAGATAAAAGACAGGGGAAATGGGAGAGAGTAAGTAGCACATAAAATGAGCACAAGTTTACTCTGTGGCTTTTTAGTTTAGAAAAAAGGTGAGTAAGAGGTGATGTGATTCAAATGTTTAAAATGCATGGCATGGGAAAAATAGATAGGGAAAAGTTTTTCTCCTCTCATAATACTAGAACTAGGGACATGCAATGGAGCTGAATGTTGGAAGATTCAGCACAGACAAAAACAAATACTTCTTCCTGCAGTGCATAATCTCCCACAGGAGGCTATGATGGCCACCAACTTGGATGGCTTTAAAAGAGGATTAGATAAATTCATGGAGGATAAGGCTATCAAAGGCTACTAGACACGATGGCTGTGTTCTGCCTCGACTGTCTGAGGCTATATGCTTTTGAATGCCAGTTTCTGGAAACTGCAGGAGGGGAGAGTGCTGTTGCACTCGTGTCCTGCTTGCAGGCCTCCCATACACATCCAGTTGGGCACTGTGAAAACAGGATGCTGGACTAAGAACAGGTTGCTGGACTAGATGGGCCATTGGCCTGACCCAGCACGGCTCTTCTTATTTTCTTATGTCCTGCACTAGACAGAATCATAGCACATTGACAACTTACTTGCTTATTCCCTTTCCAGATGTGCAATGAGAAATTATTTTCAAACAGAAACCAATCACATTTTATCTCCCTACAGTCAGGAGGGAAAGAATGAGAGGTGAAGGGGAACACACCAATTTGCTCTGACCCTGGGGGGCTTCTTTGGTCAGTCACATAGGCAGGAGATCCTTGCTTAACACAACTTCAACTGTGGAAGTAAAGTTAGCAAGCGTAGGGGTAGACACATTTGTCAATTTCAGTTTCTCATTTTTTGAATTTGAAGTTGAGTTTGCCATATTTCCACATCAGTTTGCGATTTTCTTTAAGTCCTCATGAAAATTACTCAGCTTTTTAGTGTGAACTAATATACAAATATTTGTATGTCCTTTGGCTTAATATACACATTTTTCCAAGCAATTTTCCTTCATACGATGCACTCTTGTACAATATTTTCATATATGCATTTAAAAATATGTTTGCCTAATATACACATTTTCTTGGTACACATTATTTGATTGGAGAACTGCATCACAAAATTCAGGGAAGTGCGAATGTTGAAGGAGAGCTGCATTTTGGTTTGCATATTATTTCAGAAAGTGCAAATTAGTGAGGTTTGCATTTAAATGTGAACTGAATTTCTCTCTCGTCCCTAAACTAAGGGATGTTTCTCATTCTTTCTGGCTAGACAGAACTTATGTATTTTGTGGTAGCTGGAGACTTAGCAAGTCTGTCAGTGAGAAATACTAGCTTTTGGGGGGGGGGGAGCTGGCCAGAGCTATTCTTAAGGAGACAGGTGATGGACCTAAGGAGGAGGTGGAGAGCCTCATTGGGTGGGCTGGAGGTAGAGGGATACGCAGGCTGCAGGGAGGGCAGGTGTGGCTCCCTGTACCAGGCATGCCCCCCAAGCTTTGGACCCAGAGTGGTCGCTCTAGTTCCCTCTGCCCCAGGACAGCCCTGATGAAGCATGATAGAATATAGGTGAGGAAGAAGGTGGCAATCGAGGATCTTGGCCCAGTAGCCAAGGAAGAAGACATTCAAGGGCTGGGGTTTTGCTTCCTTGGAACAGGCACACAAGAAATATGGAAGGAGATGCAACAGGTCTGAAACAATCAACACCCCACACCAGCACTGCATCTCTGACTCACTTTGGAAGTAAACGGTATTCATGTTTCCACTTTCCCCCATTTTTCGGTAAACTTTTGAAATCTAGGATCTCTCCTGCCTTCCCTCCACAGAGTGAGCTGAGGAACTAAATTGAATTCCACTCTTGGGCAATTCCTACCACTGGAAAACTCACACACTCATTACTCTTCCCCTCTCTGCTTCATGCTTTGCTTGTTGTTTCTGTTTTCTAAGGCTTATATTTCTGTAGATAGTTGTTATCTCTTTGCATGACAGCTGTGTATCTCTGTGCCTCTTGCCTTCTGTATGACTTCTCTTGCCAAGCCCCCCCTTCCTTCCTTCCTTCCTTCCTTCCTTCCTTTCCAAGTGGATTAATTGGTTTCAGGTTTTAATCATTTGGATTCTGAGACACACACACAGGTGCTTCTGAAAAGCTTCCTAGAGCAAGTGTGGGGAACCTGTGGCCCTCCAGATGTTTTTGGACTCCAACTCCCATCAGCCCCAGCCAGTATGGCCAATGAACAGAGATTATGGGAGTGGTGGTCTGGCAAAATCTGGAGGCGCCCAAGTTCCCTATCATGCCCCAAAGTCTCACACCTCTCTCAGATTCTATTCCCCTGTTATCTCCCATCTAATTATCAAAGTGCAGCTTGAAGCCCCCTGCATTTCCATCAGACAGGTAATGGACACATGGTTTCAGAAGTTTCACCTTCCTGGTGCTTCAGCTTGCATGGCTGCCTGTGCCCAACTGGACCACCAAGAGCCTGAGACCCTGCCAATTGCTGCTCTTCTGCTTCAGTCTCCTAAGTCACAGCTGGGGAACCTGTGGTCCTCCACTGTTGCTAGACACCAACTCCCATCTGCCCCAGCCATCATGAATAATGGTCAGGGATGATGGGAACTGTAGTCCAACAACATCCCCGCAGCAGATGTCTTGGTTTGGCATGAGCTCTACATCTGAAGTGCAGGAAGGAAACACAACGTAAATGTAGCTTTGTTGGTGGTGATGTAGTTTTGCTGTTTCTGCATCGACGGGGAGGTTTCAGGTTCCTTATTTTTGGACAGTTTGTTCCACAACTCCTGTCCCAGAGATGGCTGCTCTGGTCCCACAATGGTTAGCACCTGCAGTGCAGAGTGGCAGGGACACGCATGATGGCATAGAATTCAGTCAGTACCAGGTGCTGCTAAGGCAAAAAGCTTCGGTCGAGGCAATCTCCAGGAATAAAGGTTGGACATGAATGTGCAATAGATGTGCATCCATCTCCCTGCAAAATGGTGCCCCAGAGTCTCATAATGCCACCCAGAGCAAAACATAGTGTTCCAAATGGTTCCAAAGTACTTAACAGGATGCTTTACATTGAGCCTCAGTTCCTTGCTGTGGCACTGTTTCCCTATGCTACTCTAAACACGTGACTTACTTTGGTTCTCCCATGGACAAAAGTGGGGGACTATTTAGCCTTGCATCTTGCACAGGAGCTGTCATATAACCCAAGGAGGTGACTTTATTCCGACTGTCTCATAAACCCCACAATTATGAAGCCATCCTGGCCTCCGATAAATGCCATAGTTAAACACACCAGAATGAGCTCCTATGAGTCACCACAATTGTACATGCAATGATTGGCATGAACATCTGATGGGGAGCTGCTGAAGGTCAGGGTGCAGCCCAGCTTGATAGGAGAGACACCTGTATGGTGGTGAGCAAAAGGATGCTGCCACCGCCGCCGCCACTACCACCCACCCACAGCTAGCAGTGCACTCTTTATTTATTTATTTGCTTCCAGAAATTAAGGCTTGGCATTCCCCCCCACACACACACACTTGAAAATAGCAAGAGAATAAAAGAGAGAGTGAGAGAAGAGAGAACACGAAAATATAAAGCTGTGACATGAGCCTAACTTTAGATCTCAGAGCTGATGACTCACTCCACTGGGGAGGGGGTTGAAGCTGCTGAGTTGGCTGTAGATTTCTGTATATGTATATATATCTCACTGAGTTAAATATACAGATTGAGAAGTTATTCTGTTCTGGTGTGGTAACTTCCATCTGCGTTGGATTCCTCTCTGTCTTAATTCTCTCCGTTTCTTTCAAGCAGTCTCTCTCTCTCTCTCTCTCTCTCCCCAGCTCTGCCTTTCCTAATACCCTTTGTAATGGGAAGCTGAAAAACACACGCAGTCTCCCATTGGTTACCTCTGTTTAGAGAGCAAGCTAACAGAGGATTATAGAGCTCATGCTTCAATCCTGCTATTACACATCCAACACAAAGATCTGCCACATGCAAGCTGCCCCCCCACTCAGCAGCCCTTAGCTCAAACTATTTGCCAGCTGTAACCCTGAAGGTGGTACTGAAGTGCTAGACATATGGTAGGGCTTTCTTGGGGGGGCATTTGGTCCCTTAATCCTTATCATCCTCCCCGCCACTTCCTACTGTGGAGGACAAGTTCGGGGACAGAAGTCTTTTATCTTGGAGTGTGGAAGGGCCATAGCTCAGTCGTAGAGCATTTTTAAAAACTGCTTACATGTTGTCCATACATACAACAAAGGCTGTAGCTTGGTGGTAGAGCTTCTGCGTTGCATGCAAAAGGTTCTGCACTTATCCAAATTTCGTGATGCAGTTCTTCAATCAAATGATGCTTACAACAATTAGGGGAAACGGTTCATAAAAATAAATATATTCATGAGAATGATGTTAAATGCATTAAAATAGGGGAAACTTGCAAAAATGTTTGTTACTCAAAACTGCATACAAAAATGTGTTTATTAGGAGAAAATTGCACTAAGATGCTGATGAATTTTATGACATTTTTTTAAAAAAATTGCAAATTCTTGCAGAAATGTGGAGAACTGAATTTCAGACTGGAAAAATGAGAAACTGAGAGAACTGAAATTGACAAATTCTTTCATCCCTACTGGAAAGCAGCCTGCCATCTAGATCCCAGTATTTCACCTGAGGCGACCTCTCCCTCTCCTAACTATCACCACCATCTTGCCCCAAGGAGAGAAGAGGTCTAGTTTTCAAAAAGCTTCCCCCCCTGTAGCTTGTCTCTCTTACTTTCTTATATAGTTTTAATTTTTCTATGCAAGCCACTCTGTGAGGTCTGCCTGAAAAGCAGTATATACATATCTTAAATAAATAGAAAAATTATGTATTTTCGGGTGCTACTCTTTTCCAGATGGTGGTGCAGGGGCCAGAAGTGTATTTTCTACACAAACTGACCTTATGACTGGTGAGAAACTGGATCTTCAGTGCTGTGGCACCTACCCTTTGGAATTCCCTTTGTTTAAATATTATCTCTGTTTTCTTTTCAGCGCATAGTGTAGAGCTTCCTCTAAGCCTTTTAAGTCAAGTCTGCATTTGTACTGGAATTGCTTTTTAAAATGTTTTCAAAGTTTTTTTTTTTAAAAAATATGTTTTTAAAGATGTTTTGCTTTAATATGTTTTAAAGTCTTTTTTTAAAGATGTTTTAAAGTGCTTTTAGTGTTTTTGTTTGCCTGGGCTCCTTCTGTGAGGAAGAGCAGGATATACATTTAATAAATAAATAAATCCTAATACAAACCTATATCAAACACTACCTGTATAACAGCACATATTATCTCATATAACAATGAAACAACATTGTATGCAGTTTTCAAACATGTAAACGGTTTTTTAGAAAGAAGTGGATGAACAATTGTTTCCCATGTCTCCTTTAGCAGGGATGCTAACTTGTGACCCTCCAGATAATTCCCATTAGCCCCAGGCAGCACAGCCAATGGCTAGGGACTGCAGTCCAGGGACATCTGGAGGGCCACAGGTTAACCACTCCTGTCCTTGAGATTAGGACAAGAAGGTCTGGATTTTAATTACAACAAAGCACACTCAAGTTAAGCATTCAGCAGTGGTACAATGTTGTGGGATCTATGGTAGTTTTCAAGGAAAGCTGAGCAGAAGCACCTATTGGGAGGCTTTTACAAGTTTACTGACTTTGGTCACAACTTCACAGGAGAAAACATGTCAAAAGACTTGCAGATATTTATCAAAAAAGCATACCTATAGAACCAAATGGAGCAATCATCATATCACTGGTTGTGGTATGGCTGTAGAGGCAAAGACAAGATGTGAAACAAGCTTCCGGTCAAGTTTTGGTAACACAGCTCCTTTCAATTCAAACGTTGGCTGTGATGGAATAGCTGGAAACTAGGAAGCCTGGCTTTTTCCTTGGGATGTTGTTGCTCATGCATTATTTATTTATTTATTAGACTTATTAGTCACTTGATACCCGAAGGTCCCCAAGTGACTTACACAATGTTAAAACAAAAACAAATAAAACATACTATAAAAACATAACAACAAACAACAGCAAAACAATAGCAATAGCACCTCCATGCAGCCACAGGAGATAAGATACGTCTATACCTGGCCCCGAAAAGACAACGATGAAGGCGCCAGGTGGACCTCACTAGGGAGTATACTCCACAGATGGGGAGCCACAATTAGAAAGGCCCTCTCCCTTGTCACACCCTCTGAGCCTCCCTTGGAGGGGGACCTGGAGAAGGGCCTCAGAGGAAGATATGTTGTGAGGCACACTGGGCGGAGGCATGGGAGAAGAAAAGAGGATGTTGGCCTGCCCGCCTGCCTGCCCACCCGCCCTAGGGACAATCATTGACCCAAAGCTGCTTCTTGTCTGCGAGAATCTTCTTTCCCTTCTTGTCCCCTACTGGCATTCTCTTTCTCTAAAGCTGTTCGCAGTCAAGTCACAATGGATAGCAATCGCCCCTTCTAAATAAAACCAATAGCTGTCACTGAAGTCCTTTTCCTGAAGGGCTCCAATGCTCTTTAGAACCGAAACATACAATCTCCTCTTCTTACCACTGAACATCATTGATTCAGGTATTGAAAGGGAAGACACTTCCATGCTTTCTCTCAAAAGCCAAAGAGCAGCTGTCCCCAATTTGGTGCCCCTGTGATGTTTTGACTCCAACTTGGTACCAGATGGAGGACAACCTCTACAGCCTGAGAGGAGGGAAGGAGGAAAGAATCAACACAGAAGCTGCAGGGTGTATATGTGTGTGTGCCTTTATCAGGAGTAGGGGAATTTTGGCCCTTGAGATGTTGCTGGACTACAATTCCAATTAGTGCCAGCAAACATGGTCAACGGCCAGGCACGATGGGAGTTCAGCAACATCTGGAGGGCCAAAGGTCCCCTACCCATCTATATAATCAGCTTACATCCTACTGATCTTGAATCAAGCCTGGGTCTGAGGTCCAAAAAGGAATTTAAAAAAGGTCCCATGTCCCAAGATGCGTCTGGAGGTCAGACTTCACGAAAGAAGTCGCAGCTCTAGCAGAGGGTCTGTCTGTGTGGAGGGCTCTCTTCAAACGTTTCCCACTACAGACAAACTATTTCAGTACATGGAGCTTTCTGCAATCATTCTCCTCACCCCCACAAGTGGTTGCAGCAGAGCTTGGGCCTTATCATTAGGTAGAGTGAGTGGGCTGCCTCGGGCAGCAGACACTGGGCTGGGCTGTGTGGAGCACTGGCAAAGCGTTGGAGGATAGAGCTGTGTGTGTGCCATGCAGCCGGCCCCATGTCCCCTCAGCTAGCCAACTGTCCTCAGGTATTGAGGCAAATACTCTGTCCTGTCACCAGTGTTGAAATAAGATTCAACTGCCAGTCCAGTTAACTTCTCTACATAGAATTGCGGGTATGAGTGGATGCCATATTGTATTTACCTGAGGCAGCAAAATGTTTTGGGTCAGCCCTTTGTGGGGACATAAATAGTGAGCATTTCAGAATCTCTTTCTCTCTCTGAAATCCATGGGGTTATGTAATGAATTTCCATCTGAGTGGGAGCAGAATAGTTCTGCTTCTTTTAATACTTTTCACACACTAGCATCTGCATGAAAAATAAATCAAGACATTCCCTCCTTCCCCTGCTGGGCTGGCCACATAGATTTCTCCATGTATTGGTTTGAAGAGTTTATGAGCCTAAATTCAAAATAATGCCAGGCAATCTGCATCAATAGGCTGCCTTGAAAATGCAGCAGGCCCATAGCCAGGCTTAATTTTTTTTTGGGGGGGGGGACATTTTTCCTGTAATAAATGTAATTATTTTTTGTAAAAACATTTTAGGGCAGAATAATGTTTTTTGGGGTGTACCCCCTGGATCCTTCCAGCTATGGGCCTAAAATGCAGTTGGACCTTGTCCCCCTTTCTTCTTAGAGCATTTATTCTTCCTTTTCTTCCTTCCACTCCCCCATTTTTGTCCCCCCATCTCTTTTTCCTGGCTTTTCCTCCTCCTCCTCCAGCATCTCAGTCTTTCCACTGCCCTCTTTCTCTGCTCATCTTTTCTCCCTCTCTCATTGACATACAAGCATGGATAAATTCAATTGCATTTTTCCTTCCTTGCCTCCCTCTGAAGGGGCTTGTTGATGTACTGCAGGCATCTGAAATCATAATGCTCTGATGTATCATTTGTGCAATAGAATTGAAATGCTTCTCTCTTGGCCTGTCCTCTTTCAGTTTAGTTTAGTTTTTCTTTTTTAAAGGCAGCAAGAATGGAAAAGATGACAGCTGTGTAACTTGGTAAAGAGGAGCACAGAGGGCCAGTTCGTGCAGTGGTACAGTTCTCATGCAGGGACTGTACCACCTTGAATTTAGAGTTGGGGAGAAGGCATGTAAGGGGGAGGACACACAATAGAGGTGCATAAAATTGTGAATGGTGTGGAGAAAGTGGAAAGGGTTCTCTCTCATAACACTAGAACTCAGGGACATCCAATGAAACTGAGCGTTGGAAGATTCAGTACAGACAAAAGATAGTACTTCACACAGCACATAGTTAAACTGTGGAATTTGTCCCCACAAGAGGCAGTGATGGCCATCAATTTGGGTGGTTTTAAAAGATGTTTAGACAAATTTATGGAGGGTAAGGCTATCAGTGGCTACTAGTCATGGTGACTATGTTCTACCTCCACTGTTGAAGGCAGTATGCTCCTGAATACCAGTTGCTGGGAATCACAAGTGGGGAAAGTGCTGTTGTGCTTAGTTCCTGCTTGTAGCCTTCCCATGGGCATCTGGTTGGCCACTGTGAGAACAGGATACTGGATTAGCTGAGCTATTAGCCTGATCCAGCAGCCTCTTATATTTTTATGAGTTTCATGTAGGGAAATGGCCAGTTGCAAGCCTGTCAACCTGAATCTTGTGCTCCAGATCAACAATTGGTGACAGAAGAAAAAGTGAGAGGCGTACAAACTCAGACATGAGGAACAAGGAGAGCTAGTACAAATATGCATCATGAGACAAGGCAGTCCTTCTCATGTAGGGACTGTTCCATCTCACATTTCTTGTGGGGAAGTAATCTGCTTTTGGATTTGATACAGTATTTTCAAGTTTTTAAGACTGATTTATTGTTTATATTATTGTACACTGCTTTGGGCGGATTAAATACATTTGTAAATTTATTATAAAGAAACAATCTGCTGAAATGGGGGGGAGTTTAAAGTAGGGAGACATTTATTTATAAGCAGTCCCAAATGAAGATTGCACTCAATTTCAACAATTTACTTCTACTTCAGTAAGTAGGACCATGGAAGTCCAGTTCAGCCCCCACCTGCACTATACATTCAAAGCAGAATACCATTTTAAACAGTCATGGCTTCCCCCAAAGAAGCTTGGGAGCTGTAATTTGTTAAGGGTGCTAAGAGTTTTTATGACTCCGATTCCCCTCACAGAGCTACGATTGTCAAAATGGAATAACAATCAATCCCTCTTCCTGGGAAGTCAGAGAACTGTAGCTCTGTGAAGGGAACAGGGGTCTCCTTAGAGCTCTCAATGAATTTAAACTACATTTCCCAGGATTCTTTGGGGGAAACCATTACTGTTTAAAGTGGTATAATACTGCTTTAAATGTATTGCGCAGATGGGGCTTTAGATAAGTGTACTGAGATGGTTTGGTACTTAGATGGTGACTGTAGCACCTCATGTTTTGCATGGAGAGATGGCTGATTGCACACAGCCCCACATTAACAATTTACTTCTGATGAGCATGTTTGAATTGGGAATCAACCATGGAAGACAGGATAGAATGATTTAATCAAAATGATGTACACAATTGATTTCAAGAAGGGGAAAAAGGCTGATTAAAATAAGTTTCCCATTTTGGAATTCATATATTTCATAAACATATGCGCATACGTACTCACTGGTTGTAGTAATATTACAATACTAAGCCAAACCATGGCTTAGCTCCCAGTTGCACGACAGCAGCAGGAATGAAGCAGCCACAATTTTCTCACTGTGCACAAGCACGCTTGCTTGTTCACACTAAGCTATAGTTTGGCTTAGCAATAAATGTAAACCAGGCCATTGAATTGCATTTGTGCATTTTAATGCCCTTCACCCAGTTTGGAGAGATTCTTTTGGAGTGCTTCACAATTCCCTTTTGTTCTAATCACTCTGAAAAATTAGGTGTCACCAGCCCACTTGGCCACCACCTCACTGCTCACCCATAGCTCCACATCATCTGTGGCATGCCATCTCACAGACAGATGCTTTCCTTATTACCTATTACAACCCCAAAATATTTTATTGATGCTATTAACTTGTTAACTCAGTACTCTCGGATGTATGCAATAATTTGACCCTTCTCTTCTGTGTGTAATATTTTACTCTTCTCCTTGCTTGAACTGCCCAGTTCTACAATTTATTGAGATCACTGCCTCCCCATTCTTGCCTCTTTCTTCCTCTATCTAATCTCATATTTTGCTATTTTAAAGCATTGTTTAAAATACATTTTAGAGGCTGCTACACCCATCCTTGATCAACATCACAGGATGCACCACTGGGAACCAGATTTGAGCTGGAAGCAGAAATCATCTCAAGGACAAACTGGATCATAGAGAAGATATTATGGACTTATAACCCCCCCTTAAGTTACTGCACACTGTTGTGGAAAACCAGGGGGCTGTTACCTTGCAACTGGATGTCTGTTTGTGGATCTCCACGTTGTTCTAAAACCACAGGGAGAAAAGGACAGAAAAGGCTTAATCTGTATGCATCAGTCTAACTAATGATGCTCATATCCTTAGTTACTAAGAAGATGCCTGACAGCGGAGAAGCCAAAAGTCAGACACAATTTAGCGTGTGCTTGAATGGAAAATACTTAATGCCATTCCGTGTTACACAGTGCCTAATCTACCTGCTTCCACAAAATCTTTACAAGAAGAAAATAACTTTGTATAGCAAGATCTTTTACAGCAAAAGAAAACATAAAAGTTATTGATCCTCTCTCCCTCCCCCCAGCCAATGTTCGGAACATCTTTTGGCTTGAAAAAGGGGAATACTGCTTGCTTTTTGGTAGAGATAGTTGGCCCTATTGTTCTCAAGGGCATGTTGACTGCATTCGAGCTAAAATGATTTTTGCTAGTGGTGGTTCTGGTCAATTTACTTTAATAGAGTGGTAATTACTTGAACCTAGTAGGAAGTCATTGGCCCAATGACTTTGATGGAGGTACAGTAGAATTCCTGTTAGAATTGCTGCAGAGCTGGAAAGAAGTCAAAGGCTGCCTGCTCCTGTTTCATTCAGATAGAAACAGAAAACCAGAGTGTGCAAGATACAGCATGCCAGAGATGCTTTCAGGTCAAGGAACAAGTTCCCAGCCCCCCTTCACAAGTCCCCCCCCCATTTGGCATGCTGAGAAGGGCTTCCTTATTTACAAACTTAGAGCACAGTGAATCACAACAGCTTTGCTATATTCCACGCTCTGCATGGAACCACTCAATCCACATTCTTAATATGTGAATTTTGTGGCAGGTGAAGCTACTAAGACTAGAAAATGAATTATGTCACCTGCTACATATGGAAGCAGGAAATCTTCAGTTGCCACTCAGAATTACCTTGGACAAAAACAATATCGTGATTCAAATCTGTTACTGTTGTGAACTTGTAATCTGCTAGGAGTTCCATCTATTCAGAATCAGGGAACATATTTCTCCTGAAAATTTCAGCTCTGTGTTCAAATGTGCTGGATGACAGCCAGTGTGATGTAGTGGCCAGAATGTCAGACTGGGAACTGGGAGACCAGGGTTCAAATACCCACTTGGCCATGAAGTTTGTTGGGTGACCTTGGGCCAGACACAATCTCTCAGCCTAACCTACCTCACAGGATTGCTGTGCGGATAAAATGGAGAGACAGAAGAACCATGTACACCACCTTGAGCTCCTTGGAGGAACGGTGAAATTTAAATGTAATAATAAATAAATAAATTTATTATTGCACATGCGTGTTTTTCCTATCAGAATCTCATAGCAGCATGGAATTTGTGGTACAGATCTGCTGAAACACTGAATTATTATGCATCCATAATTGATCAAACTCATGCTGCATCATGGGTTTGTATTCAAATGTGGAAAATATTGCAGATTGCCTGAGGTGTCACAAGAATACAGTTGCCTTGCCAGGAAAATAAGCAGGGAAGGTAAACCTACTGCACTCCACATGTTGCTGGACTGCAGTTCCCACCATCCCTGACCATTGGCCATACTGGCTGGGGCCGATGGGATCAGGAGTCCAAATATTTTCCACCCCTCTTCTGAAGCATGAAAACCCTATTCATAGGGTTTCCATAAGTCGGAATCGATTTGAAGGCAGTACATTTACTTCTTCCCCATCCCCGAAGCTGACACTCCTCTTCTGAAGCTGGTATTTGATGAAGTGAGGGATCTTCCATTAGTTAAGAACATAAGAGAGTCTGCTAGATCAGGCCAATGGCTCATTTAGTCCAACATCCTGTTCTCACAGTGGCCAACCAGATACCTATGGGAAGCCCACAAGCAGGACCTGAGCACAACAGCAATCTCCCCGTTGTGATTCCAGCAACTGGCATTCAGAGGCATAATGCATCCAACAGTGGAGGTAGACCATTGCCATCATGGTTAATAGCCATTGATAGCCTTATCTGCCATGAATTTGTCTAATCCTCTTTTAAAGCCATCCAAGTTGATGGCCATCATTTTCTCTTGTGGGAGCAAATTCCACAGTTTAACTATGTGCTGTGTAAGAAGTACTGTCTTTTGTCTGTCCTGAATCTTCCAACATTCAGTTTTACTGGATGTCCCCAAGTTCTAGTATTTTGAGACAGGGATAAAAACATTTATGTATCTACTTTCCCCACACCATGCATAATTTCATACACATCTAAGAAATCTCCTCTTACTTGCCTTTTCTCTAAACTAAAAAGCCCCAAATGTTGCAACCTTTCCTCACTGGGGAGTCGTTCCACCCCCTTAGACATCTTGGTTGCCCTTTTCTGAACATTTTCCATCTCTACAATATCCTTTTTGAGGTGAGGTGATCAGAACTGCACACAGTATTCCAAGTGAGGTGGCACTATAGATTTGTATAAAAACATTGTGATATTGGCAGTTTTATTTTACTTTACTTTCCTAATAAGTCCTAGCATGCATTTTTCCTTTTTCACAGCTATGGCACACATGGTCGACATCTTTACCAAGCTATTAACAACAATCCCAATGTCTTGTTCCTGGTCAGTCACCACCAGTTCAGACCCCATGACTGTATATGTGAAATTAAGAATTTTTGCCCCGACTTTACACTTGTTTACATTGAATTGCATTTTCCTGCCCAATCACTAAGTTTGGAGAGATCGTTTAGGAGCTCTTCACAATTTTTTTGTTTTACCTACCCTAAGAACATAACAGCCGGCCAGCAGCGTCACTAGCGGGAGTGCGGGTGTGTGTGTGTGCACCTCTGGTGCACGCCCTCCCAGGTGCATGGATGGGGGTGGCTGGTCTTGCGCGCGCACACACACTTACCACACACTCCAGGCTGGTGGTGGGAGGCGTGTCCCGGCTTCACCACCAGCGAGTGGGCGCCTGCTTTTGGTCTCGCCCGCCGCTGAGGAGGAGTTGGCACGGGGCAACAGCGCAGGTCGGGGTGGCTCTGGGTGTCACCCCCCTCAGGGTGTCACCCGGGTGTGGTCCGCACCCTCCACACCCCGGTAGTGATGCCCCTGCAGCCGGCTGGATAAGTCCAGTGGCCCATCTAGTCCAGCATCCTGTTCTCACAGTGATCAACCAGATGCTCATGGAAAGCACACAAGCAGCACCTGAGTGCAAGAGCACTCTCCCCTCCTGAGGCTACCGGCAACTGGTATTTAAAAGCATATTGCTCTATGGTGGCAGAGCATAGCCAGCAGCTATTGATAGCCTTATCCTCCATGAATTTGCTCATTCTCTTTTAAAGCCATCCAAGTTGGTGGTCATTACTGCCTCTTGTGGGAGCAAATTCCATAGTTTATGCACTGCATGAAGTACTTTCTTTTGTCTGCCCTGAATCTTCCAGCATTCAGCTTCACTGAATGTCCATGAGTTCTAGTGTTATGAAAGAGTGAGAAAAACTTTTCTCTATCTACTTTTCCCATGCCATACATAATTTTATACATTTCTATCATGTCACCTCTGACTCACCTTTTCCCTAAACTAAAACGCCCACATGCTGCAACCTTTGCTCATAGGGTAGTGACTCTATCCCTTGATCATTCTGGTTGCCCTTTTCTGAACCTTTTCCATCTCTACAATATCTTTTTTGAGATGAGGTGATCAGAACTGTACACAGTATTCCAAATGCAGCCTCACCCTAGATTTGTACAATGGCATTATGATAGCGGCAGTGTTATTTTCAACCCCTTTCCTAAGGATCCCTAGCATGGAATCTGCCTTTTTCACAGCTGCCACACACTGGGTCAACATCTTCTTTGAGTTATCCACTATGACCCTTAAGGTCTCATTCCTGGTCAGTCACCGCCAGTTCAGAACCATGAACAATTTGGTATTATCAGCAAACTTGCCTACCGCACTGCTCACCCCTAACTCTAAATCATTTATGAACAAATTAAAAGGCACTGGTTCTACTTCCAATACTGATCCTTGAGGGACTCCGTTTTCTAAATCCCACCATTGGAATAACTGTCCATGTATTCCTTCTCTCTGCTTTCTGTTTCTTAACTAGCTACTGATTCACAAGAGGACCTCTTCTCTTACCCCATGACTTTTAAAGTTACTCAGGAGTCTTTGGTTAGACAAAGTCTAAGTACATAATATCAGTTGGATCACTTCTATATGTTTGTTGACACTCCCAAAGAACTCAGATAGGTTAGTGAGACAGAACTTACCCTTGCTGAAGCCATGCTGGTTTTACTTCAGCAAGACTTGTTCTTCTATATGCTTGGTAAATTTTATCTTTGACATTGCATTCCACCAGTATTTCTGGAACAGGCATTAAGCTAACTGGCCTATAGTTTCCAGGATTCCTCCTGGATACCTTTTTTTAAAATTGGTGTTACATTGGCTACTTTCCATAGTATAGGTATAGAGGCTGATCTTAGGAACAAGCTACATATTTTTGTTAGCAGATCAGCAATCTCACATTTAAATTCTTTCAGAACTCTTGGGTAGATACTGCCCAGACCCAGCAATTTGTCAGTTTTTATTTTGTCTGCAAAGCCTAGAACTCTCTCACATCACCACTATTTCCCTGGATTCCTCAGATTCTCTTTCTGTGAAAGTTCGTTCAGGTATGAGAATCTGCCCTATTGTTTCAGAAGAGGGATTTTCCTCAGGACCTCAGCAGGAGAAAAAAGGGTTTAAATTCCTTCTCCATGCCTGCTCTTGTAATTATCACTCCATCCAACTGAAGCACTGTGCATTTTAAACCTGCAGGTTTAATGCAAAGATGCATTGAATGTTTGGGTCATGTGTAGTTTGCCCCTTAATGTATGATAGCAGTGAAAAGGGAAAATTCCATGCTAGGGATTATTAGGAAAGATGTCCAAAACCATAATGCCTTTTTCCAAATCTATACAGCTGCCTAACTTGGGAATAATATGCAGCTTCCTATGTAACTAGGTTGTGCTCTGATGAAAACCAAACAGAAGTAGGGGATGTGATTACAGAAGCCACTTACCAAAGCATCACCGCACACATGGCAAATTGACACCTCCAAAAACCAAAAGTGCTAAGAAGCTTCTGTGCTAGCAGTGACTACAGATATATAAAGAGTTATTTTCAAATTTTCTGTAGTAAGTAGAAATCCAGATTAAATGTTTTTGATCACATTGTGTGGATGCTGCAAAAAAAAAATCTGTACATGAACAACATCAAATGCACAATAAACTCCCATCTGGGAGCACCCTAACTCAGTTCATCTGAATGCACTTAGAATCCCTCTTCAGATCTTCATGCTGAATGTGGGACAGTCTGAAGTGCTCATAGGGACGTTGGTGGTAGGGGTTGTATGCATGTTCCTTCCACTTTAAGCCCACATGCATTCCCTCTGAACACATCAATACAGCTTATGGTCCTTTTCAAACAGATAAGGCAGTGCATTGCTTTTCACCAGCTTACGAAATAGTGTGTGTGTCCCCCTTTTCCCACCTTTTTATGTTGACTTGTAAAGTGCCACTATCCTCATTTAGGAATCTGGTCCCCAAATCCCTGCAACCAATGATATTGTCTGCCCTCAAAACACGTTAAAATGTTAAAATGATTTGTGGTGAATCATTTTCATTCTGATCATTGTTTGATAGCAATTCCACGGCAATCAGCTTCACCACAGTTGTCCATACATTAATAATCTCAAGGCTGGATTACTGCAATGCACTCTGTGTGGTACTACCCTTGAGATTGGCTTGGAAACTGCAGCTGGTACATAACGCTGTGGCTAGGTTGCTTGTGGAGACAAACTACCACCAGTATAAAATACCTCGGTTGTGGGTTTTACACAGGCTGGTGATCTACTACCAAGCCAGGTTCAAGGCGTTAGTACCAACCTATAAGGCCATATACAGCTCAGGACCAGGTTACTTGAGAGACTACTTTACTCATATACCCAGTAGGTCACTGCTGTCTGAGAGAGACCTTCTCCTGCAAGTTCCAAAGATATCAGAAGCCTGCTCTGCAACTCAGAACACAGAGCAGGGATTTCAGTGTGGCTACTTCTGTTCTGTGGAACAGCATTTCACAAGACACAGTAATGGCCACCAGCTTGGATGGCTTTAAAAGAAGATTAGACAAATTCATGGAGGACAGGGCTATCAATGGCTACTGGCCATGATGGCTGTGCTCTGCCACCCTAGTCAGAGGCAGTATGTTTCTGAAAACCAGTTGCCGGAAGCCTCAGGAGGGGAGAGTGTTCTTGCACTCAGGTCCTGCTTGCGGGCTTCCCCCAGGCACCTGGTTGGCCACTGTGAGAACAGGATGCTGGACTAGATGGGCCACTGGCCTGATCCAGCAGGCTCTTCTTGGGTTCTTATGTTCATTTTCCTGAAACAAATGAAGACATTTTTGTTCTGACAGGCTTTCCCAGATGGATGAATGGGTCTCTGCCCCGAGTGACTACTTTGAATGTTTTTTTAAATATATCTGCTGTTGTTGTTATGTGCCTTAAAGTCGATTACGACTTATGGCGACCCTAGGAATCAGCGACCTCCGAGAGCATCTGTCATGAACTACCCTGTTCAGATCTTGTAAGTTCAGGTCTGTGGCTTCCTTTATGGAATCAACTCATCTCTTGTTTGGCCTTCCTCTTTTTCTACTCCCTGCTGTTTTCCCCAGCATTATTGTCTTTTTTAGTGAATCATGTCTTCTCATGATGTGTCCAAAGTATGATAACCTCAGGTTCATCATTTTAGCTTCTAGTGACAGTTCTGGTTTAATTTGTTCTAACAACCAATTATTTGTCTTTTTTGCAGTCCGTGGTATGTGCAAAGCGCTCCTCCAACACCACATTTCAAATGAGTTGATTTTTCTCTTATCCGCTTTTTTCACTTTCCAACTTTCACATCCACACATGGAGATTGGGAATACCATGGTCTGAATGATCCTGACTTTGGTGTTCAGAGATACATCTTTGCATTTGAGGACCTTTTCTAGTTCTCTCACAGCTGCCCTACCCAGTCCTAGCCTCTTTCTGCTTTCTTGACTATTGTCTCCATTTTGGTTAATGACTGTGCCAAGGTATTGATAATCCTTGACAAGTTCAATGTCCTCATTGTCAACTGTAAAGTTACATAAATCTTCTGTTGTCTTTACTTTAGTCTTCTTGACGTTCAACTGTAGTCCTGCTTTTGTACTTTCCTCTTGAACTTTCATCAGAATTCGTTTCAAATCATTACTGGTTTCTGCTAAGAGTATGGTATCATCTGCATATCTTAAATTATTGATATTTCTCCCTCCAATTGTCACACCTCCTTCATCTTGGTCCAATCCCGCTTTCCGTATGATATGTTCTGCGTACAGATTAAACAAATAGGGTGATAAAATACACTTCTGTCTCACACCCTTTCCGATGGGGAACGAATCGGTTTCTCCATATTCTGTCCTTACAGTAGCCTCTTGACCAGAGTACAGGTTACGCATCAGGAGAATCAGATGCTGTGGCACCCCCATTTCTTTTAAAGCATTCCATAGTTTTTCATGATCTACACAGTCAAAGGCTTTGCTGTAATCTATAAAGCACAGGGTGATTTTCTTCTGAAATTCCTTGGTCCATTCCATTATCCAACGTATGTTTGCCATATGATCTCTGGTGCCTCTTCCCTTTCTAAATCCAGCTTGGACATCTGGTATTTCTTGCTCCATATATGGTAAGAGCCTTTGTTGTAGAATCTTGAGCATTACTTTACTTGCATGGGATATTAAGGCAATAGTTTGATAATTACTGCATTCTCTGGGATCCCCTTTCTTTGGAATTGGGATATATATTGAACACTTCCAGTCTGTGGGCCATTGTTTAGTTTTCCATATTTCTTGACAGATTCTTGTCAAAATTTGGACAGATTCAGTCTCAGTAGCTTGTAGCAACTCTATTGGTATGCCATCTATTCCTGGTGATTTGTTTCTTCCAAGAATTTTAAAAGCAACTTTCACCTCACATTCTAAAATTTCTGGTTCTTCATCATACGGTTCCTCCATGAGTGAATCTGTCATCCTGGCATCTCTTTTATAAAGTTCTTCAGTGTATTGCTTCCATCTTCCTTTTATTTCATCTCGGTCAGTCAGTGTGTTCTCCTGTTGATTATTCAACATCCCTACTCGTGGTTTAAATTTTCATTTCATTTCTCTAATCTTTTGGAATAGGGCTCTTGTTCTTCCCATTTGTTGTCCTTTTCTATTTCTATACAATAACTATTGTAATAGTTTTCTTTGTCCCTATGTACTAGTTGTTGTATAGTTGCATTTAGGGTTCTGATGGTGTTTCTATCTCCTTTTGCTTTCGCTTTCCTTCTCTCTTTAACATTTTAAAGAGTTTCTTCAGTCATCCATTGAGGTCTTTCTCTCTTTTTAACAAGAGGTATTGTCTTTTTGCATTCTTACCTGATAATGCCTCTGACTTCAGTCCATAGTTCTTCTGGTTCTCTGTCAACTAAGTTTAAAGCCTCAAATCTTTTCATTATTTGCTTTTTATATTCTTCTGGGATGTTATTTAAATTGTATTTTGGCATTATGAGTGCTTTGTTGTTCTTCTTTAGCTTTACTCTGATTTTCGATACAATCAGTTCATGATCTGTACCACAGTCTGCTCCTGGTCTTGTTTTTGCAGAAATTATGGAACTTCATCTTCTGTTTCCAATTATATAATCAATTTGATTCCTATATTGACCATCTGGTGATGTCCATGTGTACAGTCGTCTTTTTGGTTGCTCAAAAATGTGTTGGCAAGAAACAAATAATTGGCTTCACAGAATTCAGTAAGTCTTTCTCCTGCTTCATTTCTGTCACCTAAGCCCAATAGATACAATAAAAGCAGCTAAACACCAGTTAAAACACATCTGCTGTTACCTGTGTTTAGCTGCTTTTATGGTATCTATTGGGCAGCTATGAGAGAACTAGAAAAGATCCTCAAATGCAAAGATGTATCACTGAACACTAAAGTCAGGATCATTCAGACCATGGTATCATCCCCAATCTCACTGTATGGATGTGAAAATTGGACAGTGAAAAAAACAGATAAGAGAAAAATCAACTCATTTGAAATGTGGTGTTCGAGGAGAGCTTTGCGCATACCATGGACTGCAAAAAAGACAAATAATTGGGTGTTAGAACAAATTAAACCACAACTATCACTAGAAGCTAAAATGATGAAATGGAGGTTATCATACTTTGGACACATCATGAGAAGACATGATTCACTAAAAAAGACAATAATGCTGGGGAAAACAGAAGGGAGTAGAAAAAGAGAAAGGCCAAACAAGAGATGGATTGATTCCATAAAGGAAGCCACAGACCTGAACTTACAAGATCTGAACAGAGTGGTTCACGACAGATGCTACTGGAGGTCACTGATTCATATGGTCGCCATAAGTTGTAATCGACCTGAAGGCACATAACAACAAATTGTATCTTGTACATTGCCTCGAGATGCGTGTGGAAGCTGATTAATAACTACAGCCTTTTCCAACCTCTGGGTCCCCAGATGTTGTTGGACTACAATTCCCATCAGTGCCAGCCAGCATGGCCAAGGATGGGAATTGTCATCCAGCAATATCTGGGGACCCAAAGTTTGGGAAAGGCTCGATTACATCACCCGAGCAGCAGCGTTATTCAGAATGCTTCAAGGCGGCTGTTTACCATGGGATCAGCGCTCCTCAAGCACCCAACTTCTTCCCAGCATTCACACGAGGATGTTGTCATCGGAACACCAACCTGCATCCCGCCCTCCACTTAATACAGACGAAATCCAGGGAAAAATCCAATACCTTTTTTTCAAACAACGATCACCACCAACCTGTTGCCAACATCCCATTGGCGACATCTCAACCCGCTTACGGTATCTAACCCTCATCTGGGAGGACCCTCGGCCTCTCTGCACAAGGGATTCATTTCCCCACCCGCTGACAACATCGCACGGGAAGTCATTCTTAGATGGAAAACCGGGAAGGAAGACTCCTTTGGGAAGGTGCGCCAGTGTCCCAACCGTGGGGAGCCGGGACAGAACTGTGTGCCCGCGTGTGAATAGGGGATGGGGACAGGAGGTTTCATCTCCTCAAATGGCCTTCTAGTCACTGTAGGTTTCCCCTAAAGACCCCTGGTGCCATTCTAAGAATAGCCTTTTTCTCCCTCTCCGAGCTCTTCTAGGGCTTTCCCGGTGCGCCCACACGCTCCTGAGCGTACCCTAAGGCGCCGCGAGGGAGAGCCACAACAAGCCTGTCTCCTCGCCTCCTTCTCCAGGCTTCCCTACCAAACTTCTCCCATCCCATCCTCCGCTCTCCCCTCGCTCACCTGGCTGGCCCTTCTCTAAGGGAGCTCGCTCGCCTCTGCCCCCTGAGCCCTCCCCCCGCGCGCATTGAAAGGGAGGGACGGAGGGAGAGCGAGGGAGAGCGAGCGCCAAGAGTTCTAGCTCAGGCTCCGAAGCTTCTGACTCCAGCCCGAAAGAGGCGCGTTCCTTAACATGCATTCTCCCTTAGAACCTGGTCCTTCCTCCCAGCCCGCGTTGCTGTTGCTGCCGCTGCCGCTTCCAGCTATGGAGCTCACACAACTGCCTGCGTTTTGCCTGCGTCCTCCTCTTCTCCGCGCCCCGGCGCTCAGCTGATCCTCATCCTCTTCTCTGGGGGAACAAAGTGTGCGGGTGTGGGGGCGTCTCCCCGCCCCCCGGCTGGGAATTTTTCAAACTACCTTCTTTTTCAAACTTCTCTGACCTGGACTCCCCCCCCCCCCGGATATTTCTTTTCCATGCAAAGGTAGGTGAGAACTGAGCACACCTGGCTCGCCCAGGTCTTTGCAGCCTTTCTTTGCTTTTTAATTATCACACACACACTCGCACAGAGGGAACTTTAGGGATCCTTTCTCCAGCGAAGCTTTTCACTTCAGCACCTGTTTCCTCCTTCAACTGGGGAATTTTTTTTTTTAAGATTAAACTTAAAATATATGCAGTATTGCTTTTTTTTTTTTTTAAGAAAGAGCGAGGGAAAGTGATTGCTCTGTCTCTGTGGGGCTTTTGCTGCTTCTGTTTACGCACCAAGTGATAATGATACATGGGGGGAGTGTGCAGGGCGTGTAACTGGTGATATCTCTGCAAAAATGGGTCTAGGGAAAGATCCGTGTGCGTTGGACTCGCGACATGCTCCCTTTGGGTGTGTTTATACGTCTCTACATATGGTACGGCAGGTATGAAGGACATATGATTTCTGACATGGGTGCCTTTTTGTTCTGTGGGGGTGGCAAGGAGTGAGGAGGGTTAAGTAATCCCCTCAGTGGACTAGGCTCTCCTCTTCCTCGTTAACTTTTGGTTGTAAAAGCTGTTTGGCTCCAGATCCATCCCTACTACAGCTATTCTCTTCCCTTAATTCGAATCCGTGCTTAAAGCCCCGGGCTCTCTTAACAATGTTATTTCTTTATTTTTGGAGTAATCCTACGGTGGTAGTGATTTCCTGGTAATTGTCTGTGCAATAGCCCAAAGTGGCCCGGAGAGGACCGCAGTTGGAATACACTTTATAATGTAACAAATGATTAATTATTCTCATTATTGGGAGCATGTGGAAAAGCTGTTTCCAAGAGGGATGGGGGGGGGAGAGAGAAATCATGCATACTGGCAAATGTTTAGCAATCTCTTCAACCTCTCTCTCTCCCCCACCCCTTTGCCTGTGTAACATTTTGTAACACTCAAGTGCGTTCAGTTTGTTTCATGAGAGCTAGCTACAGTGGGATGAGAAGTAACTGGAGGCTTGGGGAGGTGGTGGTGGGGATGATTTCAGCAAGAGTCATCGCATAGAAAATGGAAAAAACAGCAAGAAGGAACCCCCAGCTTGCACTGATTTTCCTTCCAGGCAGAAAAAGATTGATGAGAGAGGTGCTGCTTGATTCCCTTTTCTACCACCGGCAGTTGGTAGTAGTTTCCTGATTTCTCCAAAATCTGGAATGGTATTAATGGTTTATTTTCTGCTTAGCAATTGTAGCAGGGTTGGCTGTCTCCAATTCTTGTCTTTCTCCCTTCTAATCTCCTTAGTTGGGTTTTTGTTTTCTCATTTTGGATGCAATGCCCCAATTTCCCCAAAGCAACTTTCCAGAATTACAAACCATAGGGGTGGGGGTAGGGGGTAGGGGGTAGCGGGTAGGGGTAGGGGGTAGGGTGGAAGAAAAAACCTTGTCCTTATAGGTCATTTCAGATGTGTGTGGGATCTTTCTTGGGTCTGTGCTTTGATGGATTCTCTGCTTTAGGTGAGGCAAGGAACACTTTCCGACAAGCTAAAGTAGATTGAGCCACTACAAAATTTTATGGTATTAATGGCATATAATTTTCTATTGACTGAACTTGAAGAAGGGGGAAAAGAGAGCTTCTTTTTCAGTCTAGACAAGACTGCCAGAAGGTCATCATCTTGTTGCAGGGAGGGTGCAGGTGACACATGTACACACATCCTTGTGCGCCTGACTAGCTTTGGAAGAAATGTCACATTACCCCGCTTTACAAAGGGGGCAGTAGTTGTCTAGCTTCTGCTAGCATTTGCGCACGTGTGTGTGTATGTACTGTTATTGCTGGAAAGAATGGGAAAGGCAGGTTTCCCAGATATCTCACTAGAAAGTATGCGCCTGAGCACTTGAAAGCTCAACACATGGAGAAAACCAGCACCTGTCTTTCTATATTATCCAGAAGTATAACTTCCATGTGCAACAGTGGAACGGGACGCTGATCCATTTAGGATGAAATGGTTTCTGTGGGTCCTACTGGAGCCTTGAGAAGGGTGAATATGATTGAAAGTGCTTAGGAGTGATCTCTCTGGCTTTTCTGTATTAATTTTTTCAAGCTTTGCTCCTTTAGTTGAGACTTCACTATGGCAAAGGTTGAAGAGCACTAGAAACTCATGGTTTTGTGGCATTTATCCTGGGGGAGCTGCTGTCTGCCCCCAAATTATGTTAGTTGAGTTAGCTGGTAGACAAAAGCCTAAACTGGGGCCTACACATTTTATGTTTTCCACTCAATCCAGTCAAGATGTAAAAAGAAAGGGTTCATATTACAGAAATCCAGGACCTCGCTGCCATGGTTTCATTGCAGATTCACAACCGTACAGTTCCTCCAAAGAACATGAGGTGAAACGCATGGGGTGTGTGTGTGTGTTATCCTGTTTTATGTTGATTAGTTTGGGAGAGTGTCTGGTCCCAGCATTTCACAGCAGCTTTGTAGGTCAGTGGGAATCTGAACTCGAGTCTCCTTAGTCCAAGTTTCACACTCTGTGAACAATGCCACGCTTGCTGTCAGAATGTAGTCACGTACAGCAGGGACAGGGGCCTTGTGAGCCTCCAGATGTTGCTGGATGCCCCAGCTCCCGTCAGCTTCAGCCAACGTAGCCAATGAGCAAGGGGCAATGGGAGTTGTAGTCTAGCAACATCCGGAAGGTCACAGGTTCCCCATCCCTGCAATTCAGACTTGTTTCTTGATCCCCTAGTAGGGGATTACTCACCACTAGTGAATTTACTCCTATGTATTTCATTTCTTAAAAGTTCTTTCACATCCTGTTTCATTGGCTTCAGGAGTGTAACAGTGATTGACAACCACAAATATATGTAAAGCATAGTTTGCTGCTGGTTTGACCATGATCACCAAAAGCCAGGAGACATAATCAAGTCTAGCAAGTGCCTCTGTAGACATAGGCACTGGACTACCGAGAGGTAAATATTATTGGTATAGCATAAAAGCTGCACATTTGTGAAGAAACACTAAGAGTACTTCCAAGTGGTGGATATTTCAGGTGTTGGGCACACTGGTTTGGTGTACCTGATCCCCACAGAAGCCTGTGCTGCCCCCCCCCCGATATCCTCATCTTTAGTTCAAATGACTCAGGCAGAAGATTTGCAGAATTGGCACAGGTGACCTAAAGGAATTGTGGAGAGCTGTTCATTAAAATCTCATGTAGTCTTGTGATTCTGTTCTCTGATACATCTTCCCACACTTCCATTTTGTGTGAAATCATGCACCTAGAGATGGCATGGAGCAAGCCACCAAGTGGAGGGCAGGGAAGTTCCTCACGTGCCCCCCCACATCTGTTCTGGGGTTTTCCCCAACCCTCCAGAGCATTCCCATGTGCTCTGAAATTCCTGGTCTCCTTGTTACTTCCAGCCCAAGTTCCTCCACCTGCATGTTTCCATCCTGACTGCTGCAGCATCTTCCGGTGAATCTAGTTTGGGAAACTCCATAAAACAACTTGCAACTTGCTTTGTTTAAGCTTTCCTTTCTAAATGCCCAAACATTGTAGATCTCAAGGCTAGGATAGGAGAGGATGAATTTATTGGCGGTGCCACCACCGAGTGCTGCCCAATTGTTGATGATCTGTGACAGGGCCTTGTCAGTGGTGGCTCCCCATGTGTGGAATGCTATCCCCAGTGAGGTGCATCTGTCTTATCATTATTAACTTTCAGGAGGAATTTGAAAATATCCCTGTTTACCCAGCATTTGATGGGTGAAGGGGACCATTTCTGGCAACCTGAAGATCACTGATGGAAGAATGTTTTTAGCTGTGCTTTAGAATATTTTCAACTGTGTTTTAGAATGTTTGTAATTATAACTGTGCTTTGGAATGTTTTAAAGTGTTTTAAATATGTTTTTCTTCTTTTTATTAAATGGTTTTGTTTTATGTTTGCCACCTTGGCTTCCTTTGGGAGAAAGAATCAGATATAAATTATTATTATTATTATTATTATTATTATTATTATTATTATTATTATTATTATTATTATTATATTAAAATATCACTTGTGGATTGGAAGGGTAGAGACTGGAATTCCACTCACTGGGCAGAATGAGGTACAGAAGTCATTTATGAACCTACTTATGTTTGAAATGCAGAAACACGGGTGGGTTTTATTCCTGTTTATTTCTTGTTGCAGATAAGGAACAACATTTTTTTTTTAAATAAAGCCTATCCCATTGGACTTACAATTGTGTGAATGCAGCAGAATTCATTAAAATAACCAGCCTTTGATTTGCTGTAAACTGAATATTTCTAAAGACTGATCCAGCAGCCTCTGAGTAACCTGCCTGTGGAGTATGTTCAAGTGTCAATGGGCCTCTGCACGAGTCATTCTGTTGTGCTTTAGGATCAAGACCAAAAGGTTTCCTTGATTTAAGGCTGATAAACAATTGCCTGCATTCTTGCTGTCTCAATTCACCCAATGATTTCTCACTTAAAGTCTCACAGCTGAAAATGTGAATCACCTATGTTGAAAAACATTGCATTTGCGGTGACTTGAAAGCTTGGTCTGTGATATTTTAACTGTTTATCCAATGGCTCTTTCACACATGGAAGCCATCCTTTGATGTTGCACTTGTTGAATTATGAATGTGCATGTGTAAACTCCCCTCCTTCCCTTTTCCATAAAATGATCTAATGGCTCTTGGCTTCTGTAGGCAAAGTGCTTTGAGGTCTCTGAATGAAACTGAATATATCCTACACTTTGGTGTATGTTTGTTATTTGGTATTGTACAGTTAAAGAAAGCCACAATGGGTATACTGTATTCAATTGTACTTGAAAGGGTCCAGTGTTGTTCATTATCAGAAGAGGCTGTTTCGTATAGTGTGCCTTTCAATTATCAGCTGTGTTCCCCCCCCCACATCATTTTGTTACTGCCATAATCATTACGCATTTTTGGAGCAGAGTCACGGAGACTGTGTTTGAGCACTTTGCTTTAGGGCAGGCAGGTGGACTGAATGTAGTTTACAGGTGACAGGTCAGTGAGATATAGTCTGGAAGCAGGAAGGTTGGATGTAAGAAGTCTGGAGGTGCAGAGGGAGGACTTGGTGACCTTCCCCGGGAACAGGTTGCCTACAGTGAGGAAGGTCAGCAAGTCTTTATATCCTGTAATATCATTAGAAGGGCTGTAGCTCACATGGAATAGAGAAGGGCCCTGGTTCAACCCCTGGCATCTCTAGGCAGAGCAGTGAGAAGACCCTCTCTGACACCTGAAGAGCCACTGCCAGTCAGAGTAGTCAGTACAGAGATAGATGGACAATATGGTTCATGGCAGTATAAGATAGTTTCCTATGTTCTCTAAGCATCACCTGGTTTTCAAAGTCCTGTGATTTATGGACTGCTGTAGCAAACTCCCAGCTGGATTGAACTGTCATTCTTTTCTCTGAATGCTTTGATGCTGTAGGGAACCAGTGCCTGATCCACAAAGCTCCTGGTTTGAATCTTGTGAGGGTGGTGGTTGATAGAGTGGGACTTGCTCAAAACTAGCCAGTGAGTTCATTGCTGAACTAGGGTACCAACCCAGCTCTTTAAAATCCCATGTGTGGTCTCTTGGTATTCTTGTCCTTCTGCCAGATAGTGAACCAGTCCAGTTCCAAATGCAGTGGCTGATCCATTCGGAAGTTGTCAACATAAGCTTGAGGGTGAAGAAAGGGGCCAAACATTGTTTACCAAAAGCAATGTAGACCAATGGATAGTGTAGAAGACTTGGATCTCAGTGTGTTTGGTACAAAATGCCTACTCCTAGTATACTTCCTGTACTTTAGGAACATCACTTCCTTAGCCTTAGTCCTCTATCTGCAAAAGAAGAATGGTAGCATACCTCAGAATTGTTTTGAAGACTAATGAGGTAAAATTTGCGATGTACATTGTACATTAAAAGCAATGTGTGGAATGACTAACCAGGTCAAATCCTAAAGTGGGGCTACTTTTGGAAAAATGTCCTCTGATTTAAGCACTGAGAGTAGTAATCCATGGCTGTAGATCAGTACCTGTAGCAGAAAACTGACCTTCTGCTAGGAGGGCCAACAGTCATTCTGGCTCCACCGTGAACTGAACATGCACCAAGTGTAGATGGAGCATTACTTAATAAATCAGGACTCAGGAGCAGGAGTAGGGAATCTACTCCAGACCTCTCTTATTTGGTTCTTGGGACTCACCCTAGGCCATACTCCTCACTAGTTCTTCAGAACCTTGGACAGCTCCTTGAAAGTTCAGACTAAAATCCAGAGTGGATTCCACTGCCTCACTGAGATGGAGCCACCACTGATTGTAGTGAATCCATAGTTAGAGAGAAAGTTGACATGAGTATCAAACAGAAGCTATGTGCATCCCATCCCCTCGCTCTTAAGTGCTCAGCACAGCTCCAGTCCTTAACACTCCATGGCTCATTTTGCATGTTCCAGGGCTTGGCACTAATACATGTTAGTGAGTCTGCCCTGGGTTCTTTCGGGAGGAAAGGCAGAATATGAATTTTATAAATAAAATATATGAATGTGTGGTTTCCCAGCAAGGAGACTGTATCTGCTGCACTTCTTTCCTAGTCTTCCTGAGGCTATGCCACCTGGGGCTAAGGTATGGTTTGGTTTAGTGTGTTGCCTGAATCTAGGAGTTTCTAGTTTGTCTTGCTCCACAGAAACTATGAGGTGTAAACCAAGAACAAACCTTGGTTGGTGCTTGTAGTTTGTTTGGAGCAAGACAAACTGTGATCCTGAGTTCAGACAACACACTGAGCCAAACCATGACTTAACCCTGGGTAGCATAGCAGCAGCAGGACTGGGGGAGGAACATAGAGGCTGCTCTCTCCTCTTTGGGACCCCCATGTTCACACTAAGCCATTGTTTGACTGAGTGTTACATTTGAACAAAGTCAATGTCTGCATTGGCAGAAATCTGAAACTCTACCACCCTGTTGGAAATAAAACAGGAGCACAGGAAATAATTGTTGCTTGAGTAAGAATTAGGTTGCCTGAAGAAACAGTGCATCCTTGGAGTGGTGCAGCCTCTGCTTTGTGATCTGACCTTCTCATGATTTCTGTGTATAGTCTATACAGAAGCAGATCAGGCTTGAGGAATGGTGTAAACAGTGGAGGCTGGGTGTATCTTGGAGTGTTTCATATTTCTAGAACTGACTGAAACGTAATGAGTCATATTTCTATCTTATCCACCAGCACATATTTTCTCTCTTGCACACGCTTACAGCTTTGCTCACTCCTGCCCTGTTCTATCCTTGAATTTCTCTCTGCAGGAAATACAGTGTTCTGCACACCTCGCTGGCCAGCTTATGTGTATTTTAAACTTTCCCTCAGTTGGGGACATGATCGCTGTTTCTCATTACTGGTGATGAGGAATCAGCCATCAGAGTGGAGAAGCTAAGGCGTTCAAAAGAAATCCAGCACAAAGAACACTTTTTTTATTCTTGGATAACTATTTCATGTCCAGGACCATATTCTGTAGAGTACTTGGCAGGAAGGTTAATCTAGCCCTGTCCTGGACAGATCTGATCCTCTGTTTTCAGGCAGACCCTAATATGAGTTGGGGACCTCTGGCTTGTAGGCCAGTCTTGGTGTGCTGGGGGGGGGTCAAATTTGAGGCCAGGATGTGTGTGTCAAATTTTATTTATTTATTTATTTGAGTTATATTCTGCCCTTCCTCCCAGTAGGAGCCCAGGGCAGCAAATTTGCCCTGCGAGGGCTTTTTTCAAAAACCACATCCACCTGCCAATCAGCTGGCAT